>NW_020898025.1:1378994-1407026 GCF_003984885.1 Neopelma chrysocephalum
ATGGGATACGTGGGGTACCTGGGATGCAATGGGGCCACAGGGATGGATGGAATGCCCAGGGCACCTGGGATGCACAGTCCACATGGAGTACCCAGGGATGTGTGGGATGTGTGTGGTACCTGTGATGCACAGGACACATGGGATTCACAGGATACCCGGAATGCGATGGGGGACACGGGATGAACAGAGTGGCCAGGTTATCTGGGATGCACAGGACATGTGGGATACCTGGGATGGAACGGGGTCTACAGGATGGACAGGGTGCCTGGGATGCATGAGGCACATGGGATGCACGGGATACCTGGGATGGAATGGGGCACAGGGGAGGAATGGGGTGCCCAGAGTGCCTGGGATACACAAGACACATGGAGTGCCCAGGGTACCTGGGATGCGCAGGATGAAGTGGTGCACACAGGATGGATGGGGTGCCCAGGGTGACTGGGATGCAAGGACACATGGAGTACCTGGGGTGCCCACGACACAGGGGATGCACAGGACAGCCGGGATGCAAGGGGGCACACGGGATAAATGGGGTACATGGGATAGATGGGGTACATGGGACACCCAGGGTGACCCGTGATGTGACAGGGCACACAGGACGGGCAGGATACATGGAATACTGGGAGTACACGGGATGGCTGGGACGCCCAGGGTGTCTGGGATGCACAGGAGGTGCCCGGGGCATGGGGGGTGCCCGGGGGCACCCGCTGCCCTCCGGGTCCCCGCGCCAGCGTGGCGCGGGCAGTGGCTGCGCCGCTGACATTTACTAATCAGCTCTCACCCAGCGCACACCCGCTCCCTTCTCTTGCTGTCTTGTCTCCATGGAGACTCCGCAACCTTTGCTCACTCGTTAATGGTATCTCAGCAAACGAAACTCCAACGCCACCCAGCCTTCCCCTCCCGGCCCCGGGAGAAATCCTCGCCTCTCACCTCCATCCCCATCCCCTCCTGCCGCTGGGGATAAAAGGGACGAGTCCTTGTTAGCGAAGGACCCAGCCACGGGGGCAAGTTCTGACGGCGGCGCGGGGAGGAGGGAGAGCCACCATCATCCTCCTCGGCGCCAAAAAAACAAGGCCGGGGGATTTTATTGCTGTGGCAGCAAGGACAGGCTCCATCCATGCGGGATTCCGGCCAGCAGCCCTTTTCCTGGCTGATTTATTGAGCCACGAGGCTTGGCACGTGGTTGTGCCTGGGGTTGGTGTGTTCCCCCATCCCAAACCCACCCCCTCCCAGCATCTGCAGGAGCCACCCAAAAATCATCCAGGGGTAGCAGTGGGTGCTGGGAACAGGCTCCGTCCCCGGTGTCCTGCTCTCGCTGATTCTGTTTTCAAATTAACATGGGAAAGATGCCCATTACCTGCTTCCAGATAATGACTATGATTAGGCAGAGCTCTGCTGCCAGCCGAGATCTGAAGGATTTCTGTGCTCTCCAGCAGCGCTTTGCCGGTGCAAAAACAAGAGCAATAAAGTGTAAATAAAAGACTAAAGGAAATCGTGGGTCCATCAGCGGATGGGGGTGTGGAAGGGGCTCTAATGACGGGCTCTCTGAGGTGGGGTGGTGGCTTCAACCTGGCTCCAGGCAAGGGAAAATGGGAGAGGGGCTGCCCCAGTGCCTGCACCCCATGTTTGAACCTGGCTCAGCCTCTGCTTGCTGGGAACTGGGGGTTCTGGCAAGGAAAATTCAAGATGTGCCTGTGCAAGGCTGGTCTTGGGGGGCTCCCGACCCTGCAGATGGAAATGTTGGCTTAAAAGAGGGGGAAAAAACCAGCTGGATGTACTGAGATGGCTGCACTGGCTCCTGGAGCACTCAGGGTGGTCCCACACGTCTGCCACACGTGGTGTGACACCCTGGATCCATGGAGCAGGGCAAGGGTGGCACTTCTGTGCCAGGTATTCCAAGGCATCTCCGTCCCCAGCCCAACAGAGAGCCCTGGGCAGGGGATGCTCAGGATGGGCAGGGAGCAGCACAGGACACGCAGGAATAGGATGGGGCTCGTGACCCCACTGTCAGAGGGGAACCCCAAAATTTGCTGTTCATGGGTACGTGGGTCAGCTGGACCCCCCTCATCCTCCTGCCCCTCTGCCAGCCCAAACTGGGGCTGATTGGATGGGTGTCACGTGCCAGTGAGGTCTGTGACACCCCAGCCCAGCCTCCATCCCCTGCATCCACATGACATGTCACCCCATGGCATGTCACCCCATCGAGCCACCCCTTTCCCCATCACTCCCCCTGAGTCTGAGCCAGGCAGGGCTGAGCTTGTCCCCATCCTCTGGGGATGCTGGGGTGTCACTGGAGGCACTCGCCCTCATCCCAGTGCTGAGGAAGGCACAAACCCCCTGCCTGTGCTGCCAAGCTGAGCTCCAGCCCCTTCCAAACCTCCCAAGATCCCCCCAAACCTCCCAAGACCCCCCCACCATGGCTGGAGGAGATGGAGAACCGTGGCCATGAGCTGTCCCTCACCAGGAGCCTTTGAGGTGGCTCTCACCATCCCCGGGGCAGAGCATCCCTCCTGCCTCACCCTGCACTGAACCACGGGGACAGCTCCCAGGATGGGGTGACACTGTGCCTGGATGAGGGTGATGATCCCCCCAGTCCCGAGGGAGACTGGAAAAGGAGCTGCCATTCCCTCTGCCAACTGCTTTGGGCAGGAACTGGCACATCCGAAAACTGGTCCCACATGTGGCTCGAGGGCGAGGCAGCTCCTTGGGGACCCCACAGCCCCGTGTGACCCTGCTGTGCTCCCAGTCCCAGTGGGACAGACACGGGAGAGCTCCCCCCGGGCCCCCACCCCAGCCGGGCGGAGGCAGGAAGCTAATCTGTGCTCCGATTAGGCAGAGTACCCAGCAATGGAGGTTTCTTCTTTTTTTTCTCCCCCCCTCAGTGATAACAAATAATAATATAATCCCCTTAATCCCTCCCCGAGGAGCCGGCGCGCACTCCCGGCCGGGAAGCACCGCGCTTCTGCCGCCGCTGATAACTCGCACTCGGGGCCCCCGGAAAAAACAAACGCTTTGGATCACACGTTGCCCCCCAAAATTCCATGTGCTGCCTCGTGGCTCCCCCTCCCAGCATCCCCAGACCCTCCCATCCAGCCCCACTGCCAGCCTGGGGGGAATCCGGCATCTCTCCAGGCTCCTTCCCACTAGGCAAGGCCACCATGACCCCACGGAGCTCCCCATCCCAACCGGGGGGGGCCAATATCCCCTTTCCCGGGGGGTCCCATCCAGGACCCCCACGGGGGCTCTGCCCTCTTAACTCCTGCTCCCTTTGCAGCAGGGATGTGGAGAAGCCCCTGGAAGCTGAGTCACTCAGGTGTCCCCCCTGCACCTTCTGGTCCCCAGAGGAGATGCCCTGGGTGTCCTCCCTACACCATCCTGGTCCTGAGTGCCCACCCTGCATCCTCCTTGTCCTGGGTGCCCACCCTGCACCATCCTGATCCTGGGTGGTGCCCACCCTGCACCTCCTTGTCCTGAGTGTCCTCCCTGCGCCTTCCTGGTCTCCAGGGGAGGTGCCCTGTGTGCCCCCACCTCGGGGGGGAGAGGGGGTCCTGTCTCCCCCCAGGATGCCCCAGCTGAACCCCAGTGCTTTGCTTTAGGGGTGTCAGTGCGGGAAGCATCACCTCCCACCCCACCAGCACCCAAGGAGTTCTGGCACTGACCCTGCACCTCCCACCCATCACTGGGGTGCCAGGAAGCAACCCAGGCACCCAGCTGCCGAATCCCCCCTCCCTTCCCAGGGATCCCAGCCTGCCTTTTCCCCTCGGTGCCGAGCCCCCCTTCCCATCACCATCCAGCAAATATTAATAACAACCCTGCAGCCGCCTGTGCTTTTATTCCCTGGCTTTGCTGGCCCCAGCTCTGCTGAGCTCAGCTCCTCCGGCTCCAAAACGCCTTTTAAAATTACCGGAGAGTGGAGACCCCTGTGAACACCCTGCCCTCGGCTGCCCCCTCCTCCCTGGCACCCACCCCAGGGCCAGCAGCACCCATGTGCCACGCGGGGAGCTGGGTGCCATCCGCCCCCCTTATTTAAGAGGCGCCAGGCTGGGCTTGATTAAAACCAAGTGAAAGCCAGAGCCAGGGCAGAGAGGGGGATTAGATCGCTCCGGGGAATGTTAATGGACTCCAGAGCTTTCTGCCCGGCTGGCGGCTGGGATGGATCCAGCCCTGGATGGGCAGGGGGGGTGCAATGAGTGCGTCAGGGCTCAGCTGGACCCTGGAGCACATGGTGGAGCGGAAGGAGGATGGGGGGGGGGAACGACACATAAATAGGGGGGAGTGTGTGGAAATATCTTCCAAGGGCCTGGCTGTTCCTCTGGGAAAAGCAGGGGTGGTCTGGTGCTCCAGCTGGGCTCCAACCGCCCCCGCTGCCGGCGCTGAGGCTGATCCTGCGGTGGGGACGTGGCACAGCACGGGCTGCCCATGGAGGGGTGGCCCTGGGGGGCGTTGGCATTGCCCTGTGCCCCCACCCCGGCTGTCCTGGGGTGGGGGACAAGGACAGTCTGGGGTCACACCAGCCATGGGGGTTTTCAGCGGGGCTAAAAGGGGCTGTTTGCTGGAGGGAAGGGCCAGTGTGGCATCAGGGGTGATGGTACTGGGGTGTTGGTGGCTGCTACCCACCCTGTCTGTCCCAGAGTGGAGGACAAGGACAGTCTGGGGTGACATCAGCCACGGGGGGGTTTCAACAATGTTTAAAGGGGCTGTTTGTTGGGGTGCTTGTTGATGGGAAGGGCGGGTGTGGCAGCAGCAGTGCTGGTATTGGGGTGTCAGTGCCCCTGACACCAAGATGCTCCCCAGCACGGTAGAGTGGGGGACGAGGACAGCTGGGGTGACACCAGCCATGGGGAGCCTTCAGCTGGGCTAAAGGGGTTGTTTTCAGAGCCCTGCCAGTGGGAAGGTCTGGTGCAGCATCAGGGAAGGGGCAGTGTGGCAGCAGGGATGACAGTATTGGGATGTCGTTGGCCTCCAACACCAATTTGCTCCCCACCCTGCCTGCTCCAGAGTGGGGGACAATGACAGCTGTGGTGACACCAGCCATGGGGGGCTTCAGCTGGGCTGAAGGGGCTGTTTGTTGGGGTGCTGCTGGTGGGAAGGGACCATCCAGCAGCAGGGGTGATGGTATTGGGTGCCAGCACCGAGATGCTCCCCGCACCATTTCCTTGTCTGGGAAAGAGGGACAAGGACAGCCTGGGGTGACACCAGCCACGGGGGGCTTCAAGTGGGCTGAAGGGGCTGTTTTTTGGGGTGCTGGTGGTGGGAAGGACCGGTGCTGGGGACGAGGTGCTGCTGTTGGGGTGCCGGTGCCCCCCACACGGAGGTGCTCCCCACCCCGGCTGCCAGATGCGCTGGATTGCAGGTCTGACGTGGGAAATCGCCTCCCTCCCTCGTTAGCTTGTGATTAGCATGTCAAGTGGTTGAAGTTGGTGGGTATAAAGGATGCGAGCGAAGAATAATGGCTTCAATTTTCTTCACGGCACAGCCATTAATTTGAAGGAGAAGGGGGTGTCCAAACCTCGCGGCAGCTCCCGGTGGCTCCGCTGGCCCCGGCGCTGCGGGCTGAGGGCAGGTCCTGCTGCTGCCCCGGCCGGGCTGGGGGACACGGCCCTCTCCCTGCCCCGGGTGCGGGTACCGGGGTGAGTTTGGCACTGGCACGGGCATCCCGTGCGCTTCCCGTGCGGGGGTGGCGGTGCACATGGATGTGCAACACGTGTGCATCCACTCACACCATCCTCCGCCCCCGGCACATCGTCCCGGGAGCAGGGAATTCCCCTGGCTCCGTCCCCAGGTGATGGGCCGGAGGAAAGGGCAGGAGGGCAAATTCCTGCCGTGTTTCCAAGGGGATGGAGAAGAGTGGAAATGGCGGCAGAGCTGCCTTTGCCAGGTGCATGCCGGGTCCTGGCACAGTGCTCCGAGCATCCGAGCATCCGTGTTCCCCATGGATCGAGCGGGCAGCGCTCCGGCTCTGCAGTGGTCCAGCCCTGGACCCCCCTGACGTGAAGCATCCCCTCATCCCATGATCCTGTAGCATCCCTGGGCTTTGAGATCCAGCATCCTGAGAGGCCAGAACCCTCCTCCCGGCAGAGCTGCTTAATTAAAATCATCATTTCCATCCCGAGGTACAGCCAGGCACCAGGACCTGGCTCATCCCACATCCCCTGGCACTGCCTGGCCGTGCAGGGCTTGCCCTGGGTGCCCTCACAAGCAGCTCCCAGAAACCTTCAATAAATCCATGTCAGAAAAATAAAGAAATAGCAAAACAACCATTTCTCCCTCAAATCTGGAGGTCTTTTGTCCTTTCCCCCCAGTCACTGGGCTGTGCTGATCAACCCCCAGCAATCAGCCCCATCACGAGGTTTTTCAGGCTCTGGAGCTGTTCTTGCTTCTTGAGAGACACAACTGAGGGTTGAAAGAAAGATAAAAAATAATAAAATAAGTAAAATCCAGCTGTGGTCCGAGCAGCCTGGCCACGCCAGGTGATGCTTCCCAGGGGGATTTGCCTCCTGAGGGGGAAGGATTTCATCCTCTTTTGGTGCTGCTTGTTGTGACCTGAAATGAAAGACAGAAAAAATGGGGCGGGAAAGAGGAAATTTGATCCTTGTGGGAAGCATTGTGTGGGAGGCAAGGTGGGAACGAACAGTCATGGACCCCCAAAGGACCCCCCAGGAGGGGCTGTGTGGGATCCAGTGGGGGGGTTCAGCACCTGTGGGATGCGAGCACAGGGGCAGGAATGGCCGGACCCCCCAGCTGCTCACGTGCCTCAGTTTCCCCACTGAGCAATGTCACAGTCAGGGGACATTTGGTGCCCACCAGGGTGGGGGCACACCTTGGGGTTGCCCCCCCCGAGGGGTCCCCTTTCCCCCCAGCCCTGTCACTCTGCCTGAGGATGGTGGGAAGAGGGATTTCAGCACCCAGCCCTCCTCCATCACCCCCCAGCTGACCCTGAGGGTCTCGTGGGGTTCCTGGTGGGGGGCAGAGAGGAGCAAGCCCCTCCCCCCCCCATCTGGCCCCTGAGGGGATGTGGTTGCACCAAGGGGTACATCTCATCCCCATTCCACACATATGGCCCTGCTGCAACACCCCCAGCCAGATCTGGGGGGGTCCATGATCCACTAAACCCCCCAAACCCTCACCCTGCAACCCTTGGGGTGGGGGAGTGGAAATAACCCCCCCCAAACACCCAACCACCTTCACCCGGGGCACAGGGACAGGCAGGTGCCCCCCCCTCCCTTTCAGCACCCCCGAGGTGTGTGTGGAGGGTCCTGTGAGCCCATCTGAGTGCTCAGTGCACCCCTAACGTGGGGCTGCATTGGACCGTGCTCCTCCCAGCTCGGGGTGGGCTTTGCTGCTCCCCCAGCCCAGCAAAGAGGGGGTCCCCCAGCACCCCCCCACCCCATTAAGCTGCTGCAGCGCCGGCAGTCCCGCTCCCCCCCCCCATCCATCAGTATGCGCCGTGTGTTCCTCTCCATAGCAACCCCCCTGCTCCCCCCCGGCCCCCCCAAACCCTCGGCTGCCGCAGCCCTGACCCCGCCGGCATCGCTCACCTCTCCCACCCACAGGTAGCTGGTCCCCCCCCCTCCCTACCCCGCGACAGCCCCCCCTCCCCTCTCCTCGCCCGGAGGATGCTGCCGCCTTCGTTTTCCCAGGCTGGAAGTTGCTGGGGTTTTGAATTTTATTTGTTTCGTCTTTATTTTGCTCCTTTTCTTTTTTTTTTCCCCGCTCCTTTCTGGTGTTGATGCTTCTCCCATCCATCAGCGCCTGCATCCCCGTGCCCCCCCCCCACCACCACGCCGCATTGGTGCCAGGGAGGGGTGGGCAATCATCCTGCCTGGAAAGCCGAGGTGCCACCCAAGGTGCCACCAGCCCCTTGGCATTGTCCCCCCGGGACCCCCTGCTGCCACCCCATCCCCAGGGAAGCAGCAGAGGGGCCCCCCCCCGGTGTCACACCACATCCCTAATTAGTACCAAAACTCAGCTTTCTTGCTGCAATTCCCACCTTAAAGCCAGATCCTGGCATCCTCCCTAAATTCAGGGAGGGTCGGCATCCCTCCAGCAGCCCCCTCCCCGCCATGGCACAGCCAGGCCGTGCCCCCCCCCGAAAAAAAAAAAAAAGAGAAGCAAGAAAGCAGCGGGCATCGCTCAATATATAGGTTTCTTTTTAATATAAAAAAAGTGCCTATTAAAAATTCCTTCCTAAATAACACAAAAAGACCGTTTGAGGGGCAAAGCAGGGGGGGAGCCGGGAGGGGGGGGGCTCATTGGGGGGGCCCCTCCGGCCAGGGCAGCACAAACACTGCGCAGGGCAGCTGGGGGGGGGGGGGAAAGGAGGGGCTGTTCTGACCAATTTGGGGTATTTTTCCCTTTTTTTTTTTTTTAATTTTGCCTTTTTTTATCCACTTCAGAGTGGTTTTCCTCTCTTTTTATGTGTGTGTTTTATCGTTTTTTGCACAAAGCTGTACAGAAGTTGCCGAATTCTTGAGGAGGGGGGGACAAATGCAGGGGATTGGGGGGGAGAGGACCCCAAAGCCCCCCCTGGCACCCACACACGCACCCACACCCTGAGCTCATCGCCGCCAGTGGCCCCCCTTCCCAGTCCCCCCCACTCCCCCTTCCCACCAAGAGGGTCTGTGATTGACTTATTCCTTTTTTTTTTCTTTTTAATTTTTCTTCTTTTTTTTGGCTTTTTTTTGTGTGTGTTTTTTGTTTTTTTTTCTTTTTAAACTCCTTTTTGTTTTTATACAAATTTTGGATCTTTGGGTGTGTACTGCCAAAAAAAAAAAAAAACCCAACCAAAAAATCCCAACCGAAAAAAAAAAACAAACCAAAAACCAAAAACCCGCCTTCGTTCTTCGGAATAATAATAAAAATAAAACCCAAATCATCATCAAATCATTAAAAAAAGGCAACGGAAACCCAAGGAACCCATGCGGAAGTTGCACACCACAAAACCACAGCAGATGTACAGAATGCAATATACAAGACACGATTTATAATAAAACATTATATACAATAAATAGGTTATTGTTACTTTTTTCTTTTTTTTTCTTTTTTTTTTCTTTTTTTTGTCGCTCGATCTGTAAATAAATTTTTTTCTCAGTGCATACTGGGGGGGTTTTTGCTCTTTTCTGCTGCATATTCACCTCTTGGATGCTTTAAGTCTGTTCTCCATCATTTTTTTTTTGGATTCTCCCTCCGGTGCGTGCCTCTCTTTTTTTTTAATTTACTTTTTTTTTCCCCGCGTGTGTGATTTTTTGGCTTTTTTTAAATTTTATTTATTTTTTTTTATTATCTTTTTTTTTTTTTTTATTCCTTAAACTTTTTTTTTTTTTTCTTTTCTTTAACTTCTTTTCTTCAAAAGTATTTACAATTGCTGGTTTTGTGCAGAAAATGAAAATTAATCAAATAAAAAATAAAAATTAAAGAGTCCCTCTGCTTCTGGCTGGGAGGAAAGAGAGAGAGAGAGAGAGAGAACGCGGCGCCGGCGCCACGGCCGAGGCGGGGGCCGGGGGGCGAAGCGGGGGGCAGCGGGGCCGGGGTGCCCCCGGGGGTGGTGGCCCCCTCCTCTCCTCTCTGCTCCGGCGGCCAGGATGGGTGGGGGGCGCAGGGCCGAGGGTGCTGTGGCTGGTGGGAGAGGGAGAAAGGGGTGAGTGTCCCACCCTGGGGGCTCCTGCTCACCCCCATCCAGCACCCACAGACTCTGGGATTTGGGGTCCTGCCCACCCCCATTCAGCACTCATACACACTGGGATTTGGGGTCCTGCCCATCCCAATCCGACACCCCCAGACTCTGGGATTTGGGGTCCTGCCCACCGCAATCCAGCACTCATTTACACTGGGATTTGGGATCCTGCCCATCCCCATCCAGCACCCACAGATTCTGGGATTTGGGGTCCTGCCCATTCCCATCTGACACCCATAGACTCTGGGATTTGGGGTCCTGCCCACCCCCATTCAGCACTCATACACACTGGGATTTGGGGTCCTGTCCACCTCTCATCCGACACTCACAGACCCTGGGATTTGGGGTCCTGCCCATTCCCATCTGACACCCACAGACTCTGGGATTTGGGGTCCTGCCCACCCTTATCTAGCACCCCCAGACTCTGGGATTTGGGGTCCTGCCCACTCCCATCCAGCACCCACAGATTCTGGGATTTGGGGTTCTGCTCATCCTTATCCAGCACCCCAAGACTCTGGGATTTGGGGTCCTGCTCACCCTTATCCAGCACCCATATATTCGGGGATTTGGGGTCCTGCCCATCCCTCATCCAGCACCCATGGGCCCAGGGGTCTGGCATCCAGATCTTCAGGGGTTTGGGGTCATGCCCACCCTCATCCAGTACCCACAGACTCTGGGATTTGGGGTTCTGCTCACCCTTATCTAGCACCCCCAGACCCTGGGATTTGGGTTCCTGCTCACCCTCATCCAGCACCCATATATTCTGGGATTTGGGTTCCTGCCCATCCCTCATCCAGCACCCATGGGCCCAGGGGTCTGGCATCCAGATCTTCA
The DNA here is from genome assembly GCF_003984885.1 of Neopelma chrysocephalum. Taxonomy (NCBI): domain Eukaryota; kingdom Metazoa; phylum Chordata; class Aves; order Passeriformes; family Pipridae; genus Neopelma; species Neopelma chrysocephalum. Next base: position 1,389,502 of record NW_020898025.1, read on the forward strand.
GGGGTTTGGGGTCCCGCCCACTCTCATCCAGTACCCACAGACTCTGGGATTTGGGGTCCTGCCCACCCCCATTCAGCACTCATACACACTGGGATTTGGGTTCCTGCCCATCCCTCAGCCCACGGGCCAAGGGGTCTGGCATCCAGGGGTCTGGGGTCCTCCTCACCCCCATCCAGCACCAACAGACCCAGGGGTTTGGCACCCAGATGTCCAGGGATCTGGGGTCCTCTCCACCCCCCACCCAGAACTCACACAACCAGGGGTCTGGGGTCCTGTCTACTTGCCATCTGGCACCCATGTACCCAGGAATTTGGGGCCCTGCCCACCCCCCATCCAGAACCCACCTACCCAGGGATTTGGGGTCCTGCTTATCCTCATCTGTAACCCACATACCCAGGGGTCTGGGGTCCTACCCACCCCCAATCCAGCATCCACATACCCAGGGGTTTGGGGTCCTGCTCTCCCCAGATCTGTTACCCACATACCCAGGGGTCTGGGGTCCTGCCCACCCTCCTTCCAGCACCCACATACCCAGTACTCTGGCACCCACATACCCAGGGGTCTGGGGTCTTGCTGACCTCCCACGTGGCACCCACAAACCCAGGGGTCTGGGGTCCTGCCCACCCTCATCCAAAACCCACATACTTGGGGGTCCTGGCTCCTGCCCACCCCCGATCTGACCCCCATGTTCCAGGGGTTTGGTGTTCTGATGACCCCAAATCTGGCCACCTACGTACTCAGGGCTTCGGGGGTCTGGCCACCCCTTGTCCTCCACCCACATACTCGGGGTTTTGGGGCCCTGCTCACCCCCATCTGGCACCCACACACCCAGGACTCTGGGCCATCCCACACCCCCCTAACTCTGGCACACCCAGGGTCCAGCCACCCCCCAGACATCGGGGTCAATGGGCTCCCCAATTTGATGCTTGGTGGGGCAACACCTGGGGCAAATTCCCACAGCCCAAAAGGGGCTGGGGGCACCCAGAGGGTGGGTGCAATTGGGTTACAGAACCCCTGGGAAAGCACAGAGCACCCACCACGCCCCTGATGCCCCTCAACCCCCCTCCTGGAGGGCACCAGCATCGGATGGGGGGCTCGGCTGGCACTTACCTGGTGGTGGTGGCGTCTCCGAGCCCCGCTGGCGACGCTGCCAGAGCCTGGTGGGGGGGTCAGCGCTTCCCAACACCCATCGGCCTCCATCCGGCAGGAACAACCCCCGAGGCGAGCGAGCGGACGGGGAGGGACCAGAAAAAGAAAAGAATCCCCAAACAGCCTCCCCGGGGGCGGCCAAGGGGGTCCCCGCGCCCCCACACCCCGGCCGGGCTGCGGGCAGGGGGCACCCAGCCGCTGACCCCCCTCCTGCCCTCCCTGCCTCCGCCCCTGCCCCGGGCTCGGCGGGAGCCTGTGCTGTCCGTCCGTCCGTCCGTCCGTCCGTCCGTCCATCCGATTGTCCTGCTGCGGGGCGGGGGGTCGGCAGTCCGGAAAGCAGAGCCGGGCGGTTCGGCAGGCGGGGTGGATTTGAGTGCGGAGGGGGAAAAACGGGGAGGGGGGTTTCTCTCTTCGTCCGTTATTATTAATTTTTTTTCCTTTCGTTTCACTTATTTTTTATCTTTTTTTTTCTGCTCTTTTTTTTCCTTTTTTTTTCCTTTTTTTCCTTTCTTCTTTTTTTTTTCTTTTTTTTTTTTTTTTTTTTTTTAGAAAAAAAACAAACGGTTCCAATCCCAGTTAAATACAGAACTTGAAAAGTGTTCCAGAAAAAAGTGCTGGCTAAATTACCTCTGAAAGAGAAACACAACACGGAGAGAAAGAGGGGGGGACACATGGTGAGAAGGGCCCTGAGGGCATCCCCTGTGTCCCCCTCTGCCACCCCCCACCCTCACCCCCAGGTTCTCCCCCACCTACCCTGTAACAAAACCTCGTTGTCCGGTTGGCACGTCAGCAGACACTACAATGAGGTGACCGTAAAAGTGTCCTCAGGGTGTTGTTGCTCTACCATGGGTCCCAAAAACCCGCTCTTCTGGGTGGGGGCCATGACGGGGTGCCCTTGGGGTGCAAAACTGGGGTACCTGTAGTTGTCCTGCAGCTGCAGCATTGAGTCTCTCGGTACGGGGGAGATGTTCAAGTCATTGATCAGGGGACAAGCGTAGGGTCCTCGGTGGTGAGCCCGGGACATCTCCAAGGGCTCCTTCTCGCCCTTGGAGGGGTGGGTGCCGCTCGGGCTGCTCAAGTGGGGGTTCAGACACGGGGGGTCCGTCCTGCCCATGAAGTCCACCAGCATCCCGGCCCCCGCTTTGCCGTCGTACGAAGGGCTCCGGGTGCTGGCGTTGGGGGAATACCAGTACGGGGGGTTTTTGCAGCTGGGGGAGTCGTAGTGCGGTTGAGGCATGGGGAGGTCTCGGCAGGCCAGGTGGGGGGCGTGCGGCAGGGCCCCCCCCTGCATGCTGTGTTTGAGCGAGTCACAGGCCGGCAGCTTCCGGATGCTGCCCGCCCGGAGGTCCTCCTTGAAGGCCAAGGTCGGGGAGCAGTTGGGCGAGAAGGCTTTCTGCAAGCCGGCCTCGAAGACAGTCTGCTGGCCGGGGGCCGCCAGCTGGTGTGGGAGGGCAGGGAAGTGCTTGCTCTCCAAATCTGGCTGCCCCAAGCCGGGGGAGTCGCTCTGGAACCCCTGGACGAAGGTCCCGTCCGAGGGGGTGGAGGGGTTCATGGAGTAGGGGCCGGCGTAGTCGCAGGGCTCCCGCTCGCCCACCCCGAAGCCCCGGGACTGGGAGGGCAGGGGGGACATGCTGCTGTCCCCGCTGTAGTAGTCCAAGCCCAGGTCCGTGCTCTCCTGGAAGAGGGGATTCACTGCCTGCGACTTAGTGGGGAACTTGGCCTTGCCCGTCCCCCTCTCCTTCTTGGAGGCACAAGCCCCCCGGGAACCCCTGGGCTGCCGGGGTCCCGTGTTCCTCTTGGCGGGGTACACGGAGGAGGAGGAGGAAGAGGAGGAGAAGCTCAGGTGGGAGGTGTCAAACATATCCACCTTCTTCCGTCGGCCTCGACCGGGCTTGGAGTTGCTCTGGAAGAGGACGCTCTGGTTCCAGTTGTAGCCGGGGGCAGAGGACGCCTCATTCCAGTCCATCATCAGCTTCTCCAGGCTGGAGAGGCTGGACTGGCCCTCGCTGGAGGATGCCTCGCTGTTGGCGCGCCGGTAACCGGCCGGCTGGTTGAACTGGGTGCTGTCGGAGGAGGACTCGGAGAAGGTCTCGGAGACTGTCTGCTGCTTGGCTTTCTGCGGGGTGTAGTTGGAGATGTCCAGGATGACATTGGGCTCGTTGAGGTGGCACTCGAAGCCCGGGTTGTAGAGCTGGCTGAAGGCTTCCGAGCTCCAATCCAACCCGCCGTAGCCCTGCCGGAAAGCCCACGGAGCAGCGCTGGGGAACTGCCGGCAGTTTTCAGGTGAGGGCTGGAAGGACGCCGACCCCTTGGGCACCATGTAGCCGCCGGGTGAGACGGTGCTGGCGCGGCTGTCGCAGCGCAGGGGGGTGTGCGCGGCGCTGGAGAACTGCCCCCCCTGCTCGGCGCTGTTGAAGAAGGCGGCTTTTCCCAGCGGCAAACTGGGCCCGGCCGTCGGCGGCGCGTACCCGGCGCTGTGGGCGCTGCTGGGCGAGGACGGGAGGCTGCTGCCGCTGCCGTAGGCGAAGCTGCAGTCCTTGCTGTTGGGGCAGTCCTGTGCCGGTGGGTACTGCTTTCCTGGTGGGAACACGCTGGTGGGTGCCACGCTCTGCCCGGCGCTGCCGTAGCTGCCGTAAGGGGAGTAGCCGGGGGTGCCGCTGGCTGCCGGGTGAGCTGTGGGAGAGCGGGACACGGCTGATGGCGGTGCCAGTTTGGGGAAGGACTCGGCGCCCCGGCACTCCGATGACCCTTGGGTCACCCCATAGCCGGCAGCGGTGCGGCCGGGTGGGAATGCCGGCCGGCCCTGCATGGCTGCGTGGAAGGCGGCTTCAGCTCCAGGGGTGGCCGTTGCCACCTTGCCACCCCTGGCGGTGTAGGCGGCCATGCCCCGCTGGCCGGGCAGCGCGGCCGGGGGGGCCGTGTAGGCGGCCGCTGATTTACGGGACTCGGAGCGGGATGCGGAGAGGGCGAAGTCCAGCAGGTCAGAGGAGTCGTCCGAGTCCAGCAAGGAGCGGAAGTATCCGGTGAAGAGGCTGTGCCGCTCCGGACCGGCCTCCGTCTGCGAGGACGGCGCGCTCCCAGCGTAGAAGCCGGCGCGGCCGGAGGAGCCCGACTCCAGCCCTGTGGCGTGGAAGGTTCTCGCCTCGGCCCCTTGGTAGCCACCGTTGCGTCCGGCCTGGCCGCCGGGGTGACCGTGGTGGGGGGCCCAGGGGCTGCCCTTCTCCCCACCTCCCCACTCTCCGGCGGGGCCGTCACCAAAGCTCTGCCCAGAGTTGGGTTCGGGGAAGAGCGCCCCGTTCTTGCGTGCCCGTCGCTTCCGCTTGGGTTTTCCCACGGAATCGGGCTCCGGCCGGCCGCGCTTGCGCGGGTGCACGGGGTCGGCGTGGAGGGCAGTGGGGGCTTTCTTCTTCTTCCCGATGCCTTCGAAGAAGTCGCTGAAGGAGCAGCGTGCGGCGCGGGCAGCGTGGCCCCCGCCGCGCCCGCCGAAGCCCCCCGCCTTGCCGCCGCGCCGACGGAAGCCCTGGACGCGGTGCAGGAAGTGGGAGATGCTCTGGGTGTCGGGGGCTTGGTGGATGGACTCGGGCTCGCTGGGGGTCCAGCAGCGGGGTGGCGAGCAGCGCCCCGAGCACTGGCTCTGCCGGTTGAGGAAGGCCAGCTTGGCCAACACGTCCGAGTAGTCGGCTTTGCTGTCGTTGGTGTCAGCAATGTAGGAGGGCTGGGGTGACGCCAGCTTCTGCTTCCTCCTCCTCCTCTTCTTCACCTCGGGAGTGGGCTCCTTGGGCTTGGCCTGGCCCAGCAGCAGGTTTTTGGGAGGCCGGCCCCGCTTGCGCTTCAGGATGATGGGCATCTCTCCGGGGGGGAAGACCACCACCACATTGCGCCCGTTGTTCTTCATCTTGAGCAGCGGCGTGGGCTCCATGGAGGTGCTGGCCGCCAGCTCCTTCCCCTCCAGGTTCAAGTTGCTGCTGAGCGATGACACCTTGTAGGTGGTCTTGTTCCTCCTCCCCAGGGACACGGGGATCTTGGCCATCTTCACCACCATCTTCCTCACCCCCCGGCACTTGCTCTTCTTCCCTGCCACGGGGGCCTTGGGCATCTCGTCAGGGTCCAGCGTGGCGGGGGGCGGCGGCGGCGGCGGGGGGCTCAGCAGTGGGGTGTCGGGCTCCTCGGGCCCGGGGGGCACCTCGGCGGGCAGGGCGAGGGGGGACAGGACGCGGGTTTCAGGGGTGACGTCCACCCGGCGCCCTCGCCCCGCCCTCCTCCGGCGGCACAGCATCTTTGGCTTGTCTGTCCGGCGCAGGGCGTACTTGCGGTGGTCCTCGCCGCACCGCCCGGCCCCCCGGCCCCCGCAGGGACCCCGCTTCACCATCGTGCTCAGGGGGCATCCCCCGAGCCTGGGCTGCAGCCCGTGGGGCCGCAGCGGGTCCCCGGTGCCCGGCTGTGCCTCCAGCAGCTCCGAGACGGTTCCCAGCGGCTGCGGCTCCAGCAGCGAGGGCTCGGTGGGCAGCAGTGGGGGCTCCAGAGCTCCGGGCAGTGGCTCCAGGGTCTGCAACCCCAGCGGCTCCGCCAGCGGCTCCAGCGACTGCAGCTCCAGCGACTCAGACAGGGGCTCCAGCGACTGCAGCTCCAGCGACTCGGAGAGCGGCTCCAGTGACTGCAGCCCCAACGGCTCCAGGTTTTGCAGCTCCAGCGACTCTGGCAGAGGCTCCAGGCTCTGCGAATCGAGCAGCTGGGGCTGCGACTCCAGGGACTGGGAATCCAACAGCCGGGATTGGGAGTCCAGCTCTTGTGCTGGCAGCAACTGGGGCTGCGGCTCCATCGCCTGCGACTCCAGCAGCTGCGTCCCTGGGCACGCCAGGGAGGCCAGCTCGTTCAGGATGTCCGCCTCGGCCAGCTCCGAGTAATCGCCGGCATCGGGCTGGGAGCAACCGGCTTCCTCCGCCGGCGCTTTGGAGACGCCCCCCACGCCCCCACTGTGTCCGGGGGGCTGTGGGGCGCTCCCCCCGCCTCCATCAGCTTCTCCATCACGTGCCGGGGGCCGGGGGTGCCGCGGCGGGTCGGACTTGAGGAGCACCCCCCGCTCCTCGGGGCTGCGGATGCTGTTGGCCAGGGAGGGCGAGGAGAAGAAGCTGTACTGGAGGTCGCGGTCGGCGGGCAGGAGGCGGCTGTCCTCGTGGCCCCCGCCGCCGCCGCGGAGGCTGCCGCAGTCCAGGTGCACCCCACTGTTCTTGAGGTCCTCGGAGAGGCGGTTGAGGTCCTTCATGATGTCGATGAGCTGCACCACGGGGTGGAGGTTGATGTGCCCGTTGCCGCACTTGCTCCGGAGCAAGGCGAGGATGCTGTCGATGTTGCAGCGGCCCGAGGCCAGCGTCGCGTTGGGGAAGGTTTTGGGCGCCCGGTCGCGGGCGGGTGCCTCCTCTGCGCTGCCCCCCAGGATCCGGGGCTCCCCGGCACAGCCCAGCAGGTCCTCCGCCGCCTTGGTGCCGCCGTGGACGCTCTGGCAGCGGTCGGCCGGGTCGCCGTGCAGCAGCGAGCCCGCCTGGTGCTCCCGGCCGAGCGCGGGGCACGACCCCTCAGGGAAGCTGAGCACGCTGCAGGACAACGCCTTCTCGGCCGGGCAGGCTGCGGGCTGCTGCGCCGGGTGTCCCGGGGGGTAGAATTTGGGCTCTCGGACGTAGTCGGGCGAGCCACGCACAACGCTGGTCGTTACCACTGGGCCCGGGGGCTTCACGCGCATCCTGACCTCCTCCTCCCCCGCGTGCCGCTTGGCCAGGCAGTTGCTGACATGGGGGTCAGGGAAGGTGACACCGGGAGCTGTGGGCGGCAGAGAAGGGGACAGTGAGGCTCTGTGGGCACTGCCGGCTGAAAGCAGCCTCGTTCCATCCCCGCTGTTCTCAGGAATGGGGCCCCACATCCATCCCCCAGCTCATCCCTGCCCTGTCACCAGTGAGGACCTGACTGGCACTGTGGGAACATGCCCCCACTGTCTCCAGATGGGAAAATGGGAGCTGCCCCCCTCCCCAGCTCAGGGGTCTGCCCACCACAAGTCAGAGGGGTCTGGACATCCTTCCCAGCTCAAGGGGAGCTGGATGACCTCCTCAACTCAGGAGTCTGCCCACCTTCCCACAGCTCAAAGGGGGTGGGACATCCTCCCCAGCTCAAGGGGGGCTGGATGACCTCCCCAACCCAGAGGGTCTGACCCTCTCTCCAGTTCAAAAGGGGCTGAATGCCTTTCCCAGCTCAGGGGGTTGGATACCCTCCCTACACCAGGACCACCTGTGCCATCCCCTGGCACAGAGCCCCCTCCAAGGTCTGGGCTGCCCCATTCTGCCATAGGGCAGATTTTGGGAGGCTGGAGGAGGTCGAGGTGCCAGGGCTGGGACTTACCTTCGGCTTTGCTGCTGCTCCTGCTATTGCACTTGAGCTCTCTGCAAAGGAAGGGGTGTGCAGGGTTAACCCCACGTGGGGAGGGGACACTTGGGTGCTCACCACCCCCATGCCAGTCCCTCCACGGGCCATACCAGGGGCTGATCCTCCCGAGCTCCCACGGCCGCCCATCACCGTGGCGTCGGGGCTGCGGGGGGGTGGGGAAAGAGGGGGCAGGCTGCCTCTGATCTGGGGGACAGAGGGGACAGGTTTACACCCCTCTCCCATCCCCACCACCACCACCAACCCCTCCGTGGGGCTGGGGGGCTCGGGGGGGTGGCGGGGGTCCTTTGGTGGCTCTGCCACTAGGTGTCCCCGGCGAGCCGCGCTCCGGACACGCGGGGGGGGGTCTTCGCCCGAGGAGGTGGCTCAGCAAATCCCACCCCCCCACATCCCACCCCGGCTCCCACCTACCCATGGACACCCCACGCACAGCTCCAACCCCCACCCGTGGTGACACTACCCGGTGCCAGCAGACCCCGTTCCCCCTTGCCAGGACCCTCCCTGTGTGGTGCCTGCCTCAGTTTCCCCTCGCTGGCAATGGGGTACAGCGAGGGCTGGGCGGGGTGCGCGGCCCAGACACCCACGGGTGAGTGCTGGGCGTCGTGTGCCCACTGCACAGCCCATCCTGTGCCCCATGGGGGGCTGCAGCCCCAAAGCCCCAAGCCAAGAGGCTTTGCAAAGCCGTGGGGCATCCCCTCTCCGTCTCCAGGGATGCCCAGACAGGGATGGACAGAGCATTGGCAGCAAGATGTGCTGCCAAACCCCTCCTCGGTGCACCCCCCGCTCCTCATTTTTGGGGTGAGGCTCCCCAAGTACCTGTTCCGGGGGTGTTTGCAGTGCAGGTTCACTCGGAAGCTCCTGCCGTCGCCGTCGCTGCCGGGCTGGCGGGGGCCGGAGCCCTGGGCACGCGGGAACCACTCGGCTGGCGGGCTGGCACCGTTCTCCAGTGCGAGGGGCTGGCAGGCGACCGAGCTCCCATCTGCTCGAGAGAGACCCCCACGCGTCAGCCCGGCGGCCCCCTCTCCAGGGAGCACCCCCTGAGCGTGGGGACACCCGCGGACGCCCTCCCCCTCAAAGCCACATCCCAGGGGACACCCACGCTGTGCCCTCCGCCCCACCACGGGATGCCCAGGGTGGTGTTCCGGGGCAGGACACACCTTTCCTCCTCACCATGGCCGTGCCTTGAGCCGGGGGCTGCCCATATGAGGTGCGGAGCATCCCCCCACCAGGCTGTGGGCACGCGTGTGCATCTCCACACGCACGTTCACACAGATCCAGCCCCCCCACTCCCTTGCGTGAGGTCAGGGCACCTACAGCTGCTGCCCATGTGGCACAGGGGGGCACGGTGGAGCCCCCTAACCCCTCCCAGTCCCCCCGTGCCAGCATGTCCGCCTATTTTCCCTCCCCAGCTCCGCGTGTGAATCCCTGCCGGGCTGGCTCCCTCCCCCAGCACACACCCGCAGACACACACACACACACACACTCACACGCAGCCGCTCGGCGTGATCCAGGCTCTTCCCGGTGTCTGGATTAGCGTGACAACTTATCAACAAGGCAGGGAAAGAGAATTCAAACCTGTCAGTCCATCCGCATCCCCCCCTTTCCCCTGTCTCCCCGCCAGGCTCTGGGCGCAGCGCTGGCACCGCGGAGATGCGGGCACCTCGGTGTAAAGTTACACCAAGGGCGATGTGCAGCAGGAAAATATGTGCTAGAAAGACCGGTCTCTGTCTCTGCTGAGGCTGCTGGTGTGCCCAGGGAGCTGTCGGAGGGGAGGCAGGCAGGCAGGAAGGAAGCAAACGGGAGGTTTTCCAGAACAGCCGCCGGGAGCTGGTCCCCGCCGCACACGCTGCGTGCGGCTGGATGGGGAGGAGCGGGGGGTCGAGGGGTGCCAGGGGGTGGTGGGGTGCAGCCCCCCAGCTCTGTGCCACAGTGCTGCCGTGTATCCATGGCACACGGAGCTGTGGATGCTTTGGCTTGCTTTTGGGATGCCCGTGGGGTCACCACTGGGGTGTGTGGGGTCTCTGGATACCCCATCACCCATGTTCTGTGTGTTCCCCACCGCCCATGTTCACCCCCCGTGCTCACCCCTGGGCACATCCCCCGGCTCTGACCCACACCACCAGTGTCTGGCTCCTGCCCTCGGCCCCACCGGGGCCACATGTCCGGTGACACCAGGGGACCCTCCCTGTGCCAAGACTCCTCCCTCACCCCAGCCAAACCGCCACCACCCCACACAGCGGGGACCACCTGCACCCCCCACCCAGCTCAGGGTCAGGCAGTGCCCACCATCCCACCCCACTGCCCACCATGGCACGGGGCGCAGGTGGGAGCCCGGCAGCACTGGTGGGGAGGGGGCTGCGGTGGGGAGGGGGCTCTGGAGGGGCAGTGGGGTGCCCGGGGGGACAGCGGGGTGCACCGGGATGTTCACTGCGCTGCCGCGCTCACTTTCACCTCCCCGCTCAGCCCCAGGCAGCCGCCACATGTTTCCCATTAGGCTCTCCGGACCTCACCATTCCTGGCTTCCTCGCCAGGGGTAGGGCCTTTTTCCTTCTTTTTTTTTTTTTTTCCTTTTTTTCCCTTTTTTTTTTAATTTTTTTCTTTTCTCCGCGCTAGTTACAAAACACCAGCCGAGACCACACAAGCGAGGAGGGACAGAGGGAGAAGGAAAGATAGAGATGGGCGCCTCGGGCGGGGGAGAGGCAGCGAGGCCGGGTGCTGGGGGGTGGGGGGTGGGCTGGAGGGGTGAGGATGAGGAGGAGGGGGGGATGAAGTGGGCGAGATTGCAGTCACCTCCGCTTCCCACCTCCTGACCCCGCAGCCCTGCAAAGATAACAGCCCCTGAAGACTGCTGACTCGCCTCGCAGAAATCCAATATCCTCGCCTGGTGAACTAATCGACTACCTGGGCTCCCACCTCCCCTGCCCGGGCTTAATCCTGCTGCTGCAAAGCTTTAATTAGTTTAACGGTTTCAGGCTTGACGGAGGTTGGCGGCGAGAGGAATCAGAATCATGGAATGGTTTGGGTTGGAAGGGACCTTAAAGCTCATCTCGTTCCACCCCCCTGCCAGGGGCAGGGACACCTTCCACTGGACCAGGTTGCTCCAAGCCCAGTCCAACCTCACAGGGGGCAAAACATCCCCCCACCTCACCCCTTCCACCGAGTCAGGGCCCCCCTTGGGTGGCAGAGGTGCTGTGGGGTTGCAGACCCACCCACAAGCCCCCAGAGCCTGCTGGCACCCAGCCCTGACCCCCAGTGCTGGAAATGGGGGGCACGGAGGGGCTGGCTCAGCACCGGCACAGCAGCGGGGGGATGAAGGGATGGCCCCGCAGGACACGGACATGGTTTGGTGCCCGGCTCCGAGGCCACCCAGACGTCAGGGTGGGGCCGGAGATGCCACCAGGAGACAGGCAGGCGGCAGGGACACAGCCGCCACACAGATGGGGACACGCTGGCCCGACGCCTCCCACCCCGCCGGGGTGCCGTGCCCAGCCACCCGCGGCCACAGCAGCGGGGACGGGGGGTCCTTGGGGGTCCCTGGGCACCACGGGGCGCTGGGAGGGGTTGGGGTGGCCCTAAGTACCCCCATATGGGTGTGGGGAGGGGGTCTCCAGACACCCCCATCACCCGTGTCCTGGCTCGTGTGTGCCCTGACACATCTGGGGCGCTGCAGAGGTGCCCCCCTCCCTTGCACACAAACACAAACACACACGAGTGGCATCGGGGGGTGCCCCACTCATGTCCCCCAAGCCTGGGGATGCTGTGGTGGTGCCTCTCCCTCGCACACTCACACACACACACACACACAGAGCACTGTGGAGGTTTTCCTCCCCTGCTTCCACACATCTGGGGGCACCAAGGGGGTGCAGCTGCCTTACACCCCTCCCTCATGGGGCATCGGGGAGGTTGTCCCCTCTGCGCCCCACCCCTTGCACACCCCCGCACCCCCCTGGTCCCCTCCCAGGGCCTCGGCCCCCCCCTCCCCACGAGTCCCCCACCAGCCCGTCCTGCTCCTGCTGACACCAATGGAAAATCCCCTCCAGTGACAGCTTCCTGGCAGGCGCTTGCCGAGGGTTTCCGTGTTCCCCTGCCAGCCCCCCCCCGCCCCGGCCACCTCCTCCCGGAGCCACGCGGGGGGTCCCTGCGCCTCCTCCCCCTCCACCCCAACCTCCATGTCACCCCCAATTCAGCATCACAGACCCCAAAGCACGTGGGTCCTGCTCCCTCCCCTTCCTCCCCACACCTCCTCCCCTGCCAGCACCCTGCCCTCCTGCGCAGCAGGGTCACCCCAGCAGCAACCAGGGGAGATTTGGAGTCCCCCTTGGGTACCACTGGCAGCTCCCAGGGCACCCACCCACCCCGGGGGCCCACCACCCTGAGACTGGGAGCAGGACAGGAGTCAGGGGTCCAGAAGGGTGGGCACAGATGGGTGCTGAGGCACAGGGCGCCTGCAGGCAGCCCTGACCCCTCCTCTAGCTGTCACCCTGTGGCTGGAACCCCGCTGTCACCACGTCCCCCCGCCGCCCTGACTCCTCTGCCATGTTCGTAATTAGGAGACAGAGCAGATGGCGCCTGGGTTTCATCTTAGGTAACGGGTCCAGACGAGCTGCTTGGCCGCCAGTTCCCTTTGAGGAGCCATCAGAGGATTTTTGGGGTGCCCACCCCCCACCCAAGCAGGGAGTTGGTGGGAGAACACGACCCTCCAAGGTGGTGTGGGGATGTGGTGCCACTGTGGGAGGAGATGGTGGTGCTGGGAAGGGCTTGGCTGGCACACGGGGCAAACACACCTGGGATCCGCCCTCTCACATCACCTCAGGGTGTCACATCCCCAGGGCAGGCTCAGGCACCCGCCCTGGCACTGGGAATGGGGGTCCTGGACTGCTGGGCTATAAGCAGGGGGTGTCCAAAGGTCTTGGCATCCCCCCATCACCTGGCGCTGCAGGAAGGTGGGTGGGGAGCTCATTGCCCTGCAATCCCACTGGCCCGGGCAGCAGGGACCCCGGGGACACCCCCACACTGCTGGGACAATGCTGAGCTGGGGACACAGCCCTTCTCCTGGGCCTGGTCCCAGGGGTGCTGCTGCCACCAGGGTCTCCTGCGTCCTCCAGGCCTGGTGGTCCCAAGGCTGGTGGGACCCTTGGTGGGTTCAGCCCTCAGCACCAGAACGTGGCACGGTGCCCTCGAGGTGGGCAGGGATGGGGATACCTGGTCAGGTCTCTATTCCTGCTGCTGCAAGAAACCATCTCCCCCTCAAGGACCATCCACCCCAGGAGAAACCATCTGTCCTGAAACGACCACCTCCCATGCAAGGACCAGCTTCCCTGCAAGAAACCATCTCCTATGAAGAGCCACCCCATCTGCAACGACCACTGACCATCTCCCCTGCAATGACCATAAGAAGCCATCTGCCCTACAAAAGCCACCTACCCTGCAAGAACCATCTCCCTCACAAGAAACCACCCTCCCCAACAAGAGCCATTCTTCCTGCAAGGATCATCTCCCCTGCAAGATCCACCTCCCCCTTCAAGGACCATCTTCCCTGCAAGAATCATCTCCCCAACACGAAACTGTCTCCCCTGCAACCATTTCCCCTTCAATGACCATCTCCCCCTCAATGACCATCTCCCCCTCAACGACCATCTCCTCCTCAAAGACCATCTCCCCATAACATCCATCTCCCCATAACGTCCATCTCCCCCAAAAGCCACGCCCCCCACAACGACCACCCCCCCTGCAGTGACCATTTCCCCCTCAATCATCCCCCCTCTCAAGAACCCCTTACCCCATGTGAGGACCCTCCCACACCACAGATGTGGGTGCCTGCAGCCCCCCAGGGCTGCGAGGGGGTGCCCAGCTGCCCTCAGCGGCATCGCCAGGCGCGGACACAGCCCCCAACCCCCTCGGCCCCGGAGGGCTCTGACCCCCCTCCCCGGCCTGGGGGGCCCTGGGGGGGCTGGGGAACAGCTCGACAGATGGACTGCAGCGATGGTGGCACCTCGGCCGGCTGGAGCCCAGCGCTGCAGTTCAGAGCTAGCAGGGAAACGGGCTAAATTTAGCTCTTCCCTCGGTGCCAGCTTTGTTCCCCCGCCCCGTCGAGCCGGCGCAGGAGGAGAGCAGCCGCCGGGCCCCCTCCTCTGCCCTCTCCCTGCCAGGGGGAACATGGGGCACCCCAGCACCGCTCCCTCGGGGTGCCAGCCTGGGGTGCCAGGCGCTCCTCGGGGTGCCGGCTATGTTTGTTCACACATCCCCGTGCGACGGCCGTTCCTGGCGGTGCCGTGGGGTGCCGTGCCCCGGTGTGGCGAGTGCCCCCCAAGGGCCCCCTCAAACGTGCTGGCGGGCCTGAGGCTGCGCAGATGGCCACGGCCCCCCTTTCTGAGCTCCCTGTTATAGCCACAGCATGAGTCACAGCCCCGGTGTGTCCCTGCCCAGCGCCGGCCACGCCGGGTCATGTAACACCCGCGGCCGCAGCGGCGCGGAGGGGGCTCCGCTGGCTGCCCACGCCGCCCCCCACCCGCAGCACGTGGCACCTTGGGCCCCACAGCCCCCCCAGCACCCCGCCGGGGGCACTCCGAGGGGGTCACAGCGGCGATGCCCAGCTCTCCCCCCGCTCCCCGCCGGTGTGCTGCGGGTTAAAGCCAAGCGGAGCCGGGATCCTGCGAGGCCAGTAACATTTGGAAGGCGCCAGATGGACGCGTGCCCATGCCGAAGGCTCGCTCGGCACAGCCATGCTCCCCCGGCGCTGGGGCTGGGGGGCTGCCCAGGGCGCCAAAGGGGCGCCCGCCGGGATGGGGGGACGCTGACCATGAGCCCACCGGGGTCCCGGGTCAGCCAGTGCCCACCCACCCCCCACGCTGGGCACCGCCCCCATTGCTCACACCCCGCACAGGGAATGGGGCGATGGGGCCCAGGTGCTGACAGTGCACAGGGGTGACCAGGTGGGGACCGAGGGGGGGTCTGGGTGGGGGGAGAGCAGCCAGTTGCCTCCCTTGGCCAATTTTAGAAACTGGCTAGACAAGAAAAGCAGAATGAGCCGGGCAGGATTAACGGCCGGGCTTGGTGTCAGGGTGGGTTTTTTTCCTTCTTTTTCTTTTTTTTTTTCTCCTTTTTTTTTTTTTTTTTTTTGTGGGAGGCACACACGAGTTGAGTGGAAACTCCTGGCTGTGGATCCTGTTTCCTGGGAGATGCGGCCAGTTGGGGCCGAGCTGGGGTGTGGGAGCCACTGGGGACGATGCCAATGGCGGCGTGACGGGGCAGGGGTGCGGGGACAGGGGGGGCCCTACCACGTCACACCGGCGGCCTGGCACCCCCCAGATAGGTGGGCATGGAGGGGATGCACACACTAACAGGCTCCCGCACAGGTGTGTGCACAGGTACACGCCTGGGGGGAGGACTGTGCACACACGTGTGCAGACGTGCAGACAAACGTGGTACAGGTGTGCCCACGCACACCTCCGTGGGTGCAGGTGGACACACAGGTACAGGAACACGTGCGGCCACCAGAGTGGGCACAGGTGGGTGCACACACGTGTGGCAAGCGTGGTGCAGGTGCACACACACACCTGCACAGGTGTGGGTGCACACACAGGCACAGGAACACGCACAGACAGCGGTGAGGATGCGGATGGGTGCACACGGGTGCCACAGGTACACACACAGGGATGTGCACACTCCCATCTCTGTGCACACTCAGGATCACACCCACTCGGGGGGTACAATGCCCACGGGCTCCAGGGAACCCCCAAAACACCAGCCCAGCACTGCAGACCCCCATCCCACACCCTGCTGGCGGCAGTACCAAGGGGGACACTGGGGTTTGACCCCAAAACAAGGATCTCCCCCCCTGTGACAGGTCATGGTGGCTCCCCAAAGCTGGAGGTGCATGAAAGGGGTCTGACAGTGATATGCAGTGGGGACATGGATAGGTATGGGGAAACTGAGGCAGGAGCAGGGTGCCTGGGGTGCTGATGGAAACAGGGAGATGCAGCCAACTATCCCAGAGGATTCAGGAGTCCTATGACACTCCAACCCCCTGCCCTGATCCCACCCAGCTGCCCCCCAGCTCCAGTTACCACTGCGTAACAGGCTCCCCAGGGATGGGGATTTGGAGCACACAGGTCTCCCTGCACCCATCCATGACCCACCAGCACCACCAGTCCACCCCTGTCGGAGCACACACACCTGCAGACACACCGATTTTCGCTCTCCCCCCTCGCCAGGGAGCTTTCCATTAAAATTGGAAGAACACAACTTGCCGGCAGAGCCCCGGCGCGGATCGTACACAGCCTGTCACTCACACATCACTTTGTAGATGCCCATAAATTGCTTCATTACCTCTTCTAATTGAGGAGAACGCAGCTGCTGTGGGGCGGTGACGGAGCGCCTTCCCTTTGAAGGATGCCTCGCTCGCCAAAGACGGGTCCAGCAGAGCCGCAGAGCCCCACCAACATCCCAATAATAATAATAATAATAGTAATAATAACCATAATGACAGTATCCAAGCAAAACCCCTCGGCAAAGGGCAGCGGGGCTCACATGTGATGGAGCCCGCTCGAGGGAGGGGGATGAGGGGCTCGGTGGGTGCTGCACCGGTGGGGAAACTGAGGCACGGGGAGAGGTTGCACCAGACACAGGGAGAAGGTTGGGATGGAAACACCGGGACCATGGAGGGCAACACTGCGGCGACAACATTTAGGGACAACCCCCTGGTGGATCCAGATGACGGAGCGTCTCCCTGCCCGCAGATTTGGGGGGGCAGAGGGGATTCCCGGCACCACCCAAAACTCCCCGGAGAACTTCCCACCCTGCTCAAGGGCTGCGTCCTCCCGGCCTCGCCGGCACGACGCCAGGGGTGCCTGGCACCCTCCGGTGCCCCCGTCCCCTGCGCCCCATCCCCGCGGGGGCCCCCTGGCTTTGTCTGGCGGCGGCGGGCGGCTGCGGCTGGGCTCGGTCCCCTTGCAGGATACTGCAGAAGGATTTACTGTATTGCAGCTTGTGCTGGCTGCAGCCCAGCGCACAATAGATTAGCTGTAGCCCAGGGCAGCACGTTGCGGGGGAAGGAAGGTGGGATTCATCCGGCTGCAGATTGCAGGGCATTTGCTGCAGTATCCTGCAGGATCTGGGCCCTCGCTCCGGACACCCCGTCACCTCGCTCCGGGCTGGCAGAGGCACCTCCAGGGGCTCATGAGTCCCCCCCTCCTTGTCCTCTTCTGCCAGATTTGATGGCATGGATGTTTCTCGTGTCCACGTGGGCTGGGGGACACCCTGCTTGTTCCCCAACCCTATTTGGGGGTCCGGAGGGGCTGCAGTCCCTCAAAGCACCTGGGTGGTGCTGGGGACACCGAGGCCCCCCTCGCTGGGTGCGACAAAGCTGGTGCAGGGAGGGAGCTGGGGACTGCAAGCAGCACTAATTGATCGCGATTAATTCAGCTCCTACCTCCCCGGGTGGCAGGAGAGATGCTGAGACACAAGCGCAGCCCACAGAGCTCCCCAAACAGGCTCCTCTCTCCCCTGTGCCCACCCCTTCCCCTGTGGGGGACCCACGCTGCCGGTCCCTGCGGATGTGGGGGGGCTCTGGTGGGTGTCTGGCTCCTGCTGCTGTCCCGGAGGTGCTGGGGATGTGTCCTTGGGGGTGGACCCACCTTCCTGGGGTAGTGGTTAAGGGTGGGGGTCCTGCTGGCACCCCACCCCACATCCTCTCTGGGGTGCAGGGATGGCACGCACACACTGGGAGGCGATGCTCAGGCCATGGCACAGGGGAGCAGACGTGCCAGAGGTCACCGATGACCTCGTGGTGACACCGTGGCACCTTCGGCAGCGTCACCAGCCGGTGGCTGCAAAGCAGGGCACGCAGAAGTGCCGCTGCCACCTCCTCCAGCACTCAGCTGCCACCCTGGTGGGGACATCAGACACCCTGTTGGCACCCCGTGGGCACCGCGGGCACGGGGGGGGGG
>NW_020898025.1:1407126-1440575 GCF_003984885.1 Neopelma chrysocephalum
GGGGGGGGGAGGACCCCGGTGACCGTCTGGATTTCGAGGGGAGTTTGGAGCCTGCGGATTCCGACTCCATAATCCTACGTGGGATGCAGTTTCCACAGCAACAGCGGGTCAGAGGGCAGCGAGGGGAGCCGGCTGCTCCGCTTGGGATTGCAATCCTGCCGGCGCTGCCGAAACGCCGCCGGGGCGAGGTGTCGGGGCGCGGTGCCGGGGCTGGACCGTGGCGGGGCCGCGGTGGCGAAGGCAGGCGGGTGGAGCGGGGGCCGCAAGGGGCGCGGGGGCGGCCAGGCTGGTGCTGCCGGGGAGGCGGCAGAGGCTCAGTGTGGCGTTGTCAGCAAAGATGTCACTAATTGTCTGCAGGAGCAGCAAACTCTCGTTAACCCTTGGGCAGCCGGCGGCGGGAGCGCTGCCGAGGCTGTGGGGGCACCCCGGGACCCCGCTGCTGAGCGCCCGGGGGCAGTGCCAGCTCTGCCACCGCCCCGCCTGCACGGCCCTGGGTGGGTCACCGCACACACCTTCCCCCAGGGTGGCTGCTGGGACATCCAGCTGGTGACCCTGGGCAGCCCCTTTCCTTGTCCTGTGGGCTCTGGTGTTGTCCCCACTGCCTGTGGTTGTGACAGCACTTGGACAAGCAGGAGCATGGAGGAAAATGCTGGTAGTGCCCAGGCCACCAGGGCAGGGTGACCTCCATCCCTGGTCACCTCCATCCCTGGTCATTTCCATCTATGTCCATCCCTGTTCACCTCCACCAATGGCCACCTCCATTCTTGGTCGCTTCCATCCATCTCCATCCCTGGCCACCTCCATCCCCGGTCACTTCCTCCACCTCCATCCTCAGTCATCCCCATCCATCTCCATCCCTGGCCACCTTCATCCCTGGTCACATCCATCCATCTGCATCCCTGGCCACCTGCGCCCCTGGTCACCTCCTCCACCTCCAGCCCTGGCCACATCCATCCCTGGTCACCTCCATCCATCTCCATCCCTGGCCACTGTCCCCACAGACGCACCCAGTGGGGTATGGAGAGGGACACAGCACCCACACCACAGCCACCACCCAACCTGTGCCACTCTCCACACCTCACCACAGCTCCATCCTCACGGGAAAAGGGCACGTGGCCCCGCGGTGGCGCTTGGGCACAAGGCATGAGCACCCACCCTGTCCCAGGAGGCTTTGGCCACGGCTGGAGGAGGTGTGAGCGCCAGGGCAGAGGCAGAAATGGCTTTCCCACCTCCCAGCCAGCTCCAGGTAGGCCTGGGAGCGCTGCTGGGAAGCGCTGACGTCGGCAGGAGCGGGTGGGGGTGGCGGGGGGAGGCCGGGGCCGGGGCAGCTGGAGCGGGGTCAGCAGAAAGCCTCCGGCTCTGCTCGCCCCTGCCAGCCGCCCCACAGACCTTTTGTTCCCATTCAGCACCTTTCCCAGCACCTCCCTGCTCCCAGGGCTTCTATCCCGGGGGCCAGGGCAGGGGGTCCCTCCAGTACTGCGGGTTTTGGTGAGCAGGAGGTGCCCAACTTGGGTCATGGCACAGGGACCCGTGTGGTGACGGGAATGTGGGCGCATCCAGCCCCCAGTGGGGTAACTGGGGGAGGTGGTGGGGCCTCTGTGTGGGGGATCTGAACACGAACCCTAAAACCTGATCCCCCAATAGCACTGGGAGAGGGTGAGGGGAGGAAGGCAGCACTGCACTGCATCCCTGTGTCCCTGATATTCCTGGATCCCCACTTCTGCCCCAAAGCACAGACAGCCTGCTGAGCCCAGTGAAGGGGATGGATCCTGCACGGCACTGGAAAATGGGTACAAAACCAGTGCTCCCAGTGCCAGCAGCCACTGGGACTGGGAGGACACAGGGCACAGCCCTCTGCCCCCATTCCTGGTATCCCAACACCCCAGCAGCACACAGCACACTGACCTGCCACCCCTGGGTGAAGCCCATCCCTCAGGGTGACAACAACAGGGATCCCAGGAGTGACCCCAGCTCTCCCTGTCCCCCCACAGCCACCGCTGGTGCCTGGGAGGAGCAGGGCTGGGCAGGTCTGGGCATGTCCAGGGACTCTCCCAACCTCCAAGGACTTTCGACTGGGATTTCCTGTGCAGGATGCGGGTTTGTGGATGTCACAACACTCCGGGATTTCTGCTCCGTGAGCTCCTCAGCCCCATGCACACATCAGCCCCCTGGGTGCCCATTGATGGGGATCCCATGGGATGCACCTGAGGCCTCCCTTTTCCAAAGCTCCCAGGGTAGCACTGCCAGACTGGGACAGCAACATCCTGCCCAGTACTGCCTGTTGGTTATACTGGGCATCCTGCAGCTGGCACTGGCTCTAAAGGGCTCCCCATTTCAACCTAATCCTCCTGGCCCCCAACATCCCACCATGCTCCTTCCAGCTGGGGTGCAAACCCACCCCTGGATGCAAACCCATCCCTGGATGCAAACCCATCCCTGGGTGCAAATCCATCCCCCTACAGGGTGCAAAGCCACACCTGGGTGAAACCCCCCCTGGATACAAACACACCCCTGGATACAAACTCATCCCTGGGTGAATATTCAAATGTGGACAACAAACCCATCCCTGGATGCAAACCCTCTCCTGGGTGCAAATCCATCCGTGGGTGCAAATCCCTCCCATCACAGGGTGCAAAGTTATACCTGGGTGAAAATCCACGCCTGACTGATAATTTATCCCCGGATGCAAACCCATCCCTGGTCCCAAACCCACTCCCGAATGCAAACCCAGCTCCAGGGTGCTGCCCCCCATTTCACCGCCCTCTCCTCCCCCAGCTGCCCCAGCCCAGCCCAGTGCCACCAGTCCCCCCGCCTCCAGCCTCGCCCTCCGGAGCCGGCAGACAGGTCTCTCCCCCCCAGGCTCCCTGCTCGGTGTCTGGCTGAGCTAAGCGTATTTAGCGCTTTTAATTGTTCTTAATAAATCAATCCCGCCAGCCCCTTAAATCATTTTTGTGGCTTCCCTCGCCGCCGTCCCCGCGGCCGTGCCGGTGTGGAGCCTGCTGTCTGCAGCACTGCCGGGGGGGGATGGCACCCTGCCCGCCCCAGCACCCACCTCGCTGCCCCTCAGCCCCCACAGGCTGGGTGGTGGGGGGCTCTGCCTGCCCGTGCCTCAGTTTCCCTCCCTGCCCAGGGGTGTTTTGGGGTCTGCTCGCCCTCTCCCTGCTCCGTGGGTTCGGTCACCCCAATATTGCTGTGTTTTAGGGGAGAGGAGCACAAGTCCCCTCTCTCACTCCATTCCCCTCAGGGCTGAGAGCAGTGGGAACAGAGGTGGTGACAGTGGATGTCACCCATGTGGCACTTCTGTCCCTACCTGGCATGTGGTGGTGCCAGACAGACACGTGTCTTGTCCTCCAAACCCCCCCCGGTGCCACCACAGACCCCAGGGACACGCGCCGTCCCCTGCCCATGCCCAGCCAAGGGCTGAGCCCCTGAGGGTGCAGGATGAGGCCAGCCCTGCTTGTGACACCCATGTGGGATGAGTGCAGCCTCCAGCCCCCTCCAGGTGACTTCCTGGGGCCGGGACGACAGCGACATCCAGCTGGGCGATGACACTCCTATTTTTGGAGAACCCACGCCATCACCAACACCCTGTGGCATCCCTCGGGACACTCACCTCCACATCCCACCCATCCCACACCCAACCCTGTGTCCCACCCACCACCACCCCATCAGCCACTCCATTTCCAACGGCATTTTCCATGGCAGGGATGAACACAGGACGCCCAGGATGGTTGGTGGGGGACATGTCACTCAAAGGACTGTGCTGCCTTTGGGCAGAAACCAAATCTGGCAGAGGGACACCCAAGTGGGATCAGTGCAGCTCCCAGCTCCCTCTGGGTGACTTCCCGGGCTTGGTGCTGCACAGGGGTGATGGTGACACCCAGCTGGGTAACAGCACTCCTATTTTTGGGGATGCATTATTCACTCAACACCACCACCAACACCCCACAGCATCTCCCAGAGCACCCAACCCCACATCCTGCTCCATCCCACTACCCAACCCTGCACCCTTCTTTATCCCACCACCTAATCCTGCATCCTGCCCCATCCCACCACACAACCCCACATCCCACCCATCGCCATTCCACCAACCACTCCAGCCCTCTGACATTTTTCATGGAAGGATGAACACCCAACACCCAAGTGGGATCAGCGCAGCCCCCAACCCTCTCTGGGTGACTTTTTGGGGCTCAGTGCAGCGCAGGGGCGACGGTGACACCCAACCAGATGACAACACTCCTATTTTTGGGGACGTATTACGCACCTACACCATCACCGACACCCCACAGCATCTCCCAGCGCGCCCAACCCCGCATCCTGCTCCATCCCACCACCCAAACCTGCATCCCATCCATCACCCAACCCCACGTCACCATCCCACCAACTGCTCCAGCCTCGCTGGCATTTTCCATGGCAGGGATGAACACCCAAAACCCAAGACGGTTGCCGGGGGACATGTCACCAAACAGCCTGTGCTGGCTTTGGGCGAAAAACAAACCCGGCAGCGCTTGGAGGGAGAGAGCTAACCTTGACACAGTTGCAGCAGTCACTAATAGCAGGCAATATGCCTGTTCTTGGGGGACTGTTGCAGTTGCTAAGATACTGGCAGCCGTGTGAATGGAAATGGGTCAGTAAACCTGTGGAGAGATAGTGTGACACTGTAACCGGCACAGCTGTTGCAGCCTACATCGAAATCCCACCCTTTCAATATTTATCACTCTCCGCCTTCGGTTCCTTCCTCCCAGCAATTTTTTCCACGTTGGTTTTGCCCGGGGTTGGTGAAATCACCCCAAAGACTTTAATGAGATGAGAGGTGGAGGAAGCTGGGCAATGGGATGGGGTGGGAAAGGCGTGGCACGGGGGGACGAGGAGGGAAATTAAAGCCCCTGCTCTGGGTGGGTGTCCCTCCCTCCCCACCCTGCTCCACGAGCAGGATGGAGCCAGTTCTTGGAGAGATTTAACAGGAAACAGGCTATAATCCCCCTGGTAGGAAAACGGGTGAAAAGGTCAATTTACTTCTGTCCCTGGTTTAGGCACTGTGGTGAAATTACACACTCGCAGGAGCCGCTGCGCATGGCTGGGAGAGGAGGGAGCAGTGCTTGTGTCTGTCCTCGGCTGTCTGTCCGTCCATCCCCACCTGCTGTGCACCCCGAGCCTCCCCGAGGTGCCCTGAGCGCGAGCAGCATCCATATGGCCCGGGGAGAGCATCCATGAATCCCATGAGCAGCATCCATGAACCCCACAAGCAGCATCCATGAACCCCATGAGCTCCATCCATGAACCCCATGAGCTCCATCCATGAACCCCACAAGTGGCACCCATGAATCCCATGAGCTGCATGCACAAACCCCACAAGCAACATCCGTGAATCCCACGAGCTGCATCCATGAACCCCATGAGCTGCATCCATGAATCCCACGAGCTGCATCCATGAACTCCACGAGCAGTGTCTGTGCATCCCAGCATCCCATCCCGTGTGGCTCATGTCGCACACGCCCATGCACCCACGAGGGTCCAGCATGCACATGGATGCCTCATCCCAGCATCTCCCAAAGTCCTCCAACACCTCCCCAAATGCTCCAGCAAGCCCTGAAATGCTTCAGTACCTCCCACCCCAAATGCTAAAGTGCCACCCCAAATATTCCAGCATCCTCCTTAAAGCTCCAGCATTTCTCCAAGTCCTCCAGCATCCCCCCAATACTGCAGTATTCCCACCCCAAATGCTCCAATATCCCCCCAATGTGTCAGCATCCTCCCAAATACTCCAGTACCCCACTCCAAATACTCCAGCATCCCCCCGAATACCCCAGCACCCCACAACAAATGCTCCAGTGTCTCCATAAATGCTGTAGCATACACTCAAGTGCTCCAGTATCCCCCCAAATACTCCATCACCTCCACCCCAAATGCCCCAAACACTCAATCATACCCCCAGTACCATGCCCTGGGCTCAGCTCCCCACTGCCTTTGGGGCTGCCACAGCCCAACTGGGGCAGGGAGGGGTTGACACTGGGGGAGCCCTGGGAGCCAGGACACACAGCCAGAGGGCACCACTAAGTGTGTCCCGTCCCCTGTCCCGGCTGCCGTCCAGGTGCAGGGCAGGAGGAGGGATCCAGCAGCGGGAGGAGGGATCCCGGCAGGCGTTTGCCGTCCCGGCGCTGGCCCGGACCCCGCTGGGGGGAGGAGGGTGAGAACATCTGGTCGCAGGGAAGAGGGACAAGTCCAGGGAAAAATGCCGAGCTGTTGGAAGAGGCCCTCGCAGCCCCGGCTGGGGTGGAACGAGCCCCAGCACCCCTCCTGTGCCGCAGCTGCGCCGGGGAGGGGAAACTGAGGCACGGCGGGGCCAGACAGTGAGGTGGGGTGGGGAAACTGCCGGTGCCAGGGTCACCCCCATCTCCCAGGCACATCCCAGGTGGCTGGAGGAGCGTCGCCCACGATTTATAGCCCAGGGTCTGGCATCCTGGCGGGGGGGGGGGGGAGCAGGGAAGGAAAGGGAGGCTGCAGGGAGCGAGGGGAGCGGCGGGCGAGCTCTCCTCCTCCCAAAGGCACTCCCTGCCACCCCCCCCGCAGGTGGCTGGAGCAGAACGGTTGATATGGAGACAGGGAAGCACAGACTGTCTGGGTAAGGTGACATTCGACAGATGCCAGGTTCAGACTCGCTCCAGCCAGTATTCCCACCCCCCCACACCGCCTGCCTCCGGCCCCTGCGCAAAGGCATGTGCAGGCAGGGAGGGGGGGCAGGGTGGGCAGGGGGAGATGGGGGGAGTGGGGCACCCTGTGATCTGCTGGTAGGGTGAAATGCCACCATGTCCCCATCCCGATGTGCCAGCACCCAGCGTGTCCCCTGCCGGGGGGGCCTTGGACCCCCTGAGACCCCACCCCTGGGCCCTGCGGTGCGAGCGAAGACGCCACATCCCCTGTGAGCACCCACCCACAATGATGGGGTGCCTCCTGTGCCCAGCAGGCAAAACTGGGTGATTTGGGACACACCCGGGGAAGGGACCTTTCCCCATTGCACAGGGGGCAATTAGCTGACGCCTAATGACAAACTCCCAATTTCTGGGGGAGTACGGGCTTCCCATCTCCCACCCAGGCAGAGTGACACTGGGCATGGCAGCCCCTCACCCCCAGGTTCATTGCCCAGGGAGGGGTCCCAGGGTGTCAGACCCACCCGAGGCTGCAGCCCCGTCTCTCTGCACCTCAGTGGGGCCCCTCACGCCCTCTCACCCCTCTGGGCCGGAGATCAAAGGGATGCTGGAGGGATTCCTGGCATGCACCGGGCTGACAGACCCTGCTCGGCGTGGGCAGGGAGGGACAGGGCAGTGGCATGCAGGGGAGGGATGGGCACCCCCCTGTACCCAGAACAAGGCTCATGGTCTGCAGTGAAGGAGATGGGGTGATTTGGTGGGGAAGGGAAGGAAAAACCACAGCAGGATGCAGCACTGGGCAGGGGGAGCCCCTGGGGAGCCCCCCAATACCGTGCCTGTCAGATCCCCATCCAGCAGTGCTGCTCCCCCAGACCTCCAGGAGCTGGGATGGCTCACTGGGGCCTTTAAGAGGGACAGTGAGGGCCTCCTCCACACAAAGCCCCTCCAGGCTGTCCCCATGCCCCCCGGCTGCTGCTCCCTGACCCCCTGTGCAGGGAGGCTGGAGCCTGCTAATGAGCTCGGCCCTTTCCCAGCATCCCGGTCCCGGGTGGCCCTGGCAGGTGTGGGTCACCGCTCGCCCTGGGATGGCAGGGACGCCCTGGTCTGGATCGGTGGAAACGGGAAGCACCCGGTGAGGGGGCTGCAGAGCCTTTGGCATCGCCCGGATGGGCTCCAGCGCTCACTCAAGCTCTGCTGCCTCCTCTTCGTCACCCGTCTGTCCCCCCAAAATATCCCCAGTCTGGTTCATGGCGAGGCTTGGCAGAGCCCCAGCTGGGACATGGCATTGACCTGGGGACACCCAGTACCCCAACATGGGGGGGATGCAGCCCCTCTCCCTCCTGCTCCCTCTGCTGCATCTTCCTCCCTCCTCCTCCTCCTCTCTGCCCTAAAGCCAGACGGATTTCACCGCTCTGTTGAGCTCCAAACTCCACTTCCAGATTTTCAGTGCGACCTTCTGGCTACCTGGATCCGGCACTGCAAGATGCCCCCTCTGATCCCCCCTCCCCTCCGGCCCCCCAGCATCCCCGGGGGAGCCAGGGTTGGATGCAGCCAGGAGCGGGATGCAGGGGGGAGCCGGGGGTGGCCGAGGAGGAGGAGGAGGAGGAGGAGGGAGAGGTCGGGCTGCACCTGGATGCAAGACCAGCCTCGAGGGGCTTGGGTTGTTGTGTTTAACCCAGCCTGGCCCAGGGAGAAGCAGGAGCGTGGTCAGAGGGCGCCTGGAAAACTCGTTGCGTGTGTGGGAGGTGCTGCCATGGCTCCTGAGGCAGCCTTCGGCCTCACTGCCTGCACAGCAGGTCTCCCCAAAGGGCCCTCTGCTCTCCCAGGACACCATCCTGCAGGGATGTGCCCGTTCTCCAGGCTGCTCCTCGCTCCCCCAGCCCAGATCCAAGCCCAAGGCACAGGCAGGGGTCTGTGGGACCCCCGCACCCCCCCATCACTGACCCCAGATAACCAGGGGAGGAAGTGGGGAAAGAAGGGAGGAAAGACATAAAATACCCCAACCCCCCCCGGATACCCCAAACCCCCTGCTCAGGCACCGGCAGCACCGTGGGGTGCAGAAAAACAAGCAAAAAAAAAAAAATCCAAGAGAAGAGCTGGAAAAAGCCCCAAAGCACCACGTCCCCCCCACCCGCTGCCCCCTGCCCTCGCTGCTCTCCCCGCCGGTTATTTCGAGCCCTCTGCATCCCCCCCTCCCTCCTCCTCCTCCCCATTCCCTCCCGGCACCCTGCTCTCCTCCGCTCTGCTCTTGCATTCTGGTATTTGGTGTGTTCCTCAGCTGCAGGAAATTCCTGATGCTCTCCATCATGCAGCCTGCGCTCGCATCCCCCGCCCTGCCCGGCTCCCCTCCAAAGGACAGCCATGTGCCGGACAAACCAGCGCCGCCGCCATCGCTCCCCTCCCAAAAACGGGATTTACTTCTCCCTCTCCGCCTGCTCTTTCTCCCGCAGCTCTTTTTTTTTTTCCCCCTCCTTAATTATTTTCAACTCTAACCCTGCGAAACACCCCCTTCTCCATCCCTGCCTGGGGGGGGGAGGCTGAAGCCGCCCAGCTCCGGCCATTCCCCTGCCTGGCTTTTCCCTCTTCGTCTTCCTCTCTTCGCGAGACCGCTCCTGATCTTATTTTAATTCGTCTCAGACGGTGTTGGAGTGTTATTTTAAGAGAGAGGATATGCACAGACATTGTGTTTTCTGCTTTTTCCTGGCCCCAAGCCAGGCTCTCTGGGCTGTCAGCTACCCACTGTGTTGCAGTCACGTGTGGGAAGAGGCAGCCAGAGCCAGCCTCACAACTCCTGGTAGCAACATGGAAATCAAGTGTGCACTTTCTTCCCTCTGTATGTGTCTGTATTATTAATAGCGTCTCTCTCCGTGAGTTATCCATAATGTATCTTAATACCTGTCCGTCTGTAAATGATGTATTACGGTGCCCGCACCCACAGCTCTGTGTGCTGCCAAGGGGGAGGTGGCATTGTGACGGTGCTGGCGTCACCCCCAAGGTGTGGTGTGGGGATGGGGGATAGGAGAGAGGGATGGAGACGGGATCTGGGAGCCATGAGCTGCTCCGGTGTGTCACCGTGGTGGAATGGGCATGTGGGGAGCAGCGGGGTGCTGCAGGGGGAATGGGGACAGCTGGCACTGGGATGGCTGAGTGATCCCTGGCACCGGGGGACACCGATGTCCCACCCTGGGGACAGCAAAGCTGGCTCCTACAAGCTCATGCAGGAATGGGATGTGTCACCGCGCACCTGAGGGACCACGGGAGGCCAGTGGGTAGCAGGGAAGGCACAGGGTGGATGGGCACAGCACTGCACGGGCTGGAGGGGCACGGCACAGGTTGGATGGATGTGGCACAGGCTGGACAGGCACGGCACAGAGTGGATGGGCACGGCATGGCACAGGCTGGATGAGCACGATGGTGCATGTTCGATGACATGGCACGGCACAGGATGGATGGATGTGGCATGGCATGGGCTGGATGGGCACAGCACAGGTTGGAGAGACATGGCATGGCACAGGTTGGATGGGCACAACTTGGCACAGGGCTCAGGGCTCAGCTTTGCAGGACACAGATGTGTCCCACGAGGTTCCACTTTGGCTGGAGCTGCCCGGAGCACTCTGGGGGTCTCCCAGCTCCAGGGCCCCCCCAAGTCATATACATACACCTGGAATTGGGGCAGCACTCAGCACCCAGGGCCCCATTGGCAGGTCTGGTGCTGCCCCTCTCCAGGCTATGGGGACCCCTGTGCCCGCTGCACCCTGGGGATGGGGACACCAAGGCAGGGAAACACTGCAGGACTGGAGTCTTCCCAGTGCAAACCAGTAACACACAGACTACATATTGATCCATACCACGTCTACACTCGTTACACCTGTAAAATACATATGTCCATGCAGGACCACGTGTGCACATCCATCACACCCACCCCTGCCACCACCACAGGTGTGTGCAGTGTTGTCTGAACTCATATGTGCACGGTGCTGCCTGTAATGTCCCCTGTCTCCAGTGTCCCCTGCCTGCAATGTCCCCTTCCTGCAGTACCCCCTGCCCACTGCACATCCCTGCTGGCACCCCATGCCATCCCCACACACCGTGCCCACAGATGCTGCAGAGTGCACGGGCACAGGAGCACCCCGACCCCACAGGGTGCCCAGACGGGCCAGCCCTGCACCCTTGACACGGTGGGAGCAGTGTGGGTGCCAGCACCCAGACGGGGTCACGGGGAGCAGGATCCAGGAAGGCAAACTGGAGCTCAAGGCTTCGCATTTCTGGATTCTGGTTCCCGTTTCTGCTCCTGGCTGTTTCCATGGAAACTGGCGTCGGACCTGGGAAAATAAGGTTAGGGTTTGCAGCAGAGGCCCACTGCCAGCGCCAGCCCGCCTCCATGCCCTGCCAGCCCCGCCAGGGGCACGGGCACGGGCATTTCCTGCTCCTGTGCCCAGCAGTGATGCTCAGGTTTGGGGGGTGAGCTGCACCGGCACCCCCTGGAATCCTCTGGTACCCTCCATCCTTCCACCTGGTGACCCCTGGGAACCTGGCACACACTGGGTAGTTTGAGAACTGAGACCACGGTGCCACTCCCTGGCACCCTGGTGAGGGTGGAGAGCTGGTGGTGGCACCCACTGGACCCACAGCCCTTCCCTGCTATCCCGCTCTCCTCCCTGGTGCTCCAAACCTGGCACAGCTCAGCCTCAACAGGAACTTCCCATGGATGCTCATGTGCCCGTGACACCCCACCAGCCCCACTGGGACAGGGGACACTGGGGCTGTCCCCACCCCTGACACCCCACGTCCGCATTTTCCAAGGACACCCAACATTACCACCATCACTGTCTCCCTCCCCTTCCCCAGCCCAGGATCCCCAACTGCTCCAGGGAAGGTGGGGAGTCGGAGAGAGAGTGGGGGGGAAGAGAACCAGGACACGACACCTCGGGGGAGCCGTGAAGACTAATGAATGGAGGCTTTTAAAAAGCACTTTGACTGAGAAGTGCTATAGTAGGAACTAATTATTCCTCCCGCCTGCGCGCACCCCTCGCACGCCGCCGCGCAGCCGCGGCCCCGCTCCCTCCTGGAGCCACAGCTGCAAAATCCCAGCCAGCCCCGGCACCCAGCACTGCCACGGCGGCCACCGCGCCAGCCGGCACCGCCTCTGCCAGGGACTGTCCCCTCCCGGGCCCCACTTCTCCTCCTGGGCCCCCCATGGGGCCGTGAACCCCGCTTTGCTGCCCTTGCCCCTGTGGGCGGGGGGCACGGGGTGCTGCTCACCCCCCTCCTCGTGCTGCGGGTTTTGGGGAATGTTTCCTTCTGCATTAAAACCCGCCATTTTACGGCGATGGGAGGAAGGCCGGGCGGGTGAGTGATGGGGGACGGACGGCACCTGGCACGGCCCCCTCAGGTGTGACCCCGAGCCCTGGCACAGCCCGGCCAGCGGGACCAGCCCTTCGCCGGTGCCATTATGGGCTGGCTTGGAGCGTGGCCCAGCTCCCGGGCAGCAGGGAGAGGCAGGGAGACACCCCGAATCCTCGCCCTGCTCAGCCCAGTGGGTCCCCACGCTGCCAACCCACAGCACCCACAGTTTTGGGGCGGTGCTGGCGGCGCTCCCCGTCCCTCTGCGCTCCTGGGGCAGGACCCGGCGCGATCCCGTCCCGCCGCCCCAGCGCTGCCCGCTGCCCCATTTCGCATTCCGGTGCTGGCCGGCCCCGCTGCCCTCCCACTCCCACCCCCACCCCGGGCTGCGTTTCAGCTGTTGTTGAATTCTGTCCAGGCTGGATTCATCACAAGAGCCCTCAAGCGGCTGCAAACAAACAGAAAAAACAGGGAGCAGGAGCGCGCGGAACGATCGATCGGCGCTGGGGGGGCCCGGGGCCCTTCGGTGACGCCAAACCAGCCTCCAATTCCCCACTTCCAAGAGAAAAGGGGCTGGGGATGAGCAGCAGGAAGAGGGGGATGGAGAGCACAACGGCCACCAGGCGCTGGACCGTGGCGGCGAAGCCCCCGGGCGCGGCGCTGCGGTGATGGGCACAGAGTGGTGGTGGCTCTCCCTTCCCGATGGAGACGGGCTTGTACCGCTCCAAAACTTCCCTCTTGTGGTTACTGCAGTTAAAAAAGCAAACAGGAGGTTTGGGTGCATTAAAAAAGCAATAGGAAATGGTAC
This sequence comes from Neopelma chrysocephalum, assembly GCF_003984885.1. Classification (NCBI taxonomy): domain Eukaryota; kingdom Metazoa; phylum Chordata; class Aves; order Passeriformes; family Pipridae; genus Neopelma; species Neopelma chrysocephalum. The sequence goes on from NW_020898025.1 coordinate 1,419,925, forward strand.
AGAGGGGGTGGGGATGGGGTTCACCCAGAACCGGCAGCACTGAGATGGGTGAGGGGTCAGGGTGCCCGTCCCTGGGAAGGGGGTAAGGAAAGACCCCACACCCCGGCACTGCAGAGGGGACAAGGCTTTGGGGACATGGTGGCACATGATGTGTGGCTGTGGCCCTGTGTATCAGGGATGGATGGTAATGGCAGGGGAAGCAAACACTGACACTGCTCCGGTGGGAATTGCCACCACCAGAGCCTGTGGGGTCAGGTTGCTGCGCCTGGGTTTTTAAGAGGGGCTGGATAATTTTTACCACCACTAACGATCCCATCTGTGCCTGACACGCTCCAGCTCCGAGCCTGGCGTTCCAGCAGGGCTCCCACACCTCCCTGTCCAGCCTCTCCAACTCATCTCCCTCTGCCTCGACCACCGACAGCTCAGGGCATGGATATGGCCTGTGCATGGTGCCAGTGGCACAAGGGGCAGCTGCGCTCCTGGCACCTCCTGGTGTCACCACTATACCCATCCACAGTGTTCTGGGGGACTGTGGGTGACACCCATGGTGTGCCCAGTGGGGACAAGGTGGCAGTGACTGGGGACACTGCACAGCCTGGGGACACAGAGGGGCCTCTCTGGGTTGAAGGAACATTTAACAGGGGTTTTTTTGGTGGTGGTCCCTTGCAGGGTGCCACTCACCATCCTCCCCGCACAGGGATGAGGACCCCGGGATGCGCTGGCACCATCCGCCCTCTTCCCAGCTCCAAACAAAGACCTGCCAGAGGACGCTGCTTTTTGGGGAGGGGGTTTGCATCCTCCCCATAGGACCTCCCACCAAATCCCATCCAGGCAGGAGCAGGGGGGCACAGCACCGGTGCCTGCAGCACAAGGCTCCTCTCCCTGCAATGTCAACCTGCTGCTCTGCATCCAAGGCTGCCCTTGGAAAAGCTGTCGGCTGCGCCGGCTGGTTTGCCAAGCCCAGGACAAGCTCTTTAGCTCGACTCTGCCAGAACAGATGCCTGGGCGACTGTAATTCTTCCTAGCATGGATGGAGGGGAGGGGGGGATTTGTGGGAAAAAACCCAACCTCATTTAAGCATCGCAGCGGCCGCTCCTCCCACCCTCAGCATCCGCAGCATCGTGGCCCCCACAGAGGGTCCCCCAAAAACTGGGGGGGGTGAAGCGAGGGGCAGGGGGGTGATGCCAGGAGGGAAGGCAATGCCCAGAGGGAGGATGGCGTGGCACAGAACACACCAGAGCCGAACATGGCTCTGCTGCCAGCTGGGGAGGAGAGAGCGACCCGCTGCAAGGACAAGTGGGAAGCGCGAGCTCCGCGTGCCACCGGTGTCCTTGCAGCCTCTCGCCTGCTCCAACTCGATGCTCCCCACAAAACAACGAGCCCGTTCTCATGGCAATGTCCTCCGCAAAGAGCACGGGGAGGGGAGCACAGTGCCACTCTCCAGGGGGGGCCCACGCTCCTTCTCCTCCCTCTGCACCCAAAATCCCCTGACGCCAGGGGAGCAGGACTCCAGCCCGGCTGTTGCACTGTGGGAGGAGGCCAGCAGCGTTTCCACATGGATATTTTCTTCCACTGGCTGCAGTTTGGGGCTGCCAAAAGCCAAAACAAGAATGGAAACATCCCATTTTGTTGGCAAAAATTCAAGGCAGGGTTGGGGTTTTTTTTCTTTTGGTTTTGCCTTTTTCTTTTTTCTTTTTTTTTTTTTCTCTTCTTGTCTTTGGTTACGAACGGAAATTCCCTGCCATGAAATCATGACGAAACCCCAAACCAAAACACAGCTTGGGCCGAAACCTTCACCCGATTCCCCGGGGATCCCGTGTGGGGCTGGGCCCAGGGCTGGGGATCACCCTCACACGGCCCCAGGACGTGGAGCCGAGCCTGGACCCCAGTGCCAGCACCAGCCACGTGTGAGGTGAGGGGATGTTGTGCTTTGGGGATCCCTCCAGCAACCCAACGTGATTCCCACCTTGGAATGTACCACTTCCCAGCCCTACTCTGCACCACCCTGCCTCAGCGACAGCACCTGGGAACTGTCACTGGGCCTGGCAAGGCACAAGTTTGTCCATGGGGAAGTAGTTCCCTATGGATGGGGCCAGGCAGGGACAGGGATCGAGGTGCTAGCGGCTCCAAGTGTGGTGTTATGGCAGCGTTTGCTCCCAGTGCTCATGGGAAGGTGCCAGTGCCTGGCTGTCCTGAGCTCCCTGTGGAACCCAGAGACCTCTGGGCTCCTTCACAAGAGCAGTCACTGGGAATGGCCTCATCCAGCCCATCCCAGGGAGTCCGGATGCAGCCAAGCCCCGGGGCTCACCCCTGCAACCCGCCCGGCATTCCCCCCTCCCATCCCCTCTTTCCACCAGATGTTGGGGCTGGAGGATGAAACGGCTCTTCCCACCCCAGTCCCCACCGCGTCTCCCTCCGGCTCCCGTTCCGGAGCCTGGATCCAGCCATGCAGGCTGAATAAGGCCGAGCCTTTGTCCGGCTCCCCCCACCGCGCTTCCCTTATCTGGCCCGGCTGCCTTGCCAAGAGCAGGCAGGAGGATGGCGGCAGCGCCGGGCTGGCGAGGCCCTTCTCTTCTCCTCCTCCTGCCCCAGAGCCCCCCAGGCCAAGCCCTGCCAGCACCTCTCCTCCATCCCTGCCTGCTCCCCAAAACCGGGAGACCCCCCCTCACCGCTCAGTGCTGCATCCCAACCCACCTGGCTGGGCACAGCATCACCCCCTCTGCTTCCCTGCCTGCTTCCCCATCCTGGGGGGGCCTGAGCAGCCCTGAGGGGGGCTGAGCAGCCCTTGAGGGGTCCGAGCATCCCCTGGGGACTGCAGCCAAGGCAGGGCTGGGCGAGGCAGGGGTGCAGGGGCAGCGTGGAGCCGGGTTATCTCTCTGCAGAGCTCCATGCGCAGCAATTAACCTCGAGAGAGCAGCCGCGGCTCCTGCCAAGAACCACATTAGGTGTGTGTGGCAGCGTCTAGACATGCGAGAGACCAGAGGCCTTGATCTGGAGGAAGGCGGCTCCATCCCTTCCCCCTCTCCTTGCTCGCCTTCCCCACAGGGACCCCATCACTGGGTCCGGCCAGAATCGAGCATGGAGCACCAGGAGGGATGCAGGGATGGGAGCAGGAGGTTGGGATCAGCCCCGCATCCCTCTGTATGGGTGTGGGTCCATGCTGGGCTATTAAACCAGGGCTCTAATGCTTGGCACAGCATGGCACAGTATCCTCATGGATGTCAGACCCCCAGGTCCCCAGCCATTGGTGGGAGAAGGAGGAGGAAGGTCGTTGGAAGCACTACCCGAGCCATCTCCCACCAGGAGATGCAACGAACATCCCATGGAGCCAGCAGCAAACCCTGGGATGAGCCCTGGAGTGGGGAGGGAGCTGGGAGGAGACCCAGCTCGCTGCCTCCCCGTGCCAATCCTGTCACCTGGGGCAGGTGGGATGGAGCCGGGTGGGCACCCTGGGGGCTGGGCACCCTCTCTGCCCGCGCCCCTCACACCCGTGACACCCCCTTGCTCCCACCTCCCGGGTGCAGCCACCCCAGACGGCTGCAGGATGCTGGGGAGAAGAGATTTTCCCGACGTTAATTAATTAAAATAAACAGCAAATTAAATACAGCAAAATTAAAATAGCTCCGGAAATTAATTTTCAACAAAACCCACCTGGAAAGGCTGGATATTTAAAGAATTAATGGAGCCCTCTGAGACCATAAAGAACCGCCAAGCTCCCGGCATCCACCAGTCCCCTCCGAGCCCGCCCGGGGACCCAGTGCTGTGGGGAAGCTGGGACGGGACCCTGGAATGAGACCTTGGGACGGGACCCAGGATGGGACCCAGGATGGGACCCAAACCTCCTGGCAGCCGCCTCTCCTTGCTGCTGCCTGCACGGGCCTGATGCTGCCACACTGGGAGGAAAGGATGCTGGAGGAGGATGCAGGGATGTTCCCCACCATCCCAGTGGGAAGCACCAGCCTCAGCCCTGGCACAGGGCTCTGCAGGGACACTGAACTCCTGTTGACCTTGCCCCTTGGTCCCCCATCGGTGTGACCTGCTCCGGCACAAGGATGTCCCTGCCACCCTCCCGGCCAAAACCCGCTGCACCGAGGGAAACTCGGCCTTCCAGAACCCATCTGCCTGGGCGCCCCAGGCCCCCCACAGCTCTCCCCACACATAATCCCCCCCGGCCAAGGCAGGATTACTGTGCAAACTGGCTGTGCAGCCGGACAAAGCTCCTTACCAGGCAGGACGGGCGGATCAAGGGGCTCCCCAGGGGCCCGGCGGGGCACGGGTGGGGTGTGGGGTGGGCAGTGGACGGGGCAAGGTGCCAGGGAGCATCCCCCTGCCCGGCCAAGCTCCGGCCTGAGGCCAGGCACAACTCCTCACACGTTTTGGGGCGTGCCAAACCCAAGCAGGGCGGGAAGGCCCATCCAGTGCGCGCCAGCCCTGCCACGGCACCGGCGGCGTTTCCTCTCCCCCACGCCCGGCGTGTGCACAGGCGCAGCGGCACCGACACTGGCGGGTGAGAAAAGGCTCCGGAAGGAAATGGAGAAAGCAAAGAAGAAGCCGACAGGTGGAGAGCAAGGAGGGGCTGAGGTCACCTCCGCCCTGGTGCGGGGTGTGAGAGGGCATCTGGGGGTCCCCACCTCGCCGGGGTGCCGCCAGCACTGGGCTGCTCCACTCCCATCACCCAGGGAAACCGAGGCACAGTGGCCATGTGGAGCCCCCTGCCATCCCAGGGAGGGAAATGCTCCCCCCCCGCCGTGGCCAGGATGACACCAGCTCCCCATCCTCCTCCCGCTCCACCCTGTTCCTGCAGGAACCCAGGAGTCCGGGCTCCGGGCAGGCAGCCAGAGCCTCCCTCCTGCCTGCACCTCCCGCCCTGCCTGCTCCACGGGCGCCTGCGGCCGGCTCCGGCCCTCGCACCCGCATCCGTGCCCGGTTCCCGCCGGCGCACACCTTCCCACCGCGTGTCAGGGCGACCTTGGAGCGCTGCCGCGGCCGCTCCGTGCCAAACTTCCTGGCGGTGCCCACGGCACAGCCGGGGGTGACTGACCGGCAGGAAGGGGGTTTCCCTCCCCTGTTTGTTTATTCGTTGGGTGGGTTTTTTCACCCCTTGCTGGAGACAAAGGCAGGCCGTGTGCCCAGGCGGGGTCCAGGGGGTGCCGGCGGTGCCGGGACCCAGTGGCCATGCCGGGCCAGCCACGCTGGGGGCTCTGGGTGGCCGGTTTCCTCCGCACACAGATGGCTGTTTCGACTCAGTCGAGCGCTTGACCTAAATCTCCTCCTGATCCACGGGAGCTGCAGTCCCTCAGCAGCACAGCTCAAGGCAAGGAGGAGGAGGAGGAGGAGGAGGAGGATGAAGGGGGGGGGAGGACCGTGGCCAGCTGCGGACTGGCGGGAGGGTCGTGCTGGAGGGCCCCCACCCCGGGTTTGGCAGCGGGGCCGGCGGAGGCGGTGGTGGAGGGAAGGAGGGAGGGAAAGGGGGGGGTGGAAAAAAAAAAAATCTCCCACGCTTCGAGCTCCAGCGCCGGCCGCCAGCGCCTGCGTGCTGCACCCACCGGGACGGGGCAACCGCCCCGCCGGGCTCGACGCCCCGGCAGACCACTTCCTCGGAGAGGGGCCCCGGTGGAGGAAGCTCCAACGGCTTGAAAGTTTCGCCTGTGACTCAGCCGCTGGCTGGGGTGACCAAGCCGACCCCCGCAAAGAGGAGGCCCATGGGATCCCAGGGGTTCGGGGCACCGGGGTGGGGGATTTTTTCGGGTTCCCCAGACGAGGGTTGTCTGCGAGGCTTTGGCGCTCCACCCCCAGTGTCGGAGCAGCCCAAACCGGCTTCCCAGCGACAGCAGAAAGCTTTTAAAATCCCCTACGCGCGGCATGACTCACTCCAGAGCCAGTGCCCAAAACAAGCTCCGACACGGAGAGGAATGGCGAGAGCAGGGATGCTGGGGGCGGGCAGGAGGGGCTGGGGAGGGCCGGGGAGGGGGAAAGGGGGAGACAGAAGGAGGGAGAGAAAAGAGAAGAGGCAGAAATAACAGCATCTGAAACTCTGCCTGCTGGAGGCTAATTGGTTCCGGCACAGCCTGGTTTGTTTGGCAATGTTTCCTCTAATCCTTCAGGCTCCGCGCTCTCAGCCCCAGGGACATGGGGACATCTCGACACCCGGCCAGCGCCACTGCGGCACTCCCAGCTTGGACCCCCTCCCACCCGGGGATGCAGAGGGGTGATGCTGCAACCGGCTCTGCCCACCCTGGGGTCCCTCTGAATCCTTCAGGCTCCTCACTCCCAGCCCCAGGGACATGGGGACATCTCAACACCCAGCCAGTGCCTCTGCGGCACTCCTGGCTTGGATCCCTCTTCCAGCCTGGGATGCAGAGGGGTGATGCTGGGACCACCCCAGAGTCCTCCTGGGGCAGCAGCCCACTGCGGTGACACGCTGGGGATGGGGTTTGTGGAGAAACACCAGGGATGGGGTCTGTGGAGACACCCCGGGGGTGGGGTCTGTGGAGACACCCTGGGGATGGGGTTCCCTTCCATGGCACTGGGCAGGAGGATGCTCAGAGGACCGGGCAGGCGATGGCCGGGGCAGCGGAGGGAAGGGAGGGGAAGGGAGGGGAAGGGAAGGGAAGGGATGGGAAGGGAGGGGGGGCCCCACGGCCCAGCATGGCCGAGCCAGAGCACTAGCCAAGAGTCGGCAGCTTTGTTCCAGGTGCCGGCTCCCTTTTTTTCATTAGGCTAATGGGATGCGGATGCATTATTCCATTCCACATGCTGCTAATGAACCACTCAGGCCAGTGCATTTGCATTAATGTGCAAAGCACTGGAGGAGGGTGGAGTGGCTGCATCTGGCCAAGGCTGACCTTCCCCACACCACCCAGCCTCCCCGAGCCACACTGCGCTCCCACTGGGCTCCCACTGTGCTCCCACTGTGCTCCCACTGCCCCTCTGGACCCGAGATCTCCTCGGGATGGCTCTGACACACATTCCAGGACACTTTAACCAGCCCTGAGCCACCCTAAACTTGCTGCCTGTGTTGTCCTCTTGCTCGTACTATGCCTGGCCAACTCCACCACCCCTTCCCATATGGATCCTGGATGATACCCCATGCCAGCAGCCCGCTCTGCACCCCATCCCTGATGTAGATGTGACCACAGCATCCCTCCTGCGGTCCCCACTGGTCCCCAGAAAAGCGATCCCTCCCACCTCCCGCCAGGAAACCCACTCGTAATGTCCCTCCTCCCCGGTTATTTGTCCTGGGACTTCCCAGCATCACCCCAAAGCTCCCCTCCAGCACCCCAGGGGGGCCATCTCCCAAGCCCGCCCCCCACCCTGGTGCTGGCAGGCAGCGCCGGGCGCGGGCGTCATCGGAGCCCTTGGGTTGTTTGTTACGGCTCCCAACTGCCTCCGTCCCCGGAGAGGTTTCGAAGGCGAGTGACCCACGAACTGGAATGCGCAAAGCCTCCAGCAAACAGAGCCAGCTGCCTGCGCCCGCGCAGGGGGGGCGGCGAGGGGAGAGCAGCCGGCCCCGCGGCACGGCACAGCACGGCACAGCACGGCACAGAACAGCACGGCAAAGCCCGGCACAGCACGGCACAGCTCGGCCCCGACGCTCTCCCAAGGTGGGCAGTCACCCCGATGGGGTGAGATGAGAGCGGCCCACTGGCCTTGCCATGTGCCCAGCGCCACCAGCTATCACACCAGGCCTCCTGCCTTCTACCCCCTACTTCCTGCCTCCCTCCCAGCCTGGTTTTTGGCCTCCCAGAGCTGCGCTGGGATGATACGTTGCCCCTTGCCCAGCAGCGAGACACGTGCCCTTGGGTGGCTGAAGGGCCTCCAGGACATGGGACAACACGGTGGCAGTGCCAGACCCCCCATCTTGGCCTGTGCCACCCTCCTCGGGTGCCGGAGGGTTCCCAGCTGGAATCAGTGTGGATGGGCCTGGCTCTGCTCGCCCTGAGGGCCACACTAGGGTCTCAGCAGCTCCATGCCCGGTGAGTGTGTGAAGCCCCCGCACCCGAGCGCGCGCACGCGGGTGTCTGGGTTTGTCACAGCCTGGTGAGCAAGTTAATCTCAGGCTCCCTGACACGTGGAATAAAATCGCGATCCCGTAATGGAATTCATTCATCTTCCTGTCCAGGCTGAGAACAAGCCCCCCGCCGCCCACCAGGGCTGGGGCTGGGCCAGGGCAAGGTGACCAGTGCCCAGCTCCCTGCTGGGGGTCCCTGCCTGCCCCCACCCTCCTCCCTGCCACGGCACCGGAGCGATGCTCCCACGAGCAGAAGCCCAGCGAGGTGCCAAACACTGGGTGCTGCAAAGTGTCCCTTTCCCAGGGGACATCAGCCATGCCCATGGGGAAAGTCAGGGTCACCAAGGAGGTCTGGCATCCCCCCAGGGTGATCCGGGGTCCTGCCATGGCAGAGAGCAGCCACAGCACTCACAAGGTGGGAAAGGGAAACTGAGGCAGGTGGCGTTGGGAAAGGGCAATCTGGGTGGCACGAAGGGGACAGGGGAAAATGTCCCTCTGTCCTCATGATGTGCCTCTGTTCCTGCAACTCCTTCTCCACTGCCAGTGCCTTGGCCAGCCCTGGCAGGGAGGCCCCACCACAGGGACCTTGCAGGGGTGACACCGGCTGGGGCATCCATGGGGGACCCCGGCACGTCCCCAGGGACTGGCTCACCCACAGCCACAGGTACAAGCGACGGGGAAAAGCTCGGGAGCCTGAGCAGGGCAGGAGGCCACAGGGCTGCAACACCGCCCCGTGCCTCAGTTTCCCTCTGGCACCCACATCGAGGCCACCCCCAGGCGGGAAAGTGGCCCCGCAGCCAGGGGAGAAGGAGGAGGAGGAGGAGGAGGAGAAGGAGGAGGGCTGCTCCTTCCAGGGCACACAAAGCCCCTTTCATAGGGGCCGAGTTTGGATTTCCTCCGCCAGCCCAGCACCTCGCTGCCTCCTGCCCTGCCAGAAACGCTGCGGTCAGAGCAGGGGGCTGGCGGGTGGGACACCTGGGCTGGGGGCACAGGGACCTTCAGGTGGCTTCATCCCTCACCCTGACCATCCCCGTGATTTTCCCCTCCTGTCAGCTTTTAATTATACCCCTAATAAAAGTCGCTTTGCAGGGGAACAGGAGCTTTGTTGCTCAGGAGCTCATCTGCTCCCGCTGCTCCTTCCCCGCTTTAAACCGTAATCCTCAGCTGGGGACACTGCAATTAGCCACCGCGGGGCCGGGCACCGTGTCACCGAGGATTAGGGCTCCCTTCGGCGGGGAGCTGGGGGACCCAGCCCTGGCGTGGGTCGATGGCTCTGTGCAGGGTGGGCCATCCCCCTCTGCAGCCCCCAAAAGAGGGGGACAAGCCCAAGAGCCCCACCGAGCCAGGCAGCCCCCCAGCCCCCCTCCTCTGGGTACCCACCACCCTGCACTGCATCAGAGCCTCTGGGTTGGTTTTGGGGTGCACAGGAGCCACAGACCCTCGGCTGAACCCACTGGAGCCCCCTTGCACAGACAGACCCAAGGAGGGCTTCCCAGGGGTTGGGTACCCTTGTGCAGTGTGACTCTGGGTACAAAAATGGGGCTGGGGGCACCAGCAGGAGCCTCAACCCACATCTCTGCATGTCTGTGAGCCCCGGTGCCCGTTCCCAGGGCGCTGTACCCCTACAAGGGAAACTGAGGCACCAGGTGCCCATGACACAACACCCCGAGGAGCCAGGGAGAGATGTGACACTGGCACGGTGACTGTGACAGGGGACCCTCCTCCACGGTGCAAGGGGCACGTCTGCAGCACGGCAAAGGGGTCACTGGACCCCTCGAAGCCCCCGAAAGGAGCCCGTGCGTTGCTCCCGGGTGCCTCTCGCCAATCAGCCTCTTCCCGGGGCTGGAAGGGGAGCGGGAGCGCTCGTTAGCAGCCGCTCATTAAGAGCCCTCCGGGAGGATGAAGGTACCGGGGGCACCTGCACCTCCGTTTAATGAGCTGCAGCGCCATTAAATGCTGGAGGGGACCTTGGGCACGGTGCGGGTGCCGGCGCGGGGGGCTGACCCCCACCCTGACCCCCACCCAAACCCCGGGGTGGGTCCTGTGCTGGCGTGGCCATGGGAAAGGGAGGGACGCGGCGAGTTGAGTCATGGTGACAACTGCAGCGGTGGTGGCAGCTGCTGCCAGGAACACCCTGAGCTCCCCGGGGGGCACCACGGGGGCTCATTCTCCCCCCTTGCCCATCCAGCACCCACAGGTGCTGCACGGAGAGGGTGACAGTGACCCATGTGGGGTAGCAGCACCAGTGCCAGGGCACAACAGGACACCTGGGACCTCAAGGTGGTGACCTTCCCACTGTGGGCGCCCCAAACTGGGAAGTGGACTGACAACCTGTCCCCCAGGATGCGCCCAGAGCTCCCAGTCAGACCATTAAGGCACAGCCTCACGCAGCACCTGGAGGGGACCGTCTGGGGGGAATCTCCCGGGTGCACCCCCACCCACGCAGGGGCCGTGCCACGGCCCCCACCGCAGCCCCCAGCCCCGCAGGACGCCTGGGTCCCCACCCTCGCACCCACCCGTGTGGGGCTCTCCCTCGTTAATGTTTACTCGGGTTCGTTAGCGCCAGCACATCGCCATGGCAACCCTGCAAGCTGCGCCGTCGCCATCCGCGCCACCGTCGCGAGGCTTTGGGGACGTCCCCACGCGTGGGGTCACCGCGGGCACCCACCACCCACCACCAGCAACCACCACTGCCAACCACCCACCCCGGGCGCGTGGGGCTGGGGGACAGCGTGGGGAGCAAGGGACACACAGACACACAGACACACACACACAACGGGGTTCGCCACCTCCCCACCGGGGTGACAGGGCTCAGTGTCACCCAGCCAGGGTGACAGCACCCGCCGCTCGCCCCCGGAGCGCCCGCTGCCGCGCCAGGGCTGCAGGCGTGTGCGGGCGCTGCCAACACGCCTCGGTGCTGCATTATTTATAAACCAGAGGAGCAGAGGGCTCGGCAGCAGCTGCAGAGCCCTCGCGGGCCACCCTGCCCGGCGTCACGCAGCCACCGAGCCCGCTGGCACGGTGGCACCACGGTCCCGGCAGCCAGGAGGGACAATGGGGACGAGGCTGCCCGTGGGGCTGGCAGAGCCGCGGGGCACCCAGATGCCATCCTGGCGTCCCCTTGGAATGTGGTGGGTGGCTGGTGCAGCACGTGGGGGTATCCGGTGTGTCGCTGTGTCCCCTGCGCTGGCACAGCACCCCAACAGCCTTGTGCCACCTCAACCTGCCTCCTGCCACCTCAGCCTCCCTCCTGTCACCCCAGCCTGCTCCTGCCACCTCAACCTGCCTCGTGCCACTTCAACCAGCTACTGCCACCATGACCTGCCTGTTGTCACCCCAACCTGCTCCTGCTACCTCAACCTTCTTTCTGTCACCCCAGCCACCCTCCTGCCACTCCAACCTCCCTCTTGCCACCTCGACCTCCCTCCTGTCACCCCAACCTGCCTCCTACCACTGCATGACCCCATTGCAGAGGGGGCTGGGTGATGGCAGCAAAGAGGTGCCCCTACCCCAGACCCAGCCAGCCCCCCGTGGCACACAGCCGAGCCCCGGCTGTGCCACAGCTCCGTTCACCAGGAGCAGGATGCGTCCCTGGCGTTTTCTCCCACCGCGGGCTCCGCTGGCTACGGCAAACAGGTTTTCCTTAAGCTTTGCAGAATCCACCCACCTCCTTCCCCCCTACGAGTCCCACCTCCAGGCTGATGGGGAGAAGGAAGGAGCAGGGAACGGTGGGGGGGGGGTGAGAGGAAGGCTGAATTGGGGCTTTTAATTTTTCATTATTAATTTCCCATCGACGCCGAGAGGCGCCGGGGCTCGCTCAGCCGCCCCCAGCATCGCCCCCCGCGCTCCCGCGCGCTCTCCCGGAGCTCTGCACCGGCTGAAGCCGAGCCAGGCTGCCGATAGGATTAATTCTGCATGACTGCCCATCTCCGCGGGGGGATCTAAGACCCTCAGGCCTGCAGCAATCTTTAAAATTCCTCCAGCCCAACTTAATTCCCTCTTCCTGCAGAGCTGGCGCATCTGCTGCAGTCAGGCACGGAGAGAAGGAGACGGAGGGAGAGGGGGGGACGACGGGCACCCAGGACCGCCGTCGGCTCCGGCGCCAGGCGGTGGCCCTGCTGTGGTGGTCGCGGTGCTGTGCTGTCACCGTGGGGTCACCCAAAGCCACGGCGCTCACCCATCCCATCCCCGTGGGTGGTTCGTGCTGGGGATGGGGGAAACTGAGTCACAGGGGAAAGCAGGGACGGATGCAGCCCCTGCACTGTTGTCACCCCCCTGTCCCCGCTGGGACTCCCTAGAGCAGGAGGTTGATTTAAAAACGGGGGTTTTCCATCACCTGTGAGCTCTGCCTCTCTGAGGGGGAGCTCGTTCAGACTCCACCCTCACCTTCCGCAGCCCCAAAGGACAGGCCCCCAGCAAGCACCCAAGAGCCCCCTGGTTTTCGGGACGGCTCACGGAAACACAGCTTGGGAAAAGCAGCGTGGGGGGAAAACCCCCTCCTCCTCACCCCCTCTCCCGGGGGACACGGGCCCAGCGTCACCCGGGGGCCGTGCACGCCCATCCCCACCCCCGCGGGACCCCCTGGGAGAGCGTCAGGACGAGGAGCCCGGCCAAGCCCGGGGGGTGCTCCCCCCCACAGCCCCGCCATGCACCGCGGCAGCCCGGGGACAGTGGCGTGTCCCCGCGCTTTGAAGGCTCAGCCGCCGCCACGCCGAGCCTGGCAGCCGGCGGGCAGAGCTAACCTTCAGGGGGTGACGGGGAGAGGCGACTGCGGGATGGAGGGGATGCAGGGATGCAGGGATGGATGGATACAGCCACCACGCTCCAGCCCCTGCTGCGCCCGCCAGCCACCCGGCCACCTTCCCAAGGTGGATGCGGGAGAACCATCCCTTTTTTCCCCTCCTTGCCTCCAAGTTGCCCGGCTCGCCAGGCAGCCGAGGAGCGCAGCCCAGCCCAGCTGCCGGCGGAGCTGCGGATACATGCATTTAAATCACTTATATCTTTACTTTCTCCTGCACTGGCTGTGAGATGGGCTTTTTTTTGCATGCGTAATTAGGGGGTGGAACAGATGGCGGAGGGTTCGTTTAAAGTAATGCATCCATTAAAATAACCTTCGCTGTCGGGGACTGCGCTCCGACAGGGGCCTGTTTCACCGGGGGCGGTGGGGAGGGTAGGGGGGGGCTTTGTTTGGCGAGGAGGGGGCTGTGGGACTTTGGGAAGGGGGCCGGAGCGCGCATTCCCTCTGGGATGCATCATCTCCGATCGTGGGATGAAGGATACACCAAGCTGTGTTGCCACGGATGGGTTGTGCATGGGAGCCAGGGCCAAACCGGGACCAAACTGGGGGCAAACTGGGGTTGAAGTGGTGCCCTCCAGGGCTCAGTTTCCATAGCAATATGATGGCAGTGACATGGTGGGGACGCAAAGCCCAGGATGGGGAGGATGCCAACAGTCCTTGCGGCGGGCACAGTCCTCCTGGGTACCCTGGGGTACCCCATCCAGAGCTGTCCCTCACAGGGACCGTGCCCACCCCTGTCCCCCACCCACCAGGGACTCCAAAACCAGCTGGAGGAGGACATTGCCACGCAGCACCAGCCGCCTCTCCTGTTTCAAACCCCGGGTTCCCGGGAGAGGCAGGAGGGCTTTGTTCAGGCACCAGAGGAGCGGAGGCCAGAGAAAGCAGGAGTGCCCTGCCAGCTCTTGTGTTTCACTCCCAAGGAATGCCGGGGAGGGGAGGGGAACGCTGCTCCCCCCCCTTCCCGCCCCGTTGGGCGCCCAGCCCGGCTGCAGGGTGCTGGGGCTGGGAGGAAGAGGAGGGATGAAGGATGGGGAGGCGGGCGTCGCGCGGATGCCGTGGTGCCACCACGTGCAGCCGGGGCTGGCAGCGGGTGGGCTGGGGAGGGGGGGACACATGGTGACACACACCCCCAGGGTGACACGGCCATGCAGAGCCCCGCGCCAGCTCGGCTGGAGCAAATAATTCCAGGCAAGAGCTGCTGAGAAAATATCACACCCCTGTCTGGGAGGAAAGGAGGAGCCCCCGCGGGTAACCCCCTAAATTTGGGGGGATCCAGAGAGGCCGGGGAAGGGGGTGGGGAAGGGCAAAAAGCAGCAGCGACGCCAGAGCCACCCAAGCGTGTTCAAATATTTAGTGTGCACTTGCGAAGGTGCTTCTGCTGCCTTTAGGGCATCGCTTCGTTGGAAGCACTGGAGAGGTGGGAACTGGGGGGATGGGGAGCAAATGCCAGGGATTTGCTGTGAGGGGGGTGTCTCTCTTTTCCAGCTGGGCTGGGAGGGCCAAGGCACACGGAGCACAGGAAGGGCTGGGACAAGCTCAGCTTTGCCCTAAGCCTGGCCCCTGGCTCGCCGCCCCCTCCCCAGCCACAGCCCTTAGACCCCATGGGACACATCTTTCCATCCTCCTCCTCCTCCTCCTTCTCCTCCTCCTCCTCTTCCTCCAGCCCCTCTGTGCCTCGCCAGTTCCCCACACTCCCACTCGTCAGCGCCGTGGGGTGTCCCCAAGCACCGTGGTGGCCCAGGGGACAGCCAGCGGCTGTGGCAACGTGGCGCGTGACGCCGATGGCAGCGGTGCTGTGCCGGGGGCGGCGATGGCAGGCGAGGGACCGAGGGGACACGCGGGATAGCAGGGCTGGGGACCACCAGAGAGACGCCAACAGCCACGAGGGGATCGCAGCAGGACGTGGATCACGGGGTGACAGGGCTCCCCAGAGCAGCCAGGGGAGAAAGGCCCTCCGGCTTTCCCACCCCAGCCCCACAGACGCGCCGAGGAGGAGCCGCTGTGCCGGCACAACGCGGGACGCTGGATTTCACCCCATCCCCACACCATCCCCCGGCCTCAGGGCCCCTGCCCCACCACCCCCACTCCCATTCCCTGCTCCCAAACTCCCCCGGCTCGCCCCTGTCCTCTCACCTGCCGTCACCTCCCCATCACACTCCACGTTCCCCCCTTCGCCTCCGCGGGCGCTTCACCCGCTCCCTTTGGTGCCCCCCGAACACCATGAGCTCTTCCCGCTCCCCAGCCAACAATCCGCCGGGAAAAACCGGTCCCAAAAACCTTCCCCACATCCGCGCCAGCTCTGCGGGTCTGGGGGGGCCGCGGCCGGCCCCCCGCTCGCCAAGAACAATAGCGCCTTGTTCCAGCCCGGCTCCGTCCTCTCCTCCCTGGGCAAAGCCCTGGCCACTCTCACCTCTACGTTCCTCTCGCTGTTTCCCAGCTCCCTCCTGCCAAATCCCCGTTCCCGAGCGCTTCTCCTCCCTGCGGGTCCATATTAAGCTACATTCTCCTTTCAGCTGGGTGGAAAACAGCAGTAATAACCATGTGGAGAGAGCCGTGCCCCCCACCTCCACTTCCCTCCCACTTTGGGGTTCAAATTTCATTTCAGCAAAAAAGCTTCCCCCGCCTCCAATTTCTTCCCCCAAACCGAGTCGCTGTCGTCGCGTCTGATCTCGGCAGGGGCCGTATGGATGCTCAGCTCCTCCTGGTTCAGGATCTGCTGCCAATCTGGACCTCGCAAACTGGTTCTCACACAGCTCCCGCCTAGCACCTCCCTCCCAGCAGTTATTGTCCCTCCTCAGCCACCGGGACCCAGCTCTCTCCCTGCCACCCTGCTCTGCTGTCACCCTGCCACCCTGTTCCACTGTCACCCTGCTCCTCTGCCACCCTTCTCCCTGCCACCCTGTTCCCCTGTCACCCTGCTCCTCTGCCACCCTGTTCCACTGTCACCCTGTTCCTCTGCAATCCTGTTCCACTGTCACCCTGCTCCTCTGCAACCCTGCTCCACTGTCACTCTCATTCCCTGCCACCCCACTCTTTCCCACCCTGTTCCCCCGTGACCCTACTCTGTGACCCTGTTCCCCTGCCACCCCACTCCCTGCCACCATGCCCTCCTGTCACCCCTTCCCAATGCCATCCCTGCTCCCCATGCCCCTCATCCAGCGCTGCACAAGGCGCCACACTCCCCTCCCGCCCCTGCTTCTGCCCAGGCACATCCACCCCAAACCAAACCACTGACTTTGCCAGGCAAGATTTATTCCCGGCGAATTCCCGGGGGGCCAGCGGGGCTGGCAGCTGGCGGGGAGCAGAGAGTCCCTGCTGCCTCCAGCCCGGCAGCCTCCCTCTTTCCCGCAGCTGAGGAGCTCATCTCCCTCGCCCAAGGCGCTCCATCCTCCTCCAGATATTTTAGGCCCAGGTTTTGCGAGGAATGTTCAGGCGCCGAGCCCAAGCCGATGCGCTGAAGTCAGCAGGAGGCGAAGAGCGAGGAGGGAAGAGGGAAGAGGGAAGAGTGTATGTGGGGCTCGGGGCCCCGGGGGCGGCAGTGGCAACACAGGGATGGGATGGGATGGGATGGGATGGGATGGGACGGGATGGGATGGGATGGGACGGGATGGGGTGGCATGCTGCTCCCTCTGCCTGGAGCTGGTTTAGCTGTGGGAAGGGCAGAGGTTGGAGCTGGCGGATGCCAGAGCTGCTTTTCACTCCCTCCCAGAGGATCAATACCACATTTTGCCACTCCCCTGTCTCCCCGCCTCGTGCCAGGCCAGGCTGCACCAGCGCTCACCCACTGGCACAGTGGGATTTGGAACAGGGAGGGGGTCCCCAACACTGCCTGTCCCCTTCAGTGGGAGGGGAAGGAGGTGCTTTCACCAGGGCGGAGTGTCCCCTGCCAACACCTGCACAGATCTACCTTAACTCCCAGGATCTGCATGGCAGCCTCATCCCTGTACATCAAACCCTGCACACCAACTCCTGCACATCAATCCCTGTCCACACACCAAACCCTGTACACCAAACCCTCCCAGCACACCAAAACCTGCACAACAACCCCTGTACACCAACCCCTGCACACCAGTCCCTGTCCATGCACCAAACCCTGCCTGCACACCAAACCCTGCCTGCACACCAAATCCCTTCTGTGCACACCAAACCCTTCACATCAATCCCTGCCTGCCACCAAACCCTGCCTGTACACCAGTCCTTACACACCAATCCCTTCCTGCACACCAAACTCTGCCTGCACACCATACCCTGCACACCAAACCTTGTTTGTTATACCAAACCTTGCACATCCAACCCGGCACACCAAACCTTGCCTGTACACCAAACCCTGTCTGTACACCAAACCCTGCACAGCAAACCCTGCCTGTGCACCATACCCTGCACACCAAACCTCGTTTGTTATACCAAACCCTGCACACCCAACCCGGCACACCAAACCCTGCCTGTGCATCAAACCCTGCCCGCACACCGAGCCCCACCTGCACACCAAACCTGCCCACACGCCCTACCTGCACAGGAAGCTCTGCCTGCACACCAAACGGTGCCCGCACACCCAAACTCTCCCTGCGCACCAAACGCTGCCCGCGCACGTGCCAACAGCTCCCGCTCACGCCCCCTCTCCCTGCGCTCACCCCGCTGACCCCCTGCACCCCCCAAACACCCCCGTGACCCACCCACCGCCACCCCAGCACCGTGGCAGCTCATCCCCCCTCTGAGCCCAGTTGGGTGTCCGGGGGGTTTCTCCCAGGTGCCGAGGGAGTCCCCGGCGTGGCGGCACACGCCAGCCCCTGTCACGGCCTCGCTGGCACGGCGCGCCCGGCGTGCTCCGACAGGTGAGCCCCGGGGGCAGCGTTCCTGCCTGGGCCGGCAACTGTCCCCACCGGGCAGCCGGTTTGCCGGCATGTTCCTTCCCAGCACGTCCCTCCCCTCCTTCCCTCCATATCCAGCCTCCCTCGGCCGGAGAAAGGGGGGAGCCGACAGATTTTAATGAGCTCCCCGGAGGCATCGCTCCGCACCCCCCCATCCTCCCGCCTCTTCCCGCGCCCGGGAACCGATGCTCTGAAACACAACCCTCGGTGGCAAGCCTGGAAAAAAACCACAGGGCACATTTCCCCCCCCATCCCCCTTCCTTTTCCCTTCCCTCCTCGCCTCCCCCAGCTTTTTTTTGCTCTCCTGCCGATGCCAAAGACCCAGCCGGGCTCTTGTGCTTTCACTCGCAGCTGCAGCTGCCGATTTTCGCTGTAAGCCCTTGTGCCTAGAAGGCCCAGAGCGAGGGATTCTGGGACGCGGTGATTGAAGACAGCACCAGCACGGAGACCATTGCTCAGACTTTCCCTGTCTGTCGCCCCAACGCTCAACCCACAGAGAGGGAGGGAAAAAAAAAGAAAAAAAAAAAAAAGAAAAAAAAAAAGGGAAAAAAAAAAAAAAAGAAAAAGAAAGATGGAGAGGGAAGAGAAAAAAAAAAAAACCACCGGACTGGCGCTCGCCCCTTCCCACCCACGCCGAGGGCACGCTCTGCTGTGCTGGCACTGAGCGCCCGGGCAGGCAGCACATGGGGACAGGGTGAGCCCCCCAGGCCTGTGACACCCCAGTGAACTCCGAGTCCAGCACCCAATCCCACCAGGAGCGCGTTGGATCCCTCTCACTGCACAGCCTGCTGCACATCACCCTGAAAACTCCCAGTGGGGAGCTGAGCGCAGCCCAGTTGCTTCCCTTCTGTGTTATTTTTTAAGGGAAATAACGTTAAGGCAGGTTTTGAGCCACTGTCTGCGGCACAGGGTGAGCACTGGGGTGCGGGCGAGAGGGGAGGTCACACCGACCACGGTGACGGGTCGTCATGGGAAGCTGAGCGCTCACCCCGGCACTGGGGCTGCCAGGATGCACCCTGGAGCCAGCAAACACCCTGGGAACATGTCACCACGTCCCCTCCGCACGTAGAACCCCCCCGAGGAAGGAGGTCCGCAGCACCCTGGGTGTCCAGACATGCCCGGGAAGGTCCCACGGGATCAAATCCCTGCCCTCCAGCACGCGCAAGGCAGCGCTCAGCATGTGCCCCGAGGCAGAGCGGGAACAACTCCAGCCCGGACGGATGCGCGGTGGGGAGTGGGGGAGCCGGGCCGTGACCCCACAGACCCCCGTGCCGGTGAGAGGAGGGGGGTGTGCCGAGCATCTCCCGGCCAGCTGAGCCCCGGCGCCCCCAAAACCACCCCCGGCACCGCCGGCTCCCCCAGGACCATGTCCGGACCACACGGCGCATCCCAGCCCCGAAGTTTGGCGGGCGGCAGGGCTGGGGAGGGGACGGCAGCGGAGGCGGGGGGGGGGGGACGGACACACATCTGCGACGCATTCAGGGGCCATCCCGCATCCGGGCAGCCCGGCCACAGCCCGGCATCCAGCAGGCTGGCCCCGGGGGGGAACGCTGCCATATCACCAGGCAAAAAAATCCCCCCCACATCCCTCCCGCTCCTGTTACCGAGCCCGGAAGAAGGAAACAGCCCTCCCCACCGCTGCCCTGTTTACCAAGAGCTGGTTCCAAGCACTCGGGAGAATAGCAGGAGCATTTCAAGGCCCTGTTTCCACTCGGCTGACACACACTATTTATAGAAGCCCACAATTCTCCCAGAGCTTTCCTCGGGATCTCAGCAGAAATAGCCTGCCCCGGGTCTCTGCTGCCTCCTCTAAGGAGGCCAGGGCAGCGCCGGCCCCCCCAGGCTTCCCGTAACCTTCCATGGGCTTCCATGGCTTCTCCTCCGCCGGCCAGCCCCGCTCCCGGCGTGTCCTTGGCTACCCTGTCCCTGCCACGGTGCCAACCTTTCTCCCCCAAACCATCTCCACCTCCTGCCCGACCGGCTCCCGGCGGTGGCTCCGGCCGGTGTCCGGGAGGGAACCGGGGCTGGGGTTGCCGGGCTGTCGGCGGGGGGGACACGGCAGCAACCTCGGCCGAAAGCCACCTCCCGCCTGACTGCATCGGAGCGCGGCGGAGCCCCGGGGGACTCGCACCGGGGATGGAGTTGGCCTATTCAGGTTACAGAGACATGGCAGAGCGGAATTTGGCGCCGCGCCATCCCTTCTCCAGCCCCCCCTCCCACCCCCACTCCGCCCTCCTCTTCCCCCCGCGCTCCCCACCACCACCACCACCCTCCCCTGCAAATTCCACAGCCCAGCAGGAGAAGCCAGTGTAAGGGGACACCTGGGGGGGCGAGGAAAGGCGGGGAGGCTTGGGAGGGGGGCCCCCGATTCAGACCACGGGGCCCCAGTTCGGACCACGCGTCCCCCCCCCTCCCGGTTCGGACCACGCCGGCGCCAGGGTGGGCAAGAGAGCGGGGCAGGATCCGTGCCCGCCGCCCCGGGGGTTCGCTTCTGCTCTCTGTCACGCCAGGATAAATCTGGAGTGACTCCACCGCGCGCTGTGGCACACAATGAGCTCACCCCGCCGCTTTTGGGGGGCTCTCCCGGCAGCCACGGGCCGAGGGGGCCGAATGCACGAGGCCACCTGGTCGTGGGCACAGCCACGTCGTCCCCCCCACAGCACGTAAACAAGCAGGGACCCAGGTGTCTCCACCTGCGAGGGCCTTGGGGACACCAAACACATCCCCAAGGTGGGCAGAGGGTCTGGCGTCACCGTGACCCCCGTGGGGCGACTCCAGCCCCCGCCAAAGCCACCGCGGTCCCCCGTGGTCCCCGTCACAAGCACCGAGGGGCCGCGCGGGGGGGGTATGGGGGGTGTTAAATCAGCTGATCGATAAAAACAAATCAGAGGGGGGATGACAGGCACCGGAGTGACAACCGCTTGCCGAGCCCCGCGCCACGGACCTCGCAACTTCACCGGCGGGGCTGGGGGGG
>NW_020898025.1:1440675-1441202 GCF_003984885.1 Neopelma chrysocephalum
GAACTCGTGGACATGGCAGCCCCCCCCTGCAATGGGGGGCTCGCCCCGGGCTCCCCCCCTCCCCCCCGCACGCCCCTCCCCGCCCCAAGTGCCATTAAACTCCGGCAATTTGGCACCAACTCGCCGCGCAACTTCAGCGGAGGGGACGGCGCGGGGGGGGACACAGACACACACACACGCGACACGCCGCCTCCTCCCCCCCCTCCTCCCGCTCTGCCCAAAGGGGGTGTCCCGTGTGTCCTCCCCCCTCCCAGCCCCACACAAAGGCGGGGGTCCCCGGTACTCACCCGCCGGCTCCTGCGCTCCGCGCCCCTCGGAGCCCGCCCGCTTGGGGAGGCTCCTGCCGCCCGCCGGGGCTGCGTCCTGACCGGCCGCGGGGGTCCCGGAGCCCTCGGCACCGCTCGCCACCTTCAACGAGAGCATTTCCAGCGCCTCCTGCTCACATTCTCCCCAGGCAACTCCGCTCCTGCCAGCCCGCCCCCTCCTCCGTCCCCTGCCTGCTCTTTCCTCCTTCCCTCTCCCCCCCC
>NW_020898025.1:1446202-1450417 GCF_003984885.1 Neopelma chrysocephalum
CTTTTTTTTTTTTTTCTCTCTCCCCCCCCCCTTCGCCTCTCACACACACACAAAAGGCAGCGGAGCGGGAGGCGGAGGGGAACCGACCTCCCCTCTGCGCCTCCGCCGCTCGCCGCCTGCGGAAAGCAAAGAAAGACACAGCGCAGCAGAGCCCTGGCTTGCCGCTGCCTCCCCCCTTCCTCCTCCTCCTCCCTCCTCCTCCTCCTCCTCCTCCTCCTCCTCCTCCTCCACCACCTCCTCCCTCTCTCTTGCCTTCTGCCGCTCCCGGCTTTGTGGGGGCTGGGATAAAAGGGGGGGAGCAGAGCCGGCGGCCAGGCGCGCCCAGCCCCTCGCTCCTCTCTCCGTGCGCGGCGGGGACCGCGGCTCCGCTTCGCTCCGCTGTCAGCGGCACGGCCAGCATCCGGCACCCCGGGGAGCCGTGCAGCACCGCCGGGGCATGCCGGGCCTTGTAGTCCTTCCTTTTCCCCCCCCTCTTTTTTTTCCCCTCCTTCCTTTTCTCCCCCCCCACCCCTTTTTTTTTTTTTTCCTCTCTCCTCCCAGTCGCTGCGAAGCGCGCAGGGAGGGGCGCAAATGGGCGCGCGGCCGTTGCGCGCCGCGCTGGGAGGGGGGGGGGACTTACAGAGAGGGGGGAGTTTGGTGGGGGGGACCCCGAGGGGGGGGTAACCCCCCCCCCCCCCCCAGGTTGCCCCCCCCCCCTCCCCGAGGTCCCAGTGGGATGCGCGGGGCATTGCTGCCCTCTCCCGGGTTGCACCCGCACTGCGCACCCCCTCCTTAGGGATGCAGGATTTGGGGATACACACACCCCCCTCTGCGGCCCCCCCCTCACAATCCGGGGTGCGCCTCGTCACCCTCTCCAACTCAGCACCCCTGAGCCCTCACACACCCCTACGGAGCCGGGTATCCCCAAGGAGCCAAGCACCTCTTTTGGCCCCCCCCCACTTTTAACTCTTTTTTTTTTTTTTTTTTTTTTTTTTAAACCAAAGCTCTATACGAGGCCTGGAAACATCCCTGCTGTTTGCTAACACCCTGCTCCTCCAATTTCTTTGGGATACAGCGCTGCGTCCCCTCTTGGCCATGTCCCAGAGGGAATGCCAGGAGGGAAGGTGGTGACTAAGACTGCTCAGGACAGCGGTGGCAGAGCAGGGAGCTGCCCCCCCAGCTCCTTGATCACCCCATAACCTCCCTCCCCATGGCTCCAAGGAGCATCCCCCCGGCACCAAGTCTCCGTCGCTGTTAATGTTCCCGGAGCCGGGTAGATACAATATAATTAAAGCAGATAATACCGGTGATGTTTGTTATGACACCGTGTTTTTGTGAGTGACGAGTGAAGGGTTAACTCCAGGGAATTGGGAATATTGCCTGGCTGCTAATAACACGTGAGTCATCGATGGAATAACACATGGGTGCAGGGAGAGACACAGCACCTGGCTCCACAGCAGCCCTCTGCCTGCGTGGGGCAGCTCGGGCTTGGATGTGTGTTTTTGGATCAACAGGCAGCCAGGGAGGAATCTGTGCTCTGGATGCATCCCGGGCACCCCAGTTTCACTGCTGAAACGGGAGGAACCGGTGAGCTGGGGTCGAGCTGAGAGTGGCCTTCCAGCAGGGACCTGCTGCAGCTGGAAAGGCGTCAGCTCCGTCCCCTCCGTGCGCCCCAGCGGGATCAGCGGGGCTGGATTTGGGCCTGGATTTGGGACTGGCTGGACTCTGCACACCCTGGATAAGGATGGGGCATGGACTGCATCGCTCCTGGGAGCGGAGCAGAGAGGAGGCCTGGGCTCCAGCCCGGTCAGCAGAGGAATCTGCACACGCAGACAGGATCGCTGCAATTGCTGGTGGCTGAGTGAGCAACTTTGCAGGCTTCCTCGTCCCCTCGCCCTGAATGTCAGCTTTGAATTTTCTTGCTATTTTTAGGGACGGTTCAAAGGAAAAAAAAAAAAAGCCCCACCGAGGAGAATCCCTCCCTTCTCGCCTTGCAGGGCTCTGAGCCCCATGAATATTGCAAGGCTGTGGATCACTGTACCTGTGCAGGGATGAGGGGAGTGGGACAGAGGGATGGGGCAGGGAAGAGAGGGAGGTCGTGCAAAAAACATGACATTGCAAGCGGAATGGGTTAGAATGTAAAAGATTTATTAATTTAATCCGAAGCATTAAAAGGTCATGTATTAATCAAAGAGATGCTTAAAACTGTCAAAGTCCTTTGTCAGGTTTGAAGTGCATCTCTATAGTTATCATAAAATATATATATCAGTCTGGCATGGAGCCCTGGGCAGGGCTGGAGGAGGATGAGGAGGAAAATGAGGCTCTTCACAGTGGGATGGACACCCCCACCCCAGCCCTGCCAGGCTCCTGTGGGTGCCCAGCACCCCCAGGCTGAGCTGGGTACCTTGTGGGTCACCCTGCTTGTCCCCAGGCCTGGGTTTGTCCCCCCTCAAGTCAGGCTTGTGCCCTGCAGTGTGTTTGGGGTTGTTTTTGGGGTCTGGATTTGGGGTAGAGATGGGTGTGATGGGGTTGGGAGTGGGGTCCCCCACGTGTCCCCATGGGCACAGGTGGCTCCTGGCCCTGGCAGGGGACATTGGGGTGGGTGAGCTGTCCCCGTGCCACTCGTGTCACAACCCCGCGGGTGCTCAGCCCTGCCCGTATCTCTTTGCAGCTGGGGAGGTGGCTGGCGGAGGCGGGTCCCCAGGGCCACCCGGGTCACCCGGGCACCCTGTCCCCTCTCCCAGCCAAGTGCTGTGTCAGCAGCGTTGGCGTGGACTTACGCTACCATCTAGTGGCTGCTTTGCCGAGCCGGGGCCACCGCTGTCCCCGGCTCAGCCCGTGTCCCCGCACCCCGCGACCCACCCCCCTCCCCAAACCCGGGGGGCGAAGCCACCCCCGTGGCCAGGACCAGGAGGACCTGCCTGGGTTTGTCCCCTCAAAGCTGGGGTTGGCTTGGCTGGGGGGTGGCGGCAGTTGTCACCCCAAAAGCCACCAGCTCCCCGCGGTGGGAGCAGGGGGTTTGGGGGCAGTGGGGTGCAGTGGGGGAGATCTGGGGTGCGCGGGGACAGGGGGCCGAGGGGACAGCGAAAGGTGTTCGATGCTTTGCTGGGATACAGGAGTTGCACCGTCCAGGGACCCCAATGGGATTGGGGGGGGAAGTTCCTGCCCTCCCGACGTCTCTGAAGGGTTTGAGCCGGATAGATTTTACCTCCATGAATGTAACTGCGGCAGAAGAGCCCCATTTATCCCTGAATTCCAGCCTCAGGCTGCCCCGGAGCAGCAGCAAAACCATCCCAGATTTCTCCCAATAAAGCAATTTCCGAGCAGCCCCGTGCCCGGCACAGCGGGGCTCCCGCTGTGCCCCCTCCCCATCGCCTGTGTCTGCGCTGTCACCTGACCGTCCCCACGCCCAAGAAACCTCCGTCCCCAAATCCTGCTGCTCCCCCACTGCTGTCACAGATGCTGCTGTTGTCGGAGCACAGCTCTTCCCAATTATCTGTTGTTTTTCCACGGAAAAAAAGGTGTCCCCTCCCAGCGACTGGAGCTGAGCTGCTGGGTGACTGCAGATAAATCCATCTGTGCCTCAGTTTCCCCTCTGGGGACACAGCCCCTGCAGGCCTGGACCAGCAGGCTCAAGCCTGGTCAAGCCTAAACCCACATTTTTGGCCATTTTCCACTGTTGTCTGGCCATCGCTGCCGCGGAGACGTGGCTCCGATCCACGACCCAGGAGCTCTGCGGGCTCTGCCAGTCCCCAGGGAGCCGGGGCCGAGGGGGACGGGGGCAAATCCCCGCCGTGCTTCGGGCGGGCACGGCTCCTTCCCGGCCACGAGGGTCCGCAGCAGCACCTCGGGGGCGAGGGGACCCCCGGGGAGGGGTGGCAGTGCCGCGGCTCCCCCGTGCCAGGGTCTGCGGCGCCGGCCATCTGCGGCGGGCTCGCAGCTGCGCCCACCGCGCTCCTGGCACAGGGTGGGCACGCTGGCTCCAGACCCCCCCGCCGGGAGCCCCCGCCGTGGGCCCGGCCTGGCACGGTGCTGACAGAGCAGCCGTCCGGAGCTGGGCACCACGGGGATGGGGGTCCTGGGGAGCAGCGGGGGGACCTGGTGATGCTGGATCAACCCCCGGGGGCAGGGAAGGCGGTGCTGAGCTGCTCTGGCTCCTCTCTGAAGATGCTGCAGCTGTGACGCCACAGGGATGCAGCCAGGAGGGGAAGAGCCCCCCCAGCTTTGCCCTCCCCC
>NW_020898025.1:1450427-1468010 GCF_003984885.1 Neopelma chrysocephalum
TGACCTTGGCCCTGTGCCCCCCTCCCCACCTGCCCAGGGCCTCCCCCCCTAACCTGACACCCCACCTCCTCCCAAGGCCGGGGCCAGTCCCCTCTTCCCACCAGTGCTGGGGAATTCATTAACCGGCCACAGCTGGGCCCTGCTGGGGAGGCCAAGCTGCAAGGAAAATTAACCTCTTCCTGTCCAGCCTCCCAAGCACGGGACCCCCCCACACTGTCACAGCTGGTAGGAGGGGATGGTCCCCTCTCAGGGGGTTCTGGGGGGCTTTGCTTCCCAGCGCTTCCCAATCCAGGCTTTTATTTGCAAGGGAAGCTGGTGTGTCCCTTCCCCACACAGCCTGGGAGGGCAGGGGGGGCTTTCTTTGCTCACCCCCATGGAGCCCCCCAAGCCTGTGTGCCCTGGGGCTGGAGGGGGTGAGGGTTCATCACTCAGTCCTGGCTTGGCTGAACCTGGGACCCCCCCCTGCCCAGGCATGGGTGCCCCCACCCCAAATCTTGCTGTTCCCCCAGGCCCTAACCACCCCCCAGCCCACCCTGCAGGGTGACCATCTCCTCTCCCTTGGCAGGGAGGGGCAGAAGGACCCAGGCTCCCCCCCAGCTCGTTAGAAAGCTTTTATTTCTCTCTATTTACAGACTTCATTAAAAAAAATAAACAACAAATCCCTCCCCTTCCCTCCCTCCCCCTCCACCACCCCTCCCCATGGCACTGCCCACCCACAGCTCTGCCCCGTGGGTGCACAGGGGGCTCCTGACCATAGGGCCAAGCCTGGGACCTCACTCAGGAATGGGGGGGCCCAGGGGGAAAGTGGGACCCCAGGAGCCAGCTGGCAGTGCCATCACATTCACATTGACCCCCAAAGCCCCCCCCTCAGTGCCACAGGGGGTTGAGCCAAGCTGCCATGGGGGGTGACCCCATCCCGTACCCCTCTCCTGCCCCCCACAGGGCAGCAGGGAACAGCCCCTGGGGCAGAGCTGCCCCCCACCCTGCCTGGACCCCTTGTCATCCCCCCAGGGCTCCTTGTACCCCCCCCCAGACTCCCTGTGCCCCCCCAGTGCAAGCAGAGGTTTATGGCTTTCAGGAGTTGGCCCTACTACAAGCAGAGGGGATAAAAAGGGGGGGACAAGGGGATCCCCCCAAATATCAGGATCCCTTGGAGTGTGGGGGGGTGATGGCTGCTGGGGTGAGGGATATAAAATCTCATAAATTAAAGAAGAGAGAAGTGGGGGTCGAGGGGGGGGAATTGAGGCGACCTTCCCCAGGTCAGTGCCAGGATTTTGGGGGCTGAACCCCCCACGTGCATTACCAGAGGAGATTGGGGTTGGCATGGGGAGAGCCCTCCTGAGCCCTCTGCTGCTGGGGGTCTAGGGGTGTCGGGGGGGGGGGCAGGGGGGGGTCCCCACACTCCTCCCCCCCAGCCAAAGCCCTTTTCAAGTTCAAAGCTGGGTGTGAAGGCAACAAAGGGGGGTGGAGAAGGGAGGGGTTCCTCTCTGAGTCCAACATCCTTGTGCAAAGCCCCACGTCCTCCTTGGGGCACCCTGAGCACCCCCAACAGGTGCTTTGGGGGGGGGGAGCAAAAAGGCCCCTAAAAAAAGGGGGAGATTCACCCCCAAAGCCACCCCAAAGCCTCCTGGGGGTCACTGGTTGTCCCCAGGCTGGTACTGGGGCTCGGTGGCGGTGAAATAGTCCTCGAGGAAGGACTGGAGGTACTCGAAGGTGGGACGTTCCTCGGGCTCCCGCTTCCAGCACTGCACCATCACGTCGTGCAGGGACGAGGGGCAGCTCCCCGGGCACTGCATGCGGTACCCCCGCTCCACCTGCTCCAGCACCTCCCTGTTGTTCATCCCTGCGTGACAGGGACAGCCCTGCTCAGCCACCAGCACCCCCACGGGACCAGCCAGCGGGGAAAACGAGGCACAGGGCACCCCTTGCCAAGGGAGATCAGCCCCTGTCTGCACCCCAGGGGTGCCCACTGCCCCGGGGGGGCCATACCTGGGTAGGGCACCCGGCCTTTGGTCACCAGCTCCGTCAGGAGGATGCCGAAGGACCAGACGTCCGACTTGATGGTGAACTTCCCAAAAAGCGCCGCCTCCGGAGCCGTCCACTTGATGGGGAACTTGGCACCTGCAGGGAGAGGTGGGAGAGCCATGGCTGGGGCACCCTGCTGCACCCACACCCACGGCACCCAGGTCTGGAGACACCCCACACCCGGGACATCCTGCACATGGAGTGCCCTGTACTGGGGGGGTCCTGAACCCAGAGTACCCTGAACAGGGGGTGCCCAGCGCTGGGGGCACCCAGCACCCATGAAACCCTCTGCCTGGGGCACCCCATGGCACCCAGCACCCAAGGCACCCAGCACTGGGGACACCCTGCACCTGGGGCACCCATCCCCCGGGGCACCCATAAACTGGGGTACCCATCATTTGGGGTGTCCTTCACCCATGATATCCATTCCCTGGGTCACCCATACCCTGGGATACCAATCCACTGGGGTATCACCCATCATCTGAGGCATCCATCACCTAAAATACCCATCCCCTGAGGCACCCATCTTTTGGGGTGTCCATCACCAGGGACACCCATTCCCTGGGGTACCCATCATCCAAGTTATCCATCACCCAAAATACCCATTCCCTAGGGCACTCATTCCCAGGGGCACCCATTATCTGAGGTGTCCATCACCCAGAACACCCATTCCCTGGGACACCCATCACCCAGGACACCCATCCCCTGGGATACCCATTATTTGGGGTGTCCATCACCAGGATACCCATCCCCTGGGGTACCCATTATTTGGGGTGTCCATCACCAGGATACCCACCCCCCTGGGTACCCATTATTTGGGGTACCCACTGCCCAGCCCTCCCAGCCCTGGGGGGTGACCATTTCCAGGCTGAGGGTGGGACCCAGCAGGGAAGGGGGCAGGTCAGGGGTCCCCACCCTGCCGTGCCGTGTACTCGTCATCCTCGATGAGGCGGGCGAGGCCGAAGTCAGCGATCTTGCACACCAGGTTGTCCCCCACCAGGATGTTGGCGGCGCGCAGATCCCGGTGGATGTAGTTCATCCGCTCGATGTACGCCATGCCCGCTGCGATCTGAGAGGGGGGAAAGCAGTGAAACCCCCCCCCAAAACACCCTCGGGGGGCCTCCCCACCCTGTGCCAGCCCCCCAGTACCTGGGCTGCCATGTCCACCAGCTGGGGCAGCTTCAGGTAGCGACCGTCCCCGTCCTTCAGGAAATCCAACAGGCTGCCTGCGGGCAGAGGGGGGCCCAGTCACAACGCCCCAAAACCCAAGAGTGCCCTCCCCTGCGAGCCCCCCGCCCCGGGACTGTACCCAAGCAGGGTGAGGCTTGCAGGAGAGGTGGTGGGTCCCCCAGGCAGTGCCCCAGGCTCACCCTGGCTCATGAACTCGGTGACGATGTAGATGGGCTCCTCGGACACCACGGCGTAGAGCTGCACCAGCTTGTCGTGCCGCAGCCGCTTCATGATCTGAGCCTCCTCCAGGAAGGCCTCGGGGGACATGGTCCCCGGCTTCAGCGTCTTCACTGCCACCTTCGTGGTGCCGTTCCATGTGCCTGGGTTTGGGGGCACGGGGTCAGCAAGAGCCCGGGGGACAGCCAGCCCCGGCAGGGCTGGGATGGAGGGGTGTGTGGATGGAGGGGTGAGTGGGTGCATGTTTGGATGGATGGATGGATGGATGGATGGATGGATGGATGGATGGATGGATGGATGGATGGAAGAACAAGGAATCAGGGCAAGGCAAGCAAGGGCCATGATCCCACCACACCTCACCCAGGAGAAGGGATCCCACTCACCCCAAGGCTCATCTCCTGATACTTCACCCCATTCCCCGTCCATCCATGGGGGATCCTGTGGCAAGCTGCCATCTCCCCCACACCAGTGGGCACCACCTGGCACCCCCTGACTCTCCCTGCCAGGGCAGGACTGGGCTTCTCCTGCCCAACCTGTGCCCCCCTGCCCTGGCCGGCTGGGCCAGCCTTACCCATCCACACGTCTCCGAAACATCCCATGCCGAGTTTCTTGTCGAGGGTGATGGATTCCCGCTCTATCTCCCAGGCGTCCTTAGCTAATCCCAGGGTCTGGGGCTTCATAGCGGGGCACGGTTGGGTGAGCAGATGGCACAACCCGTCGTTATACTCTGCAGGGGGGTGAGGGGGGCAGGCAGGGGAGGAGGAGGAAGAGGGAGGGAGGGAGGGGGTGTAATGGGATGAATGGAGCATGGGGATGGGGAGGATGGGGGATGGAATGGAGGATGGGATGAATGGAGCATGCACGCCGAGCGGGAGGAGCACAGGGCGCCGCAGGAAGAGGAGGACGAAGGTGGGACCCCCCAGCCTGGTCTTGTGGTGCCATCTGAAATGGGGGGGGTGCTGCTTGCCCATATATCAAGGAGCATCTTGGGATACCCATTATGATCCCAGAGGACATGGGATATTTCCCCATGCTGGCGAATCGGTCTGGCTCAGCCTGTCCCAGCAGGCAGGAGCTTTTCCAAGGTGGGTGCCAGGCCTGGGGGTACCCCCGTGTCCCCCCCGCCGCTCGCCCCGGCTTGCCCGCCGGGCCCTACCCATCCAGACTTCCCCGAACTGCCCGTTCCCCAGCTTCTTGAGGAGCTGGAGGGACTCTCGGGGGATCTCCCACACGTCTTTGGTTTTGACCGACAGGTCGGCCAGCTTTGGGGTGCCCTTGTGGCACGGCACGGCCAGGCGGCAGCACAGCCCTGCTGCCCGCTCTGCAGCACCGGGGCAGGGGGTCAGTGTGGGCACAGACCCCCACCGACCCCCTGCCCACCTTCCACCGCCCCAGGCATTGCCCAGGACCCTACATCATCCGGTCACGCTCCAGCATCCACGTACAAAAATGGGGTGCACCCCCTTTTGCCTCCCCTGGGACAGCCCTGCACCCCCTCAGCTGGGCTGGACCTCCAACCCCCCCAGCCGTGCCCAGGCAGTGGGTGAGGCCCACCCAGACTGTCATCGGGTTCTCCCTGCACCCAGGACATGGAAAAAGGGGAGACCCTCAGGGAATCCCCGAATGCCACCACCACAACATCCCCCTCCTTCCCCAGTTCCACCCAGTTTGCCCAGTCAGTCTCTTACCAAAGGCTCTCCCGGGCTTTCCCTACCCCTCCCATTGCTCCCCTCCATGCCCCCCGTCCCACCCTACCTATATAGTGCTGGACCAGCTGCTGGACGGTGTCGAACTGGGCGCGGGTGGTGATGTAGTACCCCCCACTGTCCAGCTTCCGAATCTTATAGTGCTTCACGTGGTCTCCCTTGGCCTCATCCCAGTCCCGGATGGAGAGCGAGTAGGCCCCTGCGTGGGGGCACAGGTCAGGGAGGCACACAGGGCACACCCACGGGTGTCCCCGTCCCTGTGCCTGTACCTTTGGTGGTCTCGCTCTCCCGGATGAGGAAGGTGCCCCTGCAGTTGCCGTGGCACAGGAGCTGCCGCTCTGCGTCCTTGCGCCCGATCTTCCCAAAGTACCACCTGCCACAGGGACGGGCTCGGGACCACCCGGGAGCACCCAGGGGGACCCCCACCAGCACCACAATGCTGCTGGGGCTCACCAGGACACCCAGGCGGGGTCAGGGGCTGTCCCCACCCCTGTCCCACTACTCACTCCTCTGCCTGGATGGAATCCACAGGGGCCACGTAGTTGCTGGGGATGTAGCCCGTGGTGCCCGAGCTCAGCGACCTGGCCTCCCACCAGTCCCCTTCCCTGGGGCAGAGGAACAGAGAGTGAGGAGGAGGAGGAGGAGGGACAGACAGACAGACCTGGCCATCCTGTACCCCCTCACCCCTCACACAGCACCCCCGGACCCCGCTCTGCCCCACCCATCTCTGCTGAGCCCACTCAGCTCGTGACACACGTGGCCCTGGTATCCAACTACGGAGCCGAGGCAGAGCTTGTGTCCCCAGCCTGGGTCCTGCAGGGGGTACCCATGGCATGGAGGCCCCTCCCTGGGGTGGCAGGGGGGCACTGGGAGCAGCAGGGGGCCCAGGAGAGCTCACGTGTTGTTGATGATGTGGAATTTCTCCCCTTTCTGGAACGTCAGGTCATCCTCCGTCCGGGCCTCATAGTCGTACAGGGCGATGAAGAGGGTCACCCCCCCGCCTGCAGCACACACACATGGACCACAATGAGCCTCCAGGTCCCCTGCACTCCCCGGGGTGCAGCTGGACCCCCCTCCCCACCACCCAGCCCCGCCGCTGACCTGTGATGCCCCCGCTCCTCATCTGCAGCGTGTTGGAGCTGAACACGGGCCCTGCCAAGGACTGGCCCGAGGGCACCGCCGGCCCCTGGAAGTTGTTGAAGTCGGGGATGCAGGTGAAGCTGGCCCCGGGCTGGGTGGGGTCGGGGTCATACTGGGAGGGGGGGGGCAGGGAGAAGGCCCCCTCGCCCCCCCCCCTGCCCTTTGCCAGCCCCTTTCTCCTTGCAGGGCACGCAGCCCATCCTGGGCACCGCCTGCGGGACAGAGCGCCCGTGACACAGGATCGGGGGCACCGGGGGGCACCCTGCCAGCCCCAGGAGGAGCAGGGTCCTTCCTGCCACCCCCTGGCACAGCACACGGGGTGACATGGGGACACCGGGGTGCCAAGGGCACTGCAGGGAGGGCTCTGCTGCCCAGGGGTCCCCACGTCCCCCCAAGCACCGGGGGGGGCTCCGTGGTGGCTCCACTCACTGCGAGGGCTCTTCGGGTCACTTCAGCTGCTCCATGTCACCTCGGGGAGGGGAAGAGGCACCTGTGGGCACCAGGGAGGGTGTCAGGCAGAGGGCAAGAGTTTTGCATGGGCTGAAACACCTCTGCAAGGGCTAAAACACCTCATCAAAGCTGAAACACCCCGTCCAAGAGCTGCAACACCCTACCAAGGGCTGTAAAACTCCTACCATGGGCTGCAACACCCCACCAAGGGCTGTAACATCCCTACCGTGGGCTGTAACACCACTACAAGAGTAGAAATACCCCTGCCATGAGCTGTAACACCCCTGCATGGGCTGAAATATCCCTGCCTTGGGCTCAGACCCTCCTGTCACAGGCTAAAATACCCCTGTATGTGCTGAAACACCCTTGCATGGGTTGAATTACCCCTGCATAGGCTGGAACACCTCTGAACAGGATGCAACACCCCTGCTTTGGGCTGTAACACCCCTGTCATGGGTTATAACACCCCTGCACGAGTTACAACACCCCTGCATGGCCTGAAGCACCCGTGCACGAGCTGAAACACCCTTGCACAGACCAAAGCACCCCTGCACGGGCTGTAATATACCCCTGCACGAGCTAAAACACCCCTGCACAGACTGCAAACCCCCCCTGCATGAGTTAAAATGATCTACACGATCTGCAACACCCCCACAGAGGCTGCAACCCTCCTCCAAGGGCTGCAACACCCCTGCACAGGCTGAAACCACATCCTCGAGCGGGTTTTTCTCTCACTGTGTCCTCGCCACACCGCTCACCTCCCTTCAAGAGCAGCCGTGTCCCTGGCTGCCCCGAGGCTGGAGGGAGCCAGGGTGGGTGGGGAGGAGCCTCTGAAGAGTCCCTGACCCCACACCCTGTGCTCGGCAGGGAGGGGGTGTTTTGGGGAGGAAGGTCCCTGCAGTCATGTCACGCTCTTCCGGCCACGAAGGTGTCACAGAGGAGGAGGAAATTGAACCTCTCCCGCCATGGCTGCAAGGACACGGTCTGTCCCCAGCTCTGTCACACCCCTGAGTGCTGAACACCCACACCAGTCTGCCCAGTTTGCACTGGGCAGAGCTTTCCACTCTGCGATCTGGCAGAGCTCCAGCTGAGAGTAGAGGGGAGGAGCAGGAAGGTGCCCTGTCCCCTGCGCTCCAGAGAGCAGGAGGAGATGAAGGTTTTGGGGTGGATGAGACTTTTCAGGCGGGTTTCTCTCACTACGGCCACTGATTCCCTTTCCTCTCTCCCAGTGGGGGTGGAAAGAGTCCCAGCTCTCCCCTTCCACCTCCACTTTCAACACTGTTGGTGTGGCAAGGCCGCGACCGTTGCTGGTGGGGCAGCGTTGCCAAATCCTAGAGCACTCAGCTGGTTGGGGGTTTCATTCTTGCTCACCATTAGTGGCTGTTTCAGCTGATGAACACCCCTGGTTCTCACAAACCCTGTCCCTTCTGTGTGGGAATCACCCACCCACCACGCTCAGAAACTTCCCATTTCGCCGAATTTCGGTGCAGAGCGGGCGGCGGAGCTGCCAGAGCTGCCAGCGGGGATGGGGCTGGCAAGGAGCATCTTCCAGGCGAGCACAAGCTCCCAGCATCACAGCACCGAGGGTTCAGGTGCTGTGCAGCAGCATTGCACCCACTCTTCCCCTTCCATGGGCTCCCACAGTCCCCCCGAGCCCATCACAGGGTGTCCCAGAGCCGTCCCCCCGCGCTGTCCGTGGGGAGGGGACGCAGCTGGCGCCGTGTCCGGTGGCTCCGCGCTGGCGCCTGGCTCCAGCTCTCCCAAAGAGGAGCTGCTTGGAGCCTGGGAGCAGATGGCAACTGAGCCCTTCCCGCCCCGGCTCCACCGGCACCGGTCCCAGCTCCCGCCCCGCGCTGAGACCCGGCCAACTCGTCACCCCCCGTCCTGCAGGGCACGGCTGGGCACGGAGCAGCCGCATCCCTGGCTGCCCATCCATCTGCTCCCCGGCCCCACGGGACACAGGGCGGCTCGGCCCCATCCCCAGCTCCTGGACGGGGCACAATGTCCCCTGAACGTGCCAGTGTGGCCCCTGTGACCCATGATGTCACCTCCATCCCCTGCCTGACGGAGGGCTCAGGCTCTGAGGGGAGGCAGCTGTGTGGAGCGGGGAGTGTCACACGCTCAGTGCTTGGGGACAAGCCATGGTGGCATTGGCCAGGCTGAGGGTGCCATGACCCCCTCACCCCTGGGCACGGGGGCAGCTGCCAGAGGAACTCCCACGGCACCTACACAGTGGGAAGAGGAAGCAGCAGGAGCCCAGCACGGGGGAGGAGGGGCAGCCAAGGGGAACCTCAGGGCTGGCAGGACCCCAGGCCTTGGGGACGGTGGCAGCTGGGGGGGCCAGGCAGGAACCACAGCAGGGCTGCAGCCCTTTGGGTACCCTGTGTCCTCATGCCCTGACCCGCCCCCTCACCCTGCACAGCCCCCGCATTCCGGTGGCTCTCACAACCTGTTCCCAGGGAAGAGGAACCGAGAGGGCTGCAGAGCCCAGCTGGGGTTCCTCTGTCACCCCACGGCTCTGGAGGTGCCTGGTCCCAGGGGGGGAACTGAGGCATGAGGCAGCTGCAGCACAGAAGGGGAAGGTGCCTCTTTTTAGGACACAGGAGTCTGAGACACATCCCCAACCCATGTCCATGACCCCACAGACCTGGGGAGGGGATGAGAGGATGCATCTGCCTCGACTGTCTGCTCCTCATCCTGGTGTGGTGGCAGATGGTGGCGTGTCCCTGCCCCTTCCCCACTGCCCCCAGCTCCTTTCCCACTGCCCCCAGCCCCAGGTCCAGCCCTGAATCCCAGAGCAGGAGTCCTGCTCCTGCTCCAGCCCTCCCAGTTCACCCAGGGCCTGGTGAGTCCCCTGTGGCTCCCAGGGAGCCAGGCCTGACCAGTGCTTGGCCAGCATCGCCCCGTGCCAGCCCCAGGAGGTGGCAGGGCCATTCCCTGGGGTAAAAGAGGTCGCCCCCCAGAAGTGATCTGCTGCACAAGCTCACCCGAAAGCCACCAGGCCAAGGGCAGGGGGGTCTCCTTGCCCCCTGCCAAGGAGGAGATGCCCAGGAGTGAGGTAACCCCCCCTTCCCCAGCCTCCCAGCCCCATCGCTGGCTGGGAAAGCAGGATTTCCGCTGGAAGAAGAGCAATTCCCGGATCCAAGGGGCTGCAGGGGCGGAGGGAGGGAGCCGGCCAGGGCTCCAAATACAATGTCCCGGGAGGAGCGGGGTGGGGAGGGAATTGTGCAGGGCAGGAAGCGGCGAGTTCCTGTCCCTCCTTGGGACACACCAAGGACCTGGGACGAGGCAGAGCTGCGGGGAGCGGGGGGAGCACCCGCTCTGGCCAGAGCCCGAGCCCCTCACTGTTCTCGCAGCCCAGCCAGGGGTTGGTTGCTCAGCCCCCCGGAGCGCTGGCTGGGCTGGCAGCCCACGGACACCCGCGAGGCTGAGGGCACAGGTGTGTCCCCCCCATCCCGGTGTCCCGGAGTGCCGTGACCTGCCCCCTCCCCAGCGCGGGGGTCCGGCGCGGGTGGAAGCACCGCGTGTCCCCGCAGGTTCCCCGACGCGGTGTCACAGCCGTCAGTGCCGGCACAGCGAGCTGGAGCCGGCGGGTACCCCCAGCCTTCCCCACGCCACAGCCCCCGCTAACCCGCTGCCCCCCAGCACGGCGAGGACGGGGGGTCTCCTCCCGCCCCCAGGCATTGCCCGGGGGGAGCAGTGAGGGCAGAGCCCTGGCAGGGCCCCCAAAAGCCCCGCACGGGAGTCACGGGGTCCTTCATCCCCACAGCTCGGTGCCCGTCCCACCCGGGACCCAGAGCCACCCCACACCTGGGGGGATCATCCCTCAGCACCCCCTCGCAAACACACAGCAAGGGGATTAAGAGACCCCCCACTTTACAGGGGTGAGCCCCCCACCACCCTGCACCGCGCCCCCCACGCATCTCTCCTACCGTCAGCGCTCCCGCTCCGCCTGGCATGGACCCCCCGCTCCCGAGATGCTCCCGACGGGACCCCCGGCCGGGGTGCCACGGCAGCACCCGCTTCTCCCGGCGCCGGGGCCCGGGGTGTCGAGGCGGGGGCCGTGGGAGAGCGGGAGAGCGCCCGGCCGTGTGCTTCCCGTGTCTCTTCGGCGGCTCTGGCAGCCGAGCAAGAGCTTCCCCTCCCCTCGCCCCCCCTTCCTCCCCGCGCTCCCAGCGATGGTTCATTGTACCAGCCAGCCCGGCCCGGGCGGCTGCTGGATCACCGGCGGGATCGCCCTCTGGATCGCCTGGATCGCCCCCTGGATCCCCCTCCGGCACACTCGCTGCGGACCCCTGGGGGTGGTATAGCAGGACACACGCTGGCATTGGGGTGTCCCTGGTCCCCAGCAGCACAAGGGGACACTGGCATGGATCGCCAGGCTCTGCCTGATGGGATTTATGGGATGTGTGTGGGGATCCAGCCTGTGCCAGGGTGCGGGGCTGCCTGCACTCATCCCCAGAGAGCCTGGCATGGCTTCCCTGAGCCCCCCACGCCAGGCAAGGGACAGATTGCACACGGGGGGCTGTGGCCCTGCGAGGGACAGGGACAAGGTGCCCGTCTGGTGGCAGAGCACACACAGCAGCCACGCAGCCACCTGGCACAGGGGCTCTCGGGGCAGGGCAGAGCCCACCCTGCCCTGGCACTGTGTTCCAGGGGGGTCCTACTGTCCCCCCAAGATGGGGACCAGGTCCCAGCTGGCTCAAGCCAGTGCTGTGACCATCGACAGCCCACCAGACATCACCCCCCTTACTTACCCCTTCTCCAGATGAAGTTGCTGGTGGGACGACCCCAAGATTTGGCACCTGTCACACCAAGCCACAGAACTCAGTGAGCTCTGGGAGAGGGGAGGAGACCCCCAGCACCCTGTCTGAGACCCTCTCAGGATCCCAGCCCAGATCACTGAGGCACCCACATGCAAGAGGGCACTTCAGGCCTTTGGCACCCTGACCCCCAGATCGAGGGGTTCTCGATGGGGCCCCTCACTGGGGGGTGCAAACCAGGGGTGCAGGGAAGCCTCCCCTCCAAATCAGAACCTCCCTGGATGGAAATACCTCCCCCAGCTCCACTGAGCCCCACCCTGCACACCCCCCAGCCCTCCCTCCCCCCACCACAGGGGACTGGGATATTTTTGGGTGTCCCCCTGCTGCAGTTTCCGGTGTGGGGCCGTGCTCCCAAGGGGGGGTGAGGGTGCTCAGGGTGGGATGGGGGCTCTGGTCATGCTCCAGCCTGGAGCTGCTGCATCCTAGCTCTGCCACCCTGTTCCCCCACACAGCTGAGCTGGAGAGGGGTCCTTCCCCATCTCTCCAGAGCCTTCCTCCTCCTCCTCCTCCTCCTTGTCCTGTGGTTAACCCTCGCAGGGTGACCTCTTTCCTCTGTGACGCTAAGTCTGGCCCTGATGTTTCCTGTTCTCACAGAGGTGCCAGGGTTGGTGGAGGTCCTGGGTGCCCACCAGGATGGGGACCTGCCCCCCAGACTGATGGCACCCTCACCTTGTCACCTCCCGCCTCATCCTGGGAGCACAGCTCCCCTTTAATCTTGGATTTGGGGGCTCTGGGACTTGCTGAGGGGGGATTCAGACCCTGCTGGGGATGGAAACAGCCCCGTCAGTGTCCCTGGGAGGGGACAGGGGACAGCAGGGACAGAGACTGCTCACCTGTGGGGCCATGAGCCCCTCCAGCCTCCCAGAACCCTCCCCTCTCCCCTTGGGGCTGGCTGTGGGGTTCCTACATCTCTCTGTGCCCCATGATTGGCTCAGACCCCCCCAAAAAAGAATTCCCAGTGCTCCCAGTCCCAGGATCTGCCTTGGTAACGCCAAACTGCTCACAGCCCTGACCCTGTGCTGTAGGTGCTGCCTCTTGCCCCTCACCCTGGCATCAGGGCTGCTTGGCAAAGACCCCAAGGAGGTCACCCCTTGCAGCCCAGGAGGGGACACACAGCCCTGAGCACCCCACTTTGCTCTCCATTTCTCCCACCCAGATGCAGAAGAAGGGACCAGCTGTGACCACCCACCCTTAAGGGGAAGGAAGCCTGTTTTGATGAAAACCCGGTTTTAATAATTCATATATTCTGTATTAGGTGGGATAAGGCAGTACTTGAAAAAAAGTTTGTAAGAAGAAGGTGTTTCTATTTTCAACTGATTTTTCTGCTTGGGGATCTTGGTGATATTACAGTCACCAGGAGCCCTTGCTGTTTGCAGGAAAGAAGAGCCTGTGACTAACCCACTCTTTACTTTCTGAGCAGGGAATTTGGGATCCCGAGGCTGATTTCAACCTGTTCGAATGCATCAATATATAAAATAAAGCAGCCAGTGCTTTATTTATTATTTAACCATCAAGTTAACATCAAACCTGGAAGGAAGCCTGGTTGACCCCAAGCCGGAGGGTCCCCACGGATCCATCCAGCCTGCACCCTCCACGTGCTGCTGGAGGCGTTTTGGGGGGCCCCTCCTGCACCTCCCATCCCCTGTAGCACCCGGCGTGGTTCCACCTGCCCTGCCGGGACACGCTCTCCCCGCCGAGCACCCCGAGGGTGCCCGTCCCCCCGCCAGGCACCACATGATGCCGGTTCCTTCCCTCCTCCGGGGAGGGCCCGGACTCCTGCATTGGCTCCGGCGGGTTTCGCTGCCGCCGGCTCCGGATTAAAGCCGAGGAGCCGGCGCCGGGCAAGCCGGGGAGGTGAGGATGGGTTTTCTCCGCTGGCTCGTGGCCTCTGCGCTCTGCATCTTCATCTGGGGT
The DNA here is from genome assembly GCF_003984885.1 of Neopelma chrysocephalum. Lineage (NCBI taxonomy): Eukaryota > Metazoa > Chordata > Aves > Passeriformes > Pipridae > Neopelma > Neopelma chrysocephalum. The sequence continues at coordinate 1,463,893 of NW_020898025.1, forward strand.
GAGTCTGGACCCCCCCTCTCATGGCACTGTCCCTGCTGGGGACACCCCGGGGGTGGGAGGGAGGTGGGGGCACTCCAACAGGTCCGTCCCCCCCCCGCGCTGCGCGGCAGGGCAGGCTGGAGATTTGGGAAGTGGTTTCATTGCTCGTTGGGTCCTAAAGTTTGCGGTTCCTCCGAGGCAGAGTTGGGGTGGGGTGGCAAAGAGGGGGGGACGTGCCTCGAGGGCTTGGTGAGGGTGAGGGGGGGAAAACATGGCTAAATTGTGGCTTTAACCCAAGGTGTTTAACCCAAGCAGGCAGGGGAGAGGGGACGGGGGTGATGGGGGACTGTGCCCCTGTGGGACCCCCTTTCTGAGTGGCTGTAAACAGGGTTGTGGGGTCGCTGGACTCACTGCTCCCCCCAACCCGGGCACTCTCTGTGGGTGCCCAGGCACAGGGTGTGATGGGCACCCACGGGACAGCCTGGGGTGCAGTGGGGGGCTGCCTGCCCCTGGCTCCCCCCGGTTTGGGGTTCAGGGTTGGTCCTGGGGCAGGTGCTGCCGCTTGCTCCTGGCGAGGAGGAAGATGCTGACGGAGGGAAGGGCCTGTTCTCAGTGGTGGGTGTGTTGGCGTGGCTTGGGGTTGCACAAGCTGGGAGCCCTCAGGGAGGTTGGGGAGGTCACTGGGAGATGCCAGGTGGGACCAGTCAGCTCCCTGGCACCCCTCAACCGTGCCCTGTGTGTTGGGGACAGCTTGGCTGTGTCCCCCCTTGGAAACATCACCCAAAGCCATGGCCACCCGCACTGGGGGTGACACCAGGACATCACCCCAACAGTCATCCCAGGAACTGGGGTTCCCTGGGTGTGCAACATCACAGGGCTCGTCCCAGTGTCATGGCAGGCTGTGGCATGGTGGCGACCCTGGATCTGGCCCTGGGAAGGTGTCAGTGCCTTGGTGTCCCCTGGATGTGCCACCGGTGGGCTCGGGGAGTTCTTTTGGCCAAGCAGGGGGGCCCCAGGTTGCAGGGAAGGAAACACTGACTCAGGACATCTCCTATTCCCAACTCAGCTTGGGGGGACACACAGAGCCCCCCTCACCCCTGCCCCTCTCTGCCTTCCAGGACAGGACTATGTGCTCTCCCGCCCACCCCCTCAGTTCGGCTCCATCTACCATGTCCGAGGTAACGGGACCCCACAGCCCCCTTTGCTGGGGGGGAGCAGAGGATGCTCAGCACTGGGCAGGACCAGGCTGTCCCAGTGCCAGACTGGGGCAGCTTTCCACAGCCAGGTGCCTCTCCCTGTCCTGTCACCCGTGGGCACAGTGGCTTGGTTGGCTGTGGCTGTCTGAAGGGCCCAGGGAGGGATGTCGGGGTGCTGAGGCTTTGGGGCTGACCTGTCTGGGGGGGCTCACAGGGGTCATTAAGCTGCCCTACGCTGAGATCGAGGAGCCCTTCGAAGCCTGGTACAACCTGACAGGGAACAAGAGCCGGATCCAGTATTACGGAGGTAAGAGGTGGGCACCCACCTGCTCCAGCTGCACCCACCCTGCGCTGGCAGGACCACCCTGCCTCAGCTTCCCGTCCCCATGGGCACAGGGCAGGTGATCACCTACCAGCTGGCGGCGGTGAAGCCCTATGGGATGAGGTACAAGATCACCCCGGAGACCACCGAGAAGGAGGTGAACGCCAGGAAGTGCTTCCAGCTGCCCGGCTCCAAGGAGGATGTGGTGAAGGCTCAGAGCGTCTTCCCCAACATGAAAGGCTTTAAGGTGGGAAACGCCAGAGCCCGGATCCAACCCACTGCCCGGAGCACGTGCAGGCTGTGGGAAGGGGTGCTGGGAGACTCTCCTCTCCATCCAAGGGGTGCAGGGTGCTAGGACAGGCCTGGACATGCCCCCCCCGCACCCCAGGGCGCAGGGAGGGTCACTTCCCCACCCGGATTGGGGCCGGACCGCCGGCTCCTTTCCCAACTCCAGCAGCCGTGTCGGGACGTGCCACATCCCACACAAACGCCGGCGTTTCGGCACCGTTTGGGCAAGTCTCTGCAGGGTTGCTCAGCTCCCACTGGCCCCAGGTTCTGACAGGGCTGGGCACAGCACGGGAGTGGTGGGGACAGCAGGCTGTCACCCAGCTGGGCACTGCCCGCGGGGAGAGAGCTTGGAAACACTCAGGAAAAACCTGGAAACTCTTTAGCCTTTGGAAGCCAGACCTCCCACTGTGGGTGCACACAGAGTGCTCTGCAGGGTGGGGCGTCCCCAGGGCACCACTGAGCCAGACGAGGGGCTCTGCCCTGTATGGCACCCCAAATCCTTGCCCACAGTTTGCATCCCACCCGTGGGTGTGTGCTCATGGCCATGGAGCCTCCAGATCCAGGTGGAGAGCTCCATGTGTGCACTGGGAGCACTGGGCTGTGTGAGCACTGGGAGGACCACTGAGCCAAACGGGGGGTCTGCCCTGTGTTGCTCCCCAAATCCTTGCCCCAGTTTCCATCCCAAGCATGTGCTTATGGCCATGGAGGCTCTGGATCCAGCCGGTGTGTGTGCTGGGAGCACTGGGCTGTGCAAAGGGGCCGGGTGGAAAGGGGGACACCTCGGGGGGGGGTTGGAGACCCCTCCCTGACGCCGTGTCCCCCCCAGTTCCTGCGGGAGGAGTACTACCAGGGCCGGTACTGCGCCGTGTGGCAGAACAGCACCCGCTGGGCGCAGAAGAAGAACGTCTACACCCTGTGGGTCACCAACTCCAGCTGCGGGGTGGCCCCCGTGCACTACGAGATGCGGGGCTACAACAGCCTGCTGGGCTCCCACTACGACAAGTACGAGATCGACTACACCGACTTCGACAACAGCTACCCCCCCTCCGTGTTCGACCTCCCCGTCAACGGTGAGCCGGGGAGGGCCCCCCCTGCCCTGCCCTGCCCTGCCCTGCCCTGCCCTGCCCTGCCCTGCCCGCGGGGCTCGGGCTGATGGTGTCCCCTCCCTGTCCCCAGTGACCAAGTGTGGGGTGCTGCCGGGGGCCGCGGCGGAGCACCGGGTGCTGGCAAACCCCATGGAGGACCTGGTGGGGCGGCACCAGCCCTGGGCACACCAGGCTTTCCACGAGTACCGGCAGCGGCTGGGGCGGCGGTACAGCTCCGTGCGGGAGCTGGAGCACAGGCAGAGCGTCTTCGTGCACAACATGAGGTACAGGCAGGCGGGGGAGTGGGTCATGGCTCTCTGGGGGTGCTCCTCACCCCGAGGAGGAGGTGGCAGTGCCAGCTAGTGCTGTCCCCGCCGTGCCCCAGGTTCGTGCACTCCCGGAACCGCGCCGCGCTCTCCTACACGCTGGCCCTGAACCACCTGGCCGACCGCACGCCCCGGGAACTGGCAGCCCTGCGGGGCCGCCGGCGCAGCGGGGACCCCAACAACGGGCAGCCCTTCCCCACCCACCTCTACACCGGCATCATCCTGCCAGAGAGCCTCGACTGGCGCATGTACGGTAGGTGTGGGGTCGGGGGGACCCAACTGAGACCCCCCTGCTCTCTGTGATTGCACTGAGGAGTCTGTGGGGCTTTGCTGTGTCTGGGGGTCCACATCTCCCTGTGGTCCCTGCTCTGCTCAGCAGCTGGATCAAAGCTGGGCTTAAGCTGGGCTCTGTGAGGGTGCTGAGGCACTGGGATGGGCTGTACAGAGATGTCTCATCCCTGGAAGTGTCCAAGGCCAGGTTGGATGGGACTTGGAGCAAACTGGGCTAGTGGAAGGTGTCCCTGGCCATGACAGGGGATGGAGCAGGATGAGCTTTAAGGTCCCTTCCAGCCCAATCCATTCTGGGATTCTGTGATTAAAGGCAGCTGGGTCAGCACTTGGCCCTCATTCAGTCTGGTGCTCCAGGGACAGATGTGACATCTGAAGCCACATCCTTCCCTCACAACTCCATCAGCTGGGAGTGACACCCCCAGAGCTTGCCCCAGCCCAAGGGCAGGGATCCCAGTTTTGCTGGTGCATTCCCCACCTTTCCTGATTAACACCAAGCCCTGGCTCTGCTGCCTCTGGAACTCACCTCCTGCCTCAGTTTCCCTCCCACCTGCCCCCATCTCTCAGTGCCCCCCCAGTTTCTCACCCCCCACCCCGCTGTCCCCAGGCGCCGTCACCCCCGTGAAGGACCAGG
>NW_020898025.1:1468020-1474269 GCF_003984885.1 Neopelma chrysocephalum
GAGTGGATCAAGAAACACGGTGGCATCGCCAGCACCGAGTCCTACGGGCCCTACCTGGGGCAGGTGAGGGTGGCAGTGCCACTCAGAGTGGGTGCAGTGCCACCCCCTCCCCAGTCCTTCCCTCCAGGCTCTCCCAAACCAGCCATCGGCCCTTTGGCAGCGGATGGCTCCACTTTGGATGCTCCATCCGAGCTGCCCCACTCCCTCCTGCCTCCTCACCACTCCAACCTGCCCCGGGGCCCTGGTGCCACCTCAGCTTTCCCCGCTCCCACTCCAGAATGGCTACTGTCACTGGAACCAGTCGGAGTTGGTGGCCCCCCTGGCCGGTTATGCCCACGTGGCACCGGGCAGTGCCGTGGCCCTGAAGGCTGCGCTGGTCAAGCACGGCCCCGTGGCCGTCAACATCGACGCCTCCCACAAGTCCTTCGCCTTCTACGCCAACGGTGTCTACGAGGAGCCCCTCTGTGGTGAGTCCCGGCCCCTGGAGGCTCCATACCCTGCTCATCAGCACTGGGATAAGCAAAAATATTTGTAGAGCGGGATTTAGCTCCGAGACAGAGACTGAGTTGGCTTTGTTTTCTTCTCTCTTCCGTCCAGGAAACGAGACGTGGGCGCTGGACCACGCGGTGCTGGCCGTGGGCTACGGGATCCTGCACGGCAAGGGCTACTGGCTCATCAAGAACTCCTGGTCCACCTACTGGGGCAACGACGGCTACATCCTCATGGCCATGAAGGACAACAACTGCGGCGTGGCCACCGCCGCCTCCTTCCCCATCCTGGCCTGATGTCCCCTCCCGGGCAGCTCCAGATGGATGCAGAGCTGGCAGAGGGATGTGGGGCACTGGGAGGTCGGAGGATGCTCCCAGCCCTCTGCAGAGGTATTTAACCATTTTGGCAATAAAAAGCTATAGAAGTGATTCCGTGTCGTGCTGGGGTGTCTTCAATCAGCCTCAACCCACCCGCCACCAACCACAGCCCTGGGTGTGACTGACTCTGCAGCCCCTGTGCGATGAGTTCCACCCTGTGCTCAGCCCTGTCTGGGTTACATGGGCCTTAACCCCAGGGTTGTCAGTGCCACCCCCAGAAGTGCCAGCACTCCCTTCCCCAGCAGCGGGAAGGAGCCTGAATCCTCTCTCAGAAGCAGTTCCCAACGGGATTCTGCCCCATCCCAGCAGTTGGTGCTGTGTTGGGAAGAGAGAGACTCCTGGGTCCTCTGCTCAGCCTCTCTCCAGGCTCCCCCACAGATCAGCACCTGGTGACTCCGTTTCCCCACCTGTCTGGGGGAAGGCAGAGCTCCTGAGGATCCCTTGGGTGGAGGGAGCCCAGACGGACCCAAAGGAGTCATTTCACCCAGGACACTTCAGGGAGGGCTGCCTGGGGATCCTGGGGATCAGCCAGGCTCAGAGCTGCCACTCCAGAGCTGTTGTGCTCCTTCCATCTCTCCTTGCTCCAGAGCTTCATCCCAAAACTTCGTGGCCAGGTGAAACCTCACCATAAGCCAAGGGTCTGGCGAGGGTGGTGCTGCTCTTGGGGTGTCCAGGCTGGAGATCAGTGTGGTGTGAAGGTTCATTCTTGGGTTTGGGCTCCCTGCTGATGTCCAACCTAGGACTGGAGCCAAGCTGGCAGCTCCAGGAGGCAGCCTAGAGCTCCCAGTGAGAGCTTCCCAGTTTGCCTTCCCAATCTGAGCCCGGCTAGCAGCTGGGGAAGGGAGCCTTGGAGAGGGGAAAAATCACCCCTGGCTTGTATCTGCATCTGCACAGGCTGTGCCTTCCCCCAGAATGAGGCTTTGGTAGTTGAGAAGTGCCATCCCCTGTGGCTACATCCCAATTTTGTACAGCAAACAGCCGGCAGCACCCAGGGAGCTGCACTTCCATCCCGGCAATGTGACTGCTCCCAACGGAGGGGGGCAGGTCAACACTTCCCCTTGTTTTCTTTCACTTGTTCACCTGCTTATATGACACTTTGCTGATTGCTAAAGGGGTCTTTAATCATTCCCAGCAGGGGAGGCTGACTGGAATTCACGTCTGGGAGAGGAATGATCCCTGCACAGGACTAATGTGGTTTATTCCGTGGGAGTCCAGGTCTCCAGATCTTTGATTCTCTTGACTGCAGTCAATAAAACATGCTTTGACTTTCAGGGGACCGTGACTTTCAGGCTCCCTTTGGAGAGGTGATGTCCTGAATTTGCTGCTGAACACGCAAGTGGCTTTGAGAGCTGGAGGTTTTGCACCCCCAAGGAAGCATTTACTGAAATTCTGCATTTGTGGCAGGAGGGATATTGCAGTTCCGAGCGTGGGTAGTTCAGGATGGCTGGGAACTTAAAAAAAAAAAAAAAGAGCCATTTATGATATTTGAAAAGGGAGAAAACAAGAAAGGACATACCTGGAGGGAGGTTTGCAGAGCCAGCCGTGGGTTCTGGCTCCCAGCCCGGCTGAGCTGTGACCTCCAGACTTCCCTGGGCACCCAAACCTCAGAGTGGCTCCAGGTTTTGCAGAGCACAGCAAAGCACAACCACTCCAAACCCTGCTGTTTATTGGAAGCAAAGCTGGCCTGAAGGTCTGCATTTAAGGTTGCTTTTGGAAGAGGCACCTTGCCTGCAGAGCAGCAGGAAACTCCCCAGATTTGATGCCTTGATGGGGAAATATCAGCTGAGGTTGGTGCTTTAGGGGAGCAAGCATTGCCCAGGCAGTGAAAGGTGAGAGGATTTGTCACCCACCTCCCACACACCCGCTTGAGACCCCCAACTTCTCCTTCAGGTTGGTGCTCCAGTGCTTAAACCGGGCAGAGGTGTTGTCTGCCTGCACACCAATCCCTCTGGAGACAGTCCAAGCTGGTGGTGGCTCGTGCTGGAGGTGGGAGCCTGTTTGGCCCCCTCACAGGCTCTCCTGAGCCTCCAAACAGCTTGTTTGTCCTGCCTGATGCTCTCCTGATGCTTCTGTGGGAATTGATTCATGAAGATGCTCAGCAAAGGGTTGTCAGTCACGGTGAGGTGTGGCTTCAACTCAACAATGTCCCTGTGATGGGATGGAGTCCATGTTAAAGAGGACACTGTGCTCTCTGTTGGGGTGGTGGGGGATGAAGGGCAGGGCTGAGATGTCTCATTCTTCACAAAAGGGGTGGTGAGGCATTGGAGGGGGTGGAGTCCCCACCCCTGGAGGTGTTTAAGGAAGGACTGGAGGTGGCACTCAGTGCTCTGGGCTGGGTGACGAGGTGGGGATGGGGCACAGGTTGGGCTCGATGATCTCAGCGTTCTTTTCCAACCTCAGTGATTCTGTGACTGGAGCCCCCTCAGCACAGTGACACCAGCAATTCCCCTGCTTCTGGGAGCCTCCAGAATACAGGCACAGGGATGATCCCTTCTCCTCCTGCCCCGCATCAACTCACCCCTGCCATGGGGATGGGAACCTTGAGGCAATCCCAGCTCCACAATGGGCTCCAACAACCCCCCCCAGCCCCGGCCAGGCCGTGGGGAGCGAGCCCAGACGGAGCTCACCATCCCAAACCACTCCTGGGAGGAATCCTGTTTCCAGTGAAACGGCCTCTCTGCGGCTGAGAGCATCCAGATCTGTGGGATCAATCTGTCCACACATCGAAGCAATTCAGGGTGGGCTGGGCTTGCCAAGCTAAATTATCCTCCGAGGGAGGGCGGCTGGGATTTCAGCCGGGTTTGGTTCTTCGCCCTGCCCTCGGCTGTCCTGGATACGGCACTTCCCTCCGGAGGCAGCTGTGCTCCAGCACAGACCTTTGTGCAGCAATGCCAGGTGGCCAGAAAATGTGCTCCAGCCCAAAATCTGGCTGCCTCTCCCCACTGGATGAATTATCTGTGAAAACCTCTCACGGCTCGCACAAAACAAGGTAATTATTCAGCAGGCAGGGGACACGCAGAGCCAGAATATGAAATTATTATCTGTTAGTGATTTACAGAGAACCACAGACGGTGTCAGGGAACAGGGGCTGAATCAAACTTGCCTTGGCAACTTCTTGGCTCCCAAACGCTCCAGACAACCCAGAGGGGGGGGGGGGAGTTGGAGAGGTTGATGGAGAGCTCCCAACAACACTCCTACACCCTGGGGAAGGGGTTCCAGGGAGGCTGGATCTCTCCAGGACAGAGCAGGTGGTTCACAGAGGGGAAGGACACGTTTTACCTAAAACCCTGAGATTTTAGGACGGCAAAGACCACAATCCAGGGGACCCCACGTCACTTTTGCTGTCTTACAGAGTAGCCAGAGGGGTTTGGGGCACAAATAAGTGTCCCTGCCCACGGCAGGGGCGTGGAACGAGCTAGTCTTTAAGATCCTTCCAGCCCAAACCGTTCCATGATGAAATGGTGCATCCAATTAATCTGAGCAGCCTTCCAAGCTCTGCAAGGCTCGGAGCCGCTTTGCTGCCAGCGCAGCTCTCCTGGAAAATCACCGAGGCAGCGGCTTCCTAAAGGTTCCTTCTCACACTTCCCTCAGTAGCAGCTTTACAAACGCTCTCCCTCAGCCAAATGTTTCTCCCTTGGCGCCTGCTCTGGCAGGTCTGTTGTTCACGGGCTCAAACCAAACCATTCCCTCTCCTTTCAGCCCGAGGTATTTTGCCACTCCACACACACACACACCCCCACGCCCTGACTTTTAGGCTTTATTTGGTAGGATAGGAGGGAATGGATTCAAATTAAAAGAGGGCAGGGTTAGGTTGGGTATTAGGGAGGAATTCTTTACTCAGAGGGTGATGAGGTACTGGAAAAGGTTTCCCAGAGAAGCTGTGGCTGCCCCATCCCTGGAAGTGTCCAAGGCCAGGTTGGACGGGGCTTGGAGCAACCTGGGCTAGTGGAAGGTGTCCCTGCCCACGGCAGGGGGGTGGAATTAGATGAGCTTTAAGGTCCCTTCCAGCCCAAATCATTCCAGGATTTCCTGTAACAGATCGCGGGCGGTTCCCTCCTCCAGGTGCGCTGTCAAACCCCAAAACCCGGGCGGCCCCAACCCTCCGCCTCCTCCTCGTCCCCCAAAACCCTTCCCGGGAGCGCGGCAGCCCCTGAGCAGCGAGGCGGGGTTTGTTCCCAGCCATCCCCCGCCTCTGCCAAGCTCTGCCTCCCGCTTCCCACCGACGGGATGTTTCCCAATCAGCGCCCGGCATCCAGCACAATGCGGCTAATTTCATGAAATTAAGCATTTCTCCTACACACAGCACATTTGCCCGGTGATTAGAACGAGTCCCCGAGGTAGCCAAGCACAGCAGAAGCCGGGTTTATTATGCACACCCACGCAGCCAAGCTAAAAACCCAAGACACTCCCCCGGTCCTTCCTGGGAAAGCCTGAGCAGCTCAGATTTCAGCTTCCAATTGCACCAGCCAGGACTGGGAATACTCTGTCATCTGGTGTAGGGAAAAAAAAAAGGTAAGGATAGAAGTTTCCCAAAGATTTCAAGGTACCCCTGAATGCCTGAGAGAGGGAAGGGTGCAGGAGCGCAGGGAGCAGATCACACCCCGTGGGTTTATTAACACAACTGTGAGTAGTTACTGCCTTTTGCTCACTCTGTCTTGGCTTTAAAGTGAATTTTTAACTCCAAAATGCTGTAATTCCCCCATTCCTTCGGGCTGTGAGCTCACAGCACCTCCCCTGTGTCATGTTGTACAAAATGACAATTACTGGATGAGAAAAATGAGCATTTATTGTGTGTGTGCAGCGTGTGACCTGCCCTGGCTACAGCAACTCGAGTCCAACCCCACTCCAGAAATGAAACAGGGCCAAATCTCCCCCGTGCTCCCACCTGGAGCTGCTCCCAAGCTGCAAACACAGGGAGCTGCAGTTTGCTCTGACCCTTCCCCACACCAGGGGCAGATCCACCCCTGGAATCCCAGCCTTGGCTGTGCCTGGGACTGTTGGGTGAGCAGCTGCAGCTGCTGGAGCCAGAGCAAAGGGGGAAGCAAGTTCAGGTGGAGGTTTTCCTCTCCCTGCAGACACCACCTCCTGCCTCGTTCTCCCTTCCTCTTCCTCCAATTATCTTTCTCTCAACCCCTCCAGCCACGGTTTTCCCTCTGCCCTGCCTCCTCGTGGCTCTGCTCCCCCTAAAGGTGGAGAAATCCCCTCCTCCTCCTCCTCCCCACACTCCCCTGCTCCTTCTGCTTCCTTCCTTCCTCCCCCAGCCCTGACCCTCCTTCACCCACCTCCTCAGAGACCTTCCCCTCGCTGCAGCAGCTCCTCATCTCCCCAGCCCAGCTCTAACTCAGCTTCCACTCCTCTTCCAGCCCTAATCCAGCCCCCATTC
>NW_020898025.1:1474279-1507290 GCF_003984885.1 Neopelma chrysocephalum
CTAACTCAGCTTCCACTCCTCTTCCAGCCCTAATCCAGCCCCCATTCGTCCCTCTGCCCTCACCCACCACACTCCAGTTCCTCATCTCCCTTTCACCTTGTCCTGGTTTAGCCCTGCCATCCATCCCCCTCCTTTACCCTTCCCTCGGCCCAGCTCAGCCCCTTCAGAGAATCCCAGAGGTTGGAAAAGACCCCTGAGATCATCAAGTCCAGCCTGTGCCCCGTCCCCACCTTGTCACCCATCCCAGAGCACTGAGAGCCACCTCCAGGGATGGGGATTTGGTCCTGACCCAGCTCAGCCCCTACGCCTGACCCAGCCCCACTTGGCCTGGCCCAGGCCCAGCTCAGCTGCCTTCTCCCACCCCTGGCCTGGCCTGGCCCTGCTCAGCCCCTTCTCCCAGCCCAGTTCAACCCTTTCCCATAGCCCTGGCTTAGTTCAGTTCTTCCTCCCAGTCCAGCCCAGCTCAGCCCCTTCCCTGACCCAGCCCCCCTTCGCCTGGCCCTGCTCAGCCCCTTCTCCCAGCCCTGCTCAGCCCCTTCCTGTGGCCCTGGCTTAGCTCAGGTCTTTCTTCCAACCCTGGCCCAGCCCTGCTCGACCCAGCCCAGTCCCTTCTCCTAGTCCTGTCTTAGCTCAGCTCCTTAACCCAGCACAGCCCCTTCCTGTGGCCCAGGTTTAGTTCAGGTCTTTCTCCCAGCTCAGCCCCCTCCCTTGGCCCTGTCTCAGCTCGGCCCTTTCCCCCGGCCCTGGCCCAGCCCTATCACCAGTCCCAGCCCAGTTAAGCCCAGTTCCATTCCAGCCCCACTTCCGGATTCTCCCGCCCCCGCGCTCGAAATCTCGCGAGACCTCCCCCGCGCACAGCGTCACGCGGGGCCGGGCGGTTGCATCACCGCAGGCCCCCTCCCACGTGACGTTGGTCTCCGCCCCGCCCCTCCGCTCTGATTGACGGCACTTTAAACCAATCAGAAGCTGCCGTGGCCTGAGTGACACAGCGCGCAACCAATGGGCGACAGCCGGGGGCGGGGCGGGCCCGCGGGGCGGGGCGGCGGGGCCGCGCCTGTCAGCAGGGCGGCGGGATGGCGGCGCTGTACGCCTGCACCAAGTGCCACCAGCGCTTCCCCTTCGAGGCGCTCAGCCAGGGACAGCAGCTCTGCAAGGTCCGGGACTGGGGATGGGAGCGGGCGGAGGGTCGGGGGGGTGAGGGGGAGGGCGCGGAGGGGGGGGGGAGGGTCGTGAGGGGGCTGATGGGGGAGTCTGGCGAGGGCAGTTTGTCAGGGAATTGTGGAGGGTGGTCTTTGAGGGGGCTGTTTGTGAGGGAACTGTGAGGGAGCTGAGCGTGGGGGGTTGTGAGGGAACTGAGGGAGCTTGGGGGGGACAGTTTATGAGTAGGCTGATGGGGGGCGGTCTGTGAGGGGGCTGGGGAGGGCAGCTTGTCAGGGAATTGGAGGGGGTGTTCTGTGAGGGAATTGGGGAGGTAGTTTGTGAGGGAGCTGCTGGGGGAGGCTGTCTGTGAGGCAGTTGTGGGGGGGCTGAGGGGTCTTTACCCCCTGGATCGCTGTTTGTGAGGGAGAGCAGGCAGGGGGTGTTTTTGAGGGGTCTGGGGGCTCTTAGAGGGACTGAGGGTAATTGGGGGGCTGTTTGTGGGAAGGCACTGGGGGTATCTATGGAGACGGGGGAGTTGTGAGGCTATTTGGGGTCTGTGGGGTGGGCAGGGGGGAGCGCAGGTGAGGCCCTGGGAACATTTGGGATGTTTGGAGGGGCTGGAGCCTGGGTAGAGCCTGGGGGCTGTCAGGGGGGTAGGTTGGGGGGCTGCTGAGAGGAGCTGTTGGTCAGGGGGACCTGAGGGCCCTGAAGACAATTTGGGGGTGCGGGGGGTGTTTGGAGGGTGTTGGAGTGGGAGTCATGGGGATACTGGGGGGAGTAGGGGGCTGTTCCTGAGGGAAGGCCTGGGGGCACCTGAAGGGCTGTTTGTGAGGAAGGCTCTTAGCAAGGAGAGAGGCGTGGAGGGCTTGGGGGGTCCTGAGGGGTTTGGGAGCGCCTGGGGACACAAATGGGAGATCTGATGGTACCTTGAAGGAAGGAGGTGGGTTTCGGGGCACAGTCTGGGTGGGGAAGAATGAAATCAGGGATGAGATGGGGCAGGAACTGGAGTAATGTGGGATCTCTGGGGCAAAGCAGGTGAGTGTGGGGGAGCCTGAGAGAGCTGGGATGGGAGGAGAGCGGGGCTGGAGGCACCGGGAGCTGCTGGAGGGCAGAGCTGTGAGTAACTGAGGCAGGACTGTGTGTTCCTACCCTCGGAGCCCAGGCCACCCCGTGACCCTGCTCTGGCACAAACAAGCCCCGGTCATGGATCTCAGTTCACTCCTGGCTCACCTGTGACACATCCCTGCCACCCTTCCTTGTCCATCATGACTAAAGGCGGGAAGCGTTTGGGAGTGGAGGGCAGCAGGAGCTGTGGGATTTGGGGAATGGGAGCGTGGGAGCAGCGCTGCACCTCACTGAACACCTGTGTCCTTGCAGGAGTGCCGGATTGCTCATCCCATTGTTAAATGCACTTACTGCAGGACTGAATTCCAGCAGGAAAGGTAAATGCCTGCTGAGCTGGGCAGATCCATGTTTCCTGTGGAGCAGACACACCTGGGTGACTGTAGTGCCTCCACACCTCCGCTGACTGAGCCGTAATTGCTGCCATGGAATACCTGGGGGACCTTTGCCCGCCTTCAGAGGTCTGCTGGGCGAGTCCCAGTGTCTGCAGTGCCCTTGGGTCGCACCTTTTGCTTGGGTTTTACTTTTGGCCAGTGCTCAGATGCATCTTCCAGTGAAGGCTCTGGGTGCATCTGCCCACGAGTTTTTCTCTTACCAGATTTCTGGTACCCAGAACTTCCTTCCTATCGTGTTTCCTTCAGCTGGGCTTTTGCCTTTTTGCATTTTGACAAGTCAGAGGGAGGACTGGTAAACCCAGAGCCAACTGGACTGTTCCTTCCTGTGTTTGCTGGACAAATACACTTCTGTCCTCACCTGCCTTAACCTCATCCTCCAGGATGGTGCTGAATCACTCCTGCTCCCAATTAGTCAGTGATCAAATCCTGTGTTTGTAAGGACAAAAAAACCTGATGTCATCTGGGGATGCCTTAATTAAAAGACACCTCTTAGTGATGCCACTTTTTGGCAACTTATGCTCAGCCAGGTGGGGTTAGGAAGAGCACTTTGATATCTGAGTCCCAGAGATGGAGCAGAGGGGAGGCTGGGATCACACCCAGGGATCCTGGCATTCCTAACTACAGAGGTTTCATTTTCTGTGGGGAAGTGTCAATGGAATGACCTACCCTTTGTTTTTTTAACAGCAAAACCAACACAATATGCAAGAAGTGTGCTCAGAACGTGAAGCTCTACGGCACAGTAAGTGATTCATGAGCCTCTTTTCCTTTCATCTCTCTTGTCTTTATCCTGCTGAAATCCCAGAGCAGTTTATGGACTGGCTCTGCTGTAGGAGCATGACTGATCAATACCACAGGTCACTCAAGCGTGAAGCTTTGACTTTTTCTCTTCTTTTAGCGCCGAAAAAGAGCAGCTTTGCATCATTGAAGGCCAGGAAATGATCTGTTCGATACCCAGCAGAAACAGGAGTGTGCTTACACAGACTGAGATTGCTGCAGGAAGCAGTGATAAATCTTTATTTCCTGCCTGTCTGAAGTCTGAAATAGAGATTTGGATTGGTTCTCTTTGGGTGTTAGACATTTTTCTAAAGATTTCACAGCACTTGAGTTCCATGGATAGATACACCCAGCTGGAGACCAGGGGTCCAAATGGAGTTATGTCTCCTGGATCAGCATCATATGAGGAAAGAAAAGTTAGAAATTATGGGGAGGAGGGGAAGGAGCAATGTATTAATCAGTTGTTCTTGTTTCTTGAAGCCAAAGCCCTGCCAGTACTGCAACATCATAGCAGCATTTATTGGAAACAAGTGCCAGCGTTGCACCAACTCGGAGAAGAAGTATGGCCCCCCTCACTCGTGTGAGCAGTGCAAGCAGCAGTGTGCCTTCGACAGGAAGGACGACAGGAAGAAGGTCAGTATTGGTGGAAAAGGAGGCTGGAAAGGTGAAAGGGCTCATCACAGTGATCCTCTGCCCATCTCCTTCGTGGCTTCTCCAGCATTCCTGATCAGACAAGGGGGAATGGCTTCACCTTGACAGAGGGCAGGGTTAGATGGGATATTGGGAAGGAATTTTTCCCTGTGAGGGTGGGGAGACCCTGGCCCAGGTTGCCCAGAGAAGCTGTGGCTGCCCCATCCCTGGCAGTGTCCAAGGCCAGGTTGGACAGGGCTTGGAGCAACCTGGGCTAGTGGAAGGTGTCCCTGCCCATGGCAGGGGGTGGGACTGGATGACCTTTAAGGTTCCTTCCACCCCAAACCATTCCATGGTTCCAAAAGGGGTTGTCCCTTGGTTATGAAGTGTTTCTTTGGAGTTGAGCTTTGCTGTGCTTTAGAGCTGTTTAATTTTTAAGCCCCTTCTGCTCCTCTGCCAGACCTACTGAGAAAGATCTCTTAGATTTGTCCCAAGGGGTGGCAGAGCAGCAGAGGCCTCTGAGTGAGAAGTGAGGTGCTGCTCGGGGAGAGGGATGGGGAATGATATTTGGAAGGAGCTGGAAGTGTCATACCTCCACCAGGAAACCCATTCCATGGCTTCTGCACAGCCTTGGCTTAAACACCCTAAGTGCTCTGTAGGAGGTGTGTATTTCTGATGTTTGTATTCCCAAGGCCTGCTTCCTGCAGACTGTAAACATCTCCTCATTTAGGAGGCTGCTCTGATAATCCCTGTCCTGCTGAGCCTCCTCTTGCTGGTTTGGTGTCCATCCAGGGGATCCTCTTTGAGTCCCTGCTTGTTCATATGTGATCTTAAGCCTGAAGGTGCTTCTTGCCTTTTCTCTATTTGCTTTATGAGCAGGAAAAAAAAGGCCCAACCTCCTTTCTGCCTCCCTTTCCAGGTGGATGGGAAGCTGCTGTGCTGGTTGTGCACGTTGTCCTACAAACGGGTCCTGCAGAAGACCAAAGAGCAGTGCAAACACCTGAGCAGCTCTTCCAGGGCCAGCCTGCAGGAGAAGGAGCAGTTCAGCAGGCTCAGCAGTGGCAGCCACTATAACAGGTAACCTTGGGGAAGGCTTTGGGCACTGTCTAAATGCAGGAGGACCTGGCTAAGCCAGGCTTTGCTTGTTTTTAAACCCCGCTGTGCTGCAGACTTGTGCTTCTGAGTGATCCGACTTGCTGAACTTGTACACAATGAAAGTTGCATTTGTAGAATTTAGTGATTAAAATGCAGATTTTTAAGCAGGAGTTCTTCACCCACGTGCTGCTCTGCCTGACTCATTGTTTTCTGTTTATTTTTAGTCTCCAGCGAGTCTTCAAGGAATGAATTTTTTATCGCTCTTTCTTGCACCGGGAAATATTGTTTTAATGGGATCAAAGTGGGTGGGAATATTTATCTGCCTCTCTCTGTATTAGACTGAAAGTCATTCAGGTTCTGACATCCAATTTCCTCCTTTTTTTCTAGCCAGAAAACCTTATCCACCTCTTCCATTCAGAATGAAATCCCAAAGAAGAAAGCCAAGTTTGATGCCATATCTGCCAATGGTGACAGGTGAGCTTGTTGCATGGGGAAATTGTGGGTGGGTGGGTTTGTTTGCTGAGTTTATCTGACAGAGTTGTGTGTGAACAACAGGAAGCTCTTATGCCAGAGCAGGGATCTTGGGCTTTGGGCCCTCGAGGGGCTGCACTAGAACCTGGCAGGCCAGTGTTGCCTGGCATTTAGACACAGGTTTGAAGAGGAAAACAGTACTGAGCACCTGCAGGGTTTGTGCTCCTGCAGGGAGACCCTCGGAGGACAGGAGAGGATCCAGACCCACCTCCCATGTCCCCTCCTGCCTTTGGGGGAGGGACGAGCAACCAAACAGCTTTGCTTGAAAGGTTGTGGACTCCCCATCCCTGGAAGTGTCCAAGGCCAGGCTGGACGGGGCTTGGAGCAACCTGGGCTAGTGGAAGGTGTCCCTGCCCATGGCAGGGGGGTGGAATGAAATGAGCTTTAAGGTCCCTTCCAACCCAAACCATTCCATGGTTCTGTGAGAGCATCCAACCCCGTTCTGCTGTCACACTCAGTGCTGGGTCACGTTGTCACCAGCTGCCTGTGCAGCAGGATGGGGGTTACTAGCAGAAACAGGAGATTAAGGTGGATTTGTGTTTTTGTGGTCTTGTACATGCATATTTTCATTCCTGCCTTTCCTCTCTGATTCTCAGCGTTCCTTCCTCTCCCGAGATGCTTTGCCCCCTTATCCAGAGGGCCCCGTCCACGTTGGCGCAGTGGGCTGCTTCCCAACAGGCTCTCGGGGCCCACCATTGTCCTGTTGCTCAAGGCACTGACATCCTGAAGTGAGATCACCTGTTGTTTTCTCCCCTCCCTCCCTGGGAACTGCCTCACACACGGGAACTCTCCCTCTCCATGGATCTCTTTCTAAATAGCAGGGATTTGGGAGCACGGACCAGAGCGTAGTTAGTGCCAAAGGGTCTGGTAAAGCCCCTGGTAATTAATTCATCACCACCTGCCTTGAATGTCTCTGAGATCACAGATCAAATCTCTCCTATAGATGCTGTTGACACCTAGTCAGTGTTGATGTCTGAAAGGCTCCCATGGGAAATGCCTCATCCCTGGAAGTGTCCAAGGGCAGGTTGGATGGGGCTTGGAGCAACCTGCACTAGTGGAAGGTGTCCCTGCCCATGGCAGGGGGTGGAACGAGATCTTCTTTAAGGTCCCTTCCAACCCAAACCATTCCATGATTCTATAAAATAGACCTCCAGTGATATTGTAGGGCAGTGGCTCCCACAGAGTGGTCTACAAGACCATTTACCACCTGAGCAGTGTTGTAACTAAAAAGTTGAAAAAATTTAAGGATTAAATATAGCTTGGGAGCCGTGGCTGAGCACAGAGGGGTCAGAATTCATCTGCCTTCAGCGCTGGTGGAGCCAAAGGAGAGGCTGGACACAGGTCACTGGTAGAAGTGGGGCAACCCTTCAGTCCTGCTGCAGCTTTCCCTCCAGAGAGGCTGTAGGACAGCACCAAGTGTTTTTATCTCCCCATTAAATCCTGGGCTGAGATCTCATAACTCCCCATAACAGCCCTGCTGGCTTAAAAACACCCAAACCCCAAAATGTCCTGTGCTCTGGGGTTGCTCAGCCATTCCTTTAGAAAACAGGAGCATGGATTGGAGCAATCAAGTGCCTCCTTCCTGCTCTTGTGTCAGATGTTGTCAGTCTGGCTCCTGCCAAGGCTGTGGGCCTTGCTACAGACTTTTTTTTTGATGAATCCCAGTAACAAACTGAGTGTAAATTTAGCAACTAAAGAGCTCCAGCAACGTGCTGCAGAAAAGGCAAGAGCTGCAGCTGCCTTAAATAGACACATGTGTCTTGAGTGGAATAATAATGGGGGTTCATTGAATGGGGGTTTGGAGTTCCTGAGGGTTTTGGGTTTTTTTGTGAGGATGAACCCCTAAAACCCTCCCCATTTACACTATTTTCTGTAAGATTGTCCTCCCCAGAGTCAGCCTGGAGTTTGGGGCAGAGCCTGGGCGTGGGGTTGGGGTCTGCAGCAGCACAGTCGGGAGTGGGGTGACACAACCAGCACCTCCTCACTGCTGGGAGCAGCCCCACCTTCCTGTGCAGTGTCTCCTGGCTCCAGCCAAACCTCTGGTGCAGCCTCACCTGGGCAAAATTTGGGCATGTTTGAGCTCAGTTGACTTTGGCAACACCTCCAACAAGGTCCAGCTTATCTGAAATCGTTGCTCCTTTTTGGATATTATAGGAATTCCTTCACCGTGTCTAGAATTCTCTCTGTATGTGTTTGCTTACATATTTTGGGTGGCTCTTGCTCCCAGTGGCTGTGACTGTGGGGACAGGACGATTCCCAACAGGCATTTAAAGGGTGGTGTTGAATGGTTTGTCCTGGGGGAGCTCTGGGAGGAGCAAACTGGCCCTGCTGCAGGGGGGGTGGTTTTCCCTCACAGTGCTCTCAGGACATCTTGCAGCAGACCTGGCCTTACTAATCCTGCCCCTCAGTCCTGCTCTGGCTTCACCTCCAGCCTCTGGAGCTCTTCTGATCCTGATTTGGGCAGTTTTGGTGTCCCCATTCTCTCGTGTTTTCACACTGCAGGCTCTGCAGAGGGAACAGGCTGCGGCCCCTTCTCTCACTGCAAACAAGGTGCTAAATTGGGCTTTTAACACCAGGCAGCGACGGCGCTGCTGGCTGGGGGAGGGCAGCGGTGCCTGAGGGTGCTCAGCAGCAAAGTTGCCTTGTAAAAGGGTCCTCATTTTGCATAGAAAAGGTTCTCATTTGCATAGAAGAGTCCTGGCTTTAAAAAGATTAAAACTCTGGGACTTTGGCTGAACTGCACCAGCTTTTGGGGTGGTAGAGGGAGTGTGGGTCCAGATGCTGGTCCTTTGGCCTGGATGGAGTTTTGCATGTGAGAGATGTTTTTCTTGGAATCCCAGAATGGTTTGGGTTGGAAGGAACATTAAATCCCATCTCATTCCACCCCCCTGCCGTGGGCAGGGCCCCCTTCCACTAGCCCAGGTTGCTCCAACCTGGCCTTGGACACTTCCAGGGATGGGGAGAATTTCTTCTCAATATCCCGTCTAGCCTTGCCCTCTGGCAGTGGGAAGGGATCCCCCTTATTCTGTCCTTCCATCCCTTGTCCCCAGTCCCTCCAGCTCTCCTGAAGCCCCTTTAGGCACTGGAAGGGGCTCTCAGATCTCCTTGGAGCCTTCCCTTCTCCAAGTGAACACCCCCAGCTCTCCCAGCCTGGCTCCAGAGCAGAGGGGCTCCAGCCCTGGGAGCATCTCTGTGGCCTCTGAACTCGCTCCAGCAGCTCCGGGTCCTCCTGGTGTTGGGGGCCCAGGGCTGGCTGCTGTATTCCAGGTGGTTTTTGTCTGAGGTGAAACCTGGATGCTGGTTCCATGCCTGATCTGTGCCTCTTCACGCCAGCCTGACTTGAATAGCAAAATCTTTAAGCTTGGCATTTGCTTTGCCTAATTTCAGCCATTTAACAGGTGTGGAGTTTAAGGCAGTCAATTTGGTTTCTGTTCCAGTCAACAGAGAGGCAGGTGCCTTTGGAACAGCTCCATTTTTGTCCTCTGTCTGCACTGAAAACAACGGGAGCTCATCAATTCCCCTTTAATTAGCAACGTGCATTTTAGGCTGTTTGAACAGGGGGAGCACATGCCCCCCGACCTATCCCAAGGGACAGGGATCCTGAGTTTATTTGCAGAGGACATGGCTCTTTTTTTTTTTCTGGTTGGTTGTTTTAGTTCTTGATCTGTTTGTTAAAGGAATGAAGTGACTTGCATTTGGCAGTTTTCCTTCCAGTTTTGGAGTCTCAGGCTGCTTCCTTAAAGACAGAGGAACCTTTCATTTGTCAGCCTTTAAAAAATATAAAAGAAGAGGGAATGAAAAAAAAGCTGCTTTTTTAATTAGCACCTTGACATGTTTGAGGGGGCATTTTGCAGCAACTGGACAGGAAAATACCTGCCTGATATTTATTTATTTATATTTTATCCTCCCCCCCCAGCAGGGGATCCCTGATAGCTCCAAGCCCTCCTTCCCAGCTGGTGGGTGCTCCGTGGAAGGTTGGTGTCCCTCCTGTCCCTTCTCCCCACTGGGTGGCAGGGCTGGCTCTCACCTTCCCTGCTCCACGATGTCCTGGGCAGCAGGAACTGCCAAGCAGGGAATTTTTCCTGCTGGAGCTGCTCAGGGAAATGGGAGCATCTCCCAGCACTCTTTATCCCCCCGGGGCACGGCAGGAGGGAAGCGTGCCTGGGCAAAGGAATGGTGTGTCAAGGGATTGTTTTTAGCCAGAGGGAATGGTGAGGAAGCCTTTTTTTCTCCGTGGAGGCTGGGGATTTTTTGATTTCTCTCTCTCCTCCCCAGCATATTTGCACTGAGTGGGAAATTAAAGCTGCTGTTGGTAACGTGCTTGCACACAGGAAGGTGCTGGAGCTCCCACCATCATCCTGCACAGCCTGCACTTGGGAAAACTACTCGGGAACAGTTTTAAAATGGATCCAGCATGCCCAGAGCGCTGCCACATCTCGGTGTGGGCTCTGCTGTCAGCATGTTTTAGCCATGCCAGGCTCCTCCACCGCGGGCTGTCTCCTGCAGCCCCTCAGTCCCGAGTTTTCCTTTGCCAAGCTTTCTTTCCCAGCGCCTCAGGGCCATCCTCTGACTCTCAGATCTGGGAAGCTGCCTCTGCTTAGTTCCCCTCTGTAGATCCCCAGCACAGTGGGGGAAGGAGCCTTTCTCCTGCCACATCCTCGCTAACGAGTCCAGTAAAAGCAGGCTGTGCTTTTAATTAGGAAATGGATCGTTTCCAGGCGCTAGAGGAGACCCCATGTGAGGTGAGCAGTGGGTACTCTCTGCCTTGGTGGGGAACTGAAAGCTCAGAGGTGGAAACATCCTTGAGAGAGGCAGAATTTTGGGTTCAGACCGTGCCTTCCACATCCTGCTGCAGCTCCCAGCTCTACAGCTCAGTGTTGACCTACTCTGGAGGCTTTAAAAAAAAAAACAAGTCAAGCTCCAGGTGACCCTGGTGATTTATCTTTATTTGTCTGATAACAGCCAGACCTGAAGTCCATCTTCTAGGTGAGGCTTTGTTGTCTTATTGCTGCTCAGTTTTTATACAGCAATTCCAGGTGTGTGGGGCTGGGAGTGCACTGCCCTCTTAGCACCTGGAGATAAAAACCAGCCTTAGGGGTGGAACAGGGGGCAGGGAAAACTCGGGTGAGCTCCCTGGGCCTGTGGCTGCAGCTTGTGCTATCTTATGATCTAGAATATTCCTGCAGCACAGGACTGTGTGTGGCTGCCCCAGGTCATTGGTGTCTCGTAGGGAGGTTTGTGATTTACCAGTCCAGATAAGTTCCCAGCTGGTTGCTTATGATTAGAGACCTGGTGGTGTACAGGTGATGTGCTCAGCTATTTCTCTGTCTTCCCAGAGAGTTTTTCCTGCTCTGAGGTAATGAAGCTTCTCCCTAAATTGCTTTATCGTGGCAGAACCAAAATACAAAGTCCAGCATGTTTTTTACCCCTTTTCCCTGCTGAGGACAGTGCTGACTTCAATTTAGCTGTTCCCTTTGCTCTGTTTGTTGAACTTGGGCGTTATTTGTTTCTCTTTCATGTCCCCTCCCTGCCAGAATGTTTGTTTACATTCAGTGGGAAGTTCTGCGGTGCATCCAAGGACTGCCTGTGAGCAAAGGAGTTCCAGAGGGATCATAAAAGTTTCAGTATTTCTCTGATTGCTGTCTTCAGCTCTTTGGTTTGAAAAAGGATCCTGAAGGATCCTGAAATGATTCCCATCCGAATGCATCCGTGGGAGTTTCCCCTGACTCAGTGGAAAGGAGGGTTGTGCTGAGAGCCTCTCCCTGTTCTTTGCTGCAGCTTTTCTCCAGACCTCGCCCTGGACTCCCCTGGCACCGACCACTTTGTCATCATTGCCCAGCTGAAGGAGGAAGTGGCTACTTTAAAAAAGATGCTGCACCAGAAGGATCAGATGATTCTGGAGAAGGAGAAGAAGGTACAGCCCCTGGCTTGCTTCCCCCCCAGCAGCCTGGAATGTTCTCACAGATCACACTCCAAGACACAGTCTGGCTTTTTATCTTGGAGTGAGCAAGAGCATGTCTGGCTGTTTGCAGGCTGTCCAAAGCCAAAGAGGCTCTCTGGACCCACCCAGGAGATCTCATTTCATAAAGGGTCACTTCCTGACCACTCTCTTGGAGACCTCTGTGTGTGGGCAAGACTGGGAGTGAACATGCTGCTCCTTGCAGTCCCTGTGCTGCTCCTTGCAGTCCCTGTGCTGCTCAGGGACACGGTTCTGGTGTGGTTGCACTCCCCAAGCACATCTCTGACCTCAGCCAGCCTCACACACCTTCTGCAGAGGTGTTTTCCGTGGCAGGGAGTGTCTGGGGGGAGGGAATTCATTGCCTCTTCCAGCTCCCTTGCTCCTTCCTGGTTTCTCCCCAGATCACGGAGCTGAAAGCTGACCTGCAGTACCAGGAATCACAGATGAGGGCAAAGATGAACCAGATGGAGAAGACACACAAGGAGGTCATGGAGCAGTTACAGGTGACACATTTTTGGGTCAATTTGCTGAGCTGTGCTTTATCTGGGAGTGACTGAGGACGCTCCTGATCACAACACCCCATGAGCTCCTGCACACGCAGCTCTCTTAATCCTTCTCATCCCTATCCTGCAGCCTCTGCACTGCATCCCAACCCCCATTTGCACTCACTGTGTTGTAAAGTGCTGTGTTGTGTCCCTCATGGACTAGACTGAAACCATCAAACTCATTTTACCTATTGCCAAAATCAGGTTTGAACCTGTTTTTCCAGCCTGCAGAACCTTTGTCAGCTCCCTGCACCTCTAAATCGCCTCCTTGTGATTGGTGTGACCAGTAGCGAGGGAGAACAAAGGAATAATTGGCAGTTCCTTTAGCCCTGTATCTCTCTAGTCCAAATAAAGAAGTCCCTGAGCTGGAGGGAACAGGGAGAGCAGGATTTTTGCCAGGGCCGTGGAGACACAGCGATTATCAGCATGAATAGCCTGAGCCATGGAAGGGATCAGGTCAAAGGGGGAGAAATCAGACAGAGAAATGAACTTTGCACCCTTTAATTACTCTGGGTATATAAAGATCTAAAGCCCCAGCGATGAGAGGTGGGAGGGGATGAGACAAAAGGCTTCTATTGCCTCTGAGGAAAGAGCCCCTCCTCCATCCAGCATTCCCGGGGAATATCCCAGTGCAGGGCAGGATTTTTGGAGCCTCCAGCTGCTGTCAGAGTGCTGGTGCCTGTGATATCCCCTTGACCATGCTCATCCTTCTGCCTGGCTGAAGGCTGGAACATCTGTGTGTGGTGTGGAGAGGGCTGGCTGTGCTTCCTGCTCCCTGTGAGGGAGGAGAAGGAAGCATCAGCTCCAGGAGCAGTTGTGTCCCAGCCACCTGCCTCTCCTGGGGATTTCCATGTTGGGCTCAGCTCTGGCTGGGACTGCCCTGATCTCTGGTGTCCAAGTGTTTTCCACTGGTATTGGCTGGGGCTCTGGAAGTTTCACTGATTCCAGAATAAAAGCTCAAATCCTCTCAGAGTGTACTGTAGGTGCCTTGAATTGTTCATATGGATCCTTTTTTTGACCAGGCTCTCAGGTTTTAATATTTTATCTTTGTCCTTTCTGGGGGGGGCTGGGATGGGGAGAGCCCCTTCTAGGTGGTCAGAGGTGAGCTCAACATCTGCCTCCTTTTCCACCTCTGTGCAGGATGCCAGCAGCTCCTGCCCAGGCAATTCTGGGAACTCAGGAGCAGATGATGATCCATGCCCTTAAACACCCCTTTTCCCTGTTCCCAGGCCAAGAACAGAGAACTCCTGAAGCAAGCGGCTGCCCTGTCGAAAGGCAAAAAGCCGGAGAAGTCGGGAGCAATAACCTCCCCTTAAAGCCAACCCCCCAGTCTGGGAGCTTTCCCCAGCATTAGCCAAGGAGTCTGGGAGACCCGCTGGATCCCTGGAAGCCAAAACCTCCGTGTTGTCACTGTCCCACTGCCGTGGACTCCATGGGAATTCCTGATGTGTGTTGCCTTCCGACAGCATGCTCGAGCGTGGCCGGTTTCCATCCACAGGGAGAGGTCCCAGGCCTTCCTAAAATCCCCCCTGAAGTACTGTTTTCTGGGAGAAATCTTTCCCTAGCCAGTTGCTACCACTGCCAGCCCTTTCCATGAGCAAACAGGAACCTGCTGCATTAGGGGCTCCTTGCTGGTTCCCAGCCTGCTGCTGCGAGGGAGTTGCTGTGGCCAGTTGTCCCGCAGATAGAGCGGGAGCTGTGTGTGGTGGGAGCTGGATTCTTTTTTCCCCTTGAACTGTTCCCTCTTCAAAAGGGAGCCGAGAACTCACCAGCCCAACAGATGTTCCTGGGAGGTTGTGCCACTGCTGACAACGGTTGATCCAGTTTTTTTGAAGATGCTTCCAAAATGGGGGCTGTGTATTTATCTTGGAAGATATTTTTTGTGTTTCGTTTTGGGTTTTGTTTTTTTTTCTTCTTTTCTCTGTCAACTTGACAGACCAAACTGCCTGGTTTTGCATTTCCTTGTTTTTCTGATGAGAGCTTTTGGGTTGGGAGCCAGAGTGGAACGATGCAGCCCCAAACCCATCCCAGATTCCCCCCACCAGCGCCCTGGTTACGTGGTGACCTCTGGGGCTTCGATGACTTCTGCAGCTTGGTGTGATCCCTCTTCTCCCCCCTTTTCCTGCCCCTTCCAGATGCAGGGGCCAGCTTGGCTCCAGGAAAGCACTTAACTCAGGCAGCGACCTGAGCCAGGGAGTGTTTTTTTGGAGGGGGGGGCTCTCCAGGGATTTTTCTCACTGCTGATTCCAAACCAGCAGGATCAAAGGGCTATGAGAGTTCCCTGTACCAGGGATGTGCTGCCCCGAAACAGCACAGCCACCACTGACCCTTCCAGCTGGGCTGGGGCCCCCCAGGCGCCTCTTTTGGTGGAAAAAAGGCACCTGGAGGGGAAGCTCCAGGCTGGCAGGAGCTCCTTGGCATCCTGAAATCTGGTCAGGGGGTGGAGAAACATCTCAGGGCTTGGAGACCCCCGAGCAGGGAGTGAAGGCAGGTAAGAGAACTCATCCTTTTGCTGCAGGGTGGCCGCTCCGTCAGGGCTTTGATGAAGCTTTTAAATAGAGCTTGTGATTATTATCTTTTTTTCACCCTCTTGTGGGTTTTTTTTTTATTTGTTACTAAAGTTGATTTTACTCAAAAGGCACTTTTTTGGGATGATGTTGGCTTCTGGCACGGAAGGAGCACGTTTTCATTGGACACTGCCATGTAGTTTTTTTCTTCTTCTCTTTTTTTTTTTTTTTATGGTTTTTCTAAGAGACCTCTGACGTGAAAACAAGCAAAACCAGAACTTGTTACACTTCGCCGAGAGTGTGACAGCAGGAAAAAAACTCACCCGATTTTATACTTTTTAGAAAAATGAGGTGCACTGGGGGGAGTTTTTGTTTGGTTTTTTTTTAACGGGGGGGGGAGAGGGGGCTTCGCCTTTTTTTTTTTCCGCTTCCCCTCGAGACACAGAAATTTAAAAAAAAAAAAAAAAAAACAAAAAAAAGAGGGAGAAGGGGCCTGTAAATACCTGTTCCCTGGGGTTTTTAATTGTGAGGAATCGCTCTCCCGCCGTCGCGTAGCTGATTTGTAGCACCAACATCGTTTCTTTGTATGTTTGTAATAACCGGATTTTCAAGGGACGCTTGGATTTGTACAAACGACACCTGTAAAAGTGGTTTAAAAAAAACCAAAAACGACAAAAAAAACCAAACACCAAACCCTCATCTGTGGCTCGGAATTTCTGTTTGTTTAAAAAAAAAAAGAACAAAAACAAAAAGAAAGGAAAACCAAAACAACCAAAGCACCTTCTCCCCTGCCTGGAGCTGATTTATCTGGGAAGGAGTCGGCATTTTCCCATTGTTTGCTTTGCTCCTACTTTTCTTTCTATCTTTAAATCCTCCCATCAAGCCTGTTGCTAGGAGCCCTGTTACTTGGTTACATCCCGCTTCCCAGGACCCATCCAGCTGTATCCAAGATTTATTCCCTATTTTCTTCCCCGAACACACAAAGACAGAGCAGGGAAACAATAGCAGGAAAAACAAAACATGAGGATCAGGGAGTTGTTTCTTTTTAAGACATGAGGTGAGTGAACCCCCTGTGTGTCTCTAAAGTCTTTCCCTCAGCCATAAATCTGGGGGGAAAATGTGGGATTTTGGTGGTGGTGGTTTTTTTAAAGCTTCCAATTTTCCAGCAGAAATTTGGGAGGGCAAAAACCTCCCCAGAGATTTCCATTGGGAAATGCACCCCAGGTCCTCGTGGGAGTGTAGTTCAGAAATTTCATGGAATATCCTGAGTTGGAAGGGACCCACAAGGCTTGTTTTGTGCTTTCTTTGTGCTGTGGGTGCAGGATCTCGGGAAGAGGAGCAGCACTCCAGGCCAAGGAGCTGCCATGGCCTCGGATGTCTGTTCCCAGGGTGGGAAAAGGCAAACCCTGGCTCTGTTGGAAACACCACGGCAGCTTTTCCAGCTCAAAATACAATTTCTGTGTGATTTTTTTTTCAAAGCCTGGAGTTGCACACGAAAAACATTCCCATTTTCTGGGAATCATTAATTGTTACAAATGCCCAAATGCAGTGAAGAAAAACAATTTCTATGAAATCTTCCTCTTCATGTTATTCTTCCAGTCTCTTGTGTTATTCCTTCAGTTTCTTTGGCGTCTCATGCCAGAGGTTGATGGTGTGCACTGGGCAGGGTTCTCATCCTGGGTTTCATAGAATCATGGAATGATTTGGGTTGGAAGGGACCTTAAAGCCCATCCAGTTCCACCCCCTGCCCTGGGCAGGGACACCTTCCACTAGACCAGGTTGCTCATATTCCAGACTGATCTCAGCCACCTGCTAGTGATGAAATCGAAGTGAAAATTGAGAATTCCAGTTTTTGGTCAGTGTTTTTGCCCATTCCATGAGCTGAGGTTTGGCTGCCCCTCACCTGCTTCCAGCAGAAATCCCTCCTGAAGATCCAGAAGCTCCAAGAAGCCCAAGTGCTGCCCTGGGGAGCTGGAGGTGGTTGGGTTTTCAGGGCACAACAAAACCCTCTTGCAAAGCATTTCCTGAGCTCTGCCAACAAGGAGGATTAGATTTTGGGTTTTTTTAAGTAATTACTTGAATAAATATTTCCTTTCCAAACTTGCAGGGCCCAGGGCAAGGATCTGAAACTTTAGTATGGAAATGAATATAAACTCTTCTGCAGCCCGACAGAAGAGTTGAACCCACAGCAGGATTGAACCTGCAGCAGAATTAAACCAATTTAACCAGCTGGTTATTACCCACAAACCTTCTCCCTTCCACTCCTCCCTAATTCCTGGGGTTTCTGGGAGTGCTGGCTCAGCACGACCTGGGGGTAACAGGCTTCAAAATTGTCTTTAAAAAAACCAACACTGAGGATTTTCAAATCTTATAAAGTTTTTAGTGACTTGTGTTTGGTGGCTGAGGCAGGAGAGGAGAGCACAAGCCTTGTTCCAGAGGTGAGGGAAGTGAGGAATTGGGGTTTTAGGGATAGGAAGTGTTCAGTGTTGCTCCCGATCTGGGTAAAGGGGTCCAGCTGACACAGCCAGTGAGATCTACTCCTTTGTCATGGAGCTTTGCCCTGTTTCCATGAGATTTCCATGAAGAAAACTCAGCTGCCCTTTGTCTTCTTCCAAGAAAACCTTCAGAGGCCCAGGAGTCCAAAGGTGTTTTGGCTATGACCCCCCTCCTTACCCATATCCAGCTCCCAGAGCACATGGGGATAACAGCTCCCTCCTGCTGCTATTCCCAGAGCAACAGGGATCACTCACCAGTACAGACCAGTACTGTTTCTAATGTGTTTATGCTGCCAAAGCCACATCCATCTGCCTTCCCTGCTTTGGGAATCACCAACCCTCCACAGCTCCAAATGGGGCAGCTGTGGAGGAAATAAGAGGGAACAGCCTCAAGCTGTGCCAGGGGAAGTTTAGGTTGGATATTAGGGAAAATTTCTCCATGGAGAGGGTTGTCCAGCCCTGGCACAGCTGCCCAGGGCAGTGGTGGAGTCCCCATCCCTGGAGGGCTTTAAAAGCCATGTAGATGTGGCACCTGGGGACATGGGACAGTGGTGGCCTTGGCACTGCTGGGGGACAGTTGGACTCGATGATCTTAAAGATCTTTTCCAACCTGAATTATTTCATGATTCCAATTCCCTTCTCCACCCCACAAGTGCTCTGGGCTTCCTTCTTCCAGCCCACCAAGCCCCAGTGAGTCTGGGGGGTCTGGGCTGCCCAAAAACTGCTGGCTGGTGACAAAAGGCAGGTGTTGTCCCCAGCCAACCTTGCTCTGGGGTGACACATCTTGAGCAATCGGCCTTCCCTTCCTGTTTAGCTCTCCTGGAGCACCAGGCTTGTCCAGTCAGCAGGATGATGACCAGGGCTCTGTCAATCCCCAAACAATTACCTGCTCTTGTGTGTGTTTCCCAGGATTGCTGTTTCTGGAAACAGGGGCTTGTATTTGTTCTCAAGGAAGTTTTGCCTCTCCCTTGCCACCCTTTTTCCACTAATATTGTAACGAGCCTGGCTGGGAATCAGCCAGGGTGGAAAACCCTCCTGCAGTTGTATTTCCTGGAGGAATGAGCTCAAAGTGGGACAAAAGGGGAAGAGATGTCAAGTGCTCCGAGTGAGGCTGGTGGGAAAAGGACTTGAGCTGGACTTGGTGTGTCCAGAGAAGGGAACGGAGCTGGGGAAGGGGCTGGAGCAGCTGAGGGAGCTGGGGGGGCTCAGCCTGGAGAAAAGGAGGCTCAGGGGGGACCTTCTGGCTCTGCAACCCCCTGACAGGAGGGGGGAGCCGGGGGGGGGGTCAGGCTCTGCTCCCAGGGAACAAGGGACAGAAGGAGAGGGAACGGCCTCAAGCTGTGCCAGGGGAGGGTCAGGTTGGATATTGGGATAATTTCTCCATGGAAAGGGTTGTCCAGCCCTGGCACAGCTGCCCAGGGCACTGTTGGAGTCCCCACCCTTGGAGGGGTTTAAAAGCCGTGTGGATGTGGCACTTGGGGACATGGGTTAGTGCCCACCCAGCCGCGCTCGGCCCCTCCTGCCCCTGCTCAGCACACAGGGATAAATATCCTCCTGGCACAGCCCTCCGTGTCTCCTGATGGGATATTTTTGTATTAAATACTTGGCAGCATCTCCAGCTGGATCATGGCCTGACACACTCCCCAGCCCTGGGGTGCCCAGGTCCATCTCAGCCTGTCCCCCTCATAGCCAGAGCTCTTTGGGGGGCAGAAAGGGGGGAACAGAGGCAGCCCCCCCGCCCTGCTTTGCTTACACTGTGTTACCTTCAGTGCTGCAGAGGAAGAGATGGATTTTCCACTCCAGGCTGACGTGTTCAGCCAGAGCAAACACAGAGCTGCGGCCTCAGGGGGAATCACAGAATCATCATGGAATGGTTTGGGTTGGAAGAGACCCTAAAGATCATCCTGTTCCACCCCCTGCTATGGGCAGGGACACCTTCCACTAGCCCAGGTTGTTCCAAGCCCTGTCCAATCTGGCCTTGGACACTTCCAGGGATGGGGCAGCCACAGCTTCTCTGTGGCCAGGGCCAAAGCAGCTGCTGCTGGAGCTGGACCAAGGGGACAGAGGCTGAAGCAGCCCCTCCAGCCCCAGGGCAGTGCAGGGCCGGGTCCCCCCGAGAGCAGCTGCAATGAAACCCCCAAATTGTGCCTCTGAAGTGACACAGGTGGCAGAAGAGAAGCAGAAACCTCGGGGTGGCCAGAGCCACACAGACCCCACACCCTCGGTGCAAAACACCCTAAGAAACAGCCTCGTGTTTGCAAAACACCCTAAAAATAGCCCTGGGAAGGGGACAAGGACGAGGAGCAGTGACCAGGGACATCTGAAACTGGGATGTGCTCCCTCCCTGCAGGAGCTGCTGTGGCTGTGCTGGCCGTGGGGCTCTGACATGTTCCCTTTGTTGGCAGGAGCTCAGGACAGAGCTGGAGGAGGCTGTTGCCAGGCAAACCCGGAGTTGTTTGTGCAGCAATTCCCATTTGCTGGACTTTGCCGTGTCGGGCTGTCAGGCAGTGCCAGAGTGGTACCAGTGCTGTGTCTGGGGCTGCCTGTGCTTGTGGGGGTGGGGTTTTTCCCCTTTCTTTCAATTTTTTTTCCTTTATCTTTCTTACTTTTTTTTCTTTTTGCCTTTTTTTTCAAAGCCACATTGGAGCAACCTGGGCTAGTGGGAGGTGTCCCTGCCCATGGCAGGGGGTGGGACAACATGAGCTTTAAGATCCCTTCCAACCCAAACCATTCTGGGATTCTACAGGGCTCTTTCATTGAGTTTGGTGTTTATCCAAAGGGACGGGAGCTGGGCTGGGACCTTGTAGAGACTGGGAGGGGAAAGCTGCTCAATTCTTGGGGCTCCTCTGCTCAAGGTTAATCAAAGTGTTCCATGGCAGGGAGTGCTGGAGTGGCTGGAGGGGGAACATGGCTCTGTGTGCAGAGGTGGGATTTTGGGGGTTGTCCTGTGCAGAGCCAGAAGATGGACTTCATGATCCTGGTGGGTCCCTTCCAATTCAGGGTATTCTGTGATTCTATGACAGGGCAGCTCAGCAATTTTGGACATAGAACCTGCCTGGGAAGGTGTGCAGGGTCCTCATGTGCCATTTCACAGAATCCCAGAGTGATTTGGGTTGGAAGGGACCTTAAAGCTCATCTCATTCCGCCCAATGCCAAGGGCAGGGACACCTTCCACTAGCCCAGGTTGCTCCAAGCCCCATCCAACCTGGCCTTGGACACTTCCAGGGACGCGGCAGCCACAGCTTCTCTGGGAAACCTGTGCCAGGGCCTCCTCACCCTAACAGCCAACAATTCCTTCCCAATATCCTGTCTAACCCTGTCCTCTGGCAGTGGGAAGCCATTCCCCCTTGTCCTGTCCCTCCATACCTTGTCCCAAGTCCCCCTCCAGCTCTCCTGGAGCCCCTTTAGGCCCTGCAAGGGGCTCTCAGGTCTCCCTGGAGCCTTCTCCTCTCCAGGTGAACCCCCCCAGCTCTCCAGCCTGGCTTCAGAGCTGAGGGGCTCCAGCCTTGGAGCATCTCCGTGGCCTCCTCTGGAATTGTTCCAGCAGCTCCAGGTCAATCTGATGCTGGTCCACGGGGCCGGAGGCAGCTCTTCAGGGAGGTGGGAGCAGAGGGGGTTTCCACCAGTTTTCTTTTCCCTTTGCCCGCAGGAGACAATTCCAAGACTCCCAAGTGTCCCGAGGGCGGGGAAAGCTCCCGCGGGCGGCTGCGGGTTGACCTGATGCCTCTGCCTTGGCCCCGCCCCTGCGCTACCATTGGCCCGGCGAGTGCTGAGTGGTCACGCCCCCGCGTTGCCATTGGTGGAGGCCGCCCGGGGGGCGTGTCCCCGCCCGCCCTATGTAACCGGGGCGGGCGCAGGGTCCGGGGGTCGCTGCGCAGCCCGGGGGTGTCCGGGGGGCTTTTGGGGGGTCTTGGGGGTTTCCAGGGTTCTCCCCACAGCCCACCCCCCGCCGCGATGCTCGTGGCCGGCTCGCCGTGTCCCCTGGAGGAGCACCGGAGCTGCGGGACCCGGCGGGGCGGACAGGTAAGGAAGAGCTGCCGGGGGGATACACGGGGGGGGCGGCCCGCCCGGGAGGGGCTGGGGGTGTCCCCTGAGCATCGCTGCTGTCCCCCCCCCGCCTGTGGACACCTCTCACCCACGGCCGGCTGCAGGGAAGGGGACAAGTCGGGACACGTCGAGGGACCGGCCGGGATGGAAATGGTGGGGGAGTTTGGGGTGGGGGGTGCTGGGAGCATCTCCAGACTCCTGGAGGGGCACTGGAGGGCTGGGCAGGGAAGTTTTGGTACTGCCGATCCCTCCTGGGGAGCTGGGATGTGTGTGGGAGCAGGGCAGAATCGGGGACAAAGGGAAACTGAGGCGGGGGGGTGATGGGATGTGCCCGCCGGGGTGAGTGGTGGGGGGCTGGCAGGAGGATGGGGGGCTCTGGGCGTTCTGTCCTGTTGTTTGGCTCGTGCTGCTGTTCCCAGGCCGGTTATGGGATCTCTGATGTCCCAGATAACCCAAACATTCTGGAAGTGTCTGGCATTGCTTTTGCATTTGGAGTCCAGTGTGGAAAACTGGGGTGTCCGTGGAGCTTTGCATGATCTCCCTGACCCTCCCAGGCAACCAGAGCGGTCTGCAGTGTCAGTCCAACAACATCCTGAGTGTCCT
The DNA here is from genome assembly GCF_003984885.1 of Neopelma chrysocephalum. Lineage (NCBI taxonomy): Eukaryota > Metazoa > Chordata > Aves > Passeriformes > Pipridae > Neopelma > Neopelma chrysocephalum. The sequence continues at coordinate 1,496,123 of NW_020898025.1, forward strand.
GAAAAGTTGGGAATTGCCTCTATTTGCAAGATTTATTTTCCCCTCTCCAAAAAAAAAAAAAGTCGCATTTTTTCCCTGTTGCTCCTGCATTCCCCCTTTCCCCAGGTTTCCCCAGGGACAGTGGGACTGCTCTGCAGCTGGGGGGGAGTTGGTGGTCCCCCAGCCATGTCACTGCAGGATGGTTACTCCTGACACGGGCTGGAGGCTGGGAATGGCGGGACAATGTGTGGGAGAAACCCCAGGGAACAGGGAACAAACAGCAGGGGGGTCACTCCAGCACTTGTCCTGACATGAGCCAAAGCCTGAAATCTGGAGCAGGCAGGGGTGAGGCTGGGGGTGTCAGGGATGCCCCAGACCTTGGCCAGCAATGTCTGGCAGGTACCACCGAAATTCCATGGATCTGGGGCTTCCCCACTGCCCGTGAAGGTGCCTCGGTTGCGTTCCCGTGATGGTGTTTGTTTAACCTCACCTGATCAGGGATGGTTTCCCCACACCTGACTAAGCACCGGCACCAGTGTGGGGAGGGGGGATTAGTGCTCAGCACACCCATCTTCCCACTCCTGGGGGATTATCTCCTTCCCCCGGAGCCCCTCTGCCTGCCCTGTGCCAGCTGGAGCCTGGGAGCAGGTTGTGTGCCCGGTGCAGGGCACAGCACCCCCCGTGCCTCAGCTTCCCTTCAGTTTGACAGGATAACAGGAAACAGCCTTCAGTTGGACCAGGGGAGGTCGAGATCGGATATTAGGAAAAATTCTTCATGGAAAGCCTTGTCCAGCCCTGGCACAGCTGCCCAGGGAAGTGGTGGGATCACCATCCCTGGAGGGATTTAAAAGATGTGTGGATGTGGCACTTTGGGGACGTGGGTTAGCGGTGGCCTTGGCAGCGCCGGGTTGGACTCAATGATCTTAGGGGGCTTCTCCAACCTGAACTATTCCATGATGTGATTCCCCACCAGTGGAAGCAGGAGGAGATCCCTCATCCAGAGGCGGCACAGGGAGGGTTAAACCACAGCACCCCCCCGGGATTGCTTAATGCAGCAAAACACGAGGAGCCTCTGCGGGGATGATTAAAAACACCTTCAAAGGTCACCCTGAGCTGTCACCGAAAAGCCTCGGGCTGGCTCGGGGCTCCTCGGCTCCTCCCTGCCGTCGGGGTTGGAATTCCAGCCGGCTGGAATGCTGCTGTCTGTCCCGTGGATTTGCCGTCCCGTGGATTTGCCGTCCCGTGGATTTGCCATGCCGGGATCTGGCCGCTATTGTCCCTTCCCAGGGATCCTCTCAGAGCTTTTGGAGCAGCTCCTGTCCCCAAACCCTGAGTTAGCACGGAGCCAACTCAGCACCTGGAGCAGCGATGACAGGAACCTGATCCCGCTGATCCCTGGAGTGCTTCCGTGGTGACTCAGGGTGGGAGCATCCCATGGGAGCCCTTGGATGTGGGCACTCCTGGCTTTGCCCTGCCTGTATCCCGGGGCCGTGTCCTGCTGCCTGGGTCATGAGCAGCACGTGGCCGCAGTGACAGCTGCTGCCTGTCACCTCCTGCCATCCCACACCCCTTCCCTGCTCGGGAGAGGGTGCCAGGCTGCACCCGCCACCTCCAGAGGGATTTGGGTCATGCCTTGGTGTCCCTCCCCATGGGCAGGTTGGCCAGTTCACCCAGGAACTGACTGGGTGCTGTGGGAGCCCGGCTGCCCCTTTCCAGCCCTCAGGGGTGTGGGGCAGCACCCCCTGTGCCCTGCTGGGGATGATCGTTTATTTTTGGGTCCCGGGGGCTGGCAGGGATCCAGCTGTGTCCTGGTTTTGCCTGGGATAGGGTTCATTTTCCTCTTTTGGTGGCTTTGGCCGGGCTGGGACAGGTTTCCCTGGGTGTCCCCAGCAGCACAAGTGGGGTGACCAGTGGGCACTGCCTGCCCTGTGTGGGTGTCCCTGAACCCAGAGCAGGGAGCAGGCACTGGATGAAGTGTCCCTGAGGATGGGCCAAGGGAGCTTTGTGTCCCACACCACGGGCACAGCTCCTGCCTCCGGTTCTCCGTGGCACTGCTCCTCCCTGGCTGTGCTGGGGGGACCATGGGATGGAGCAGGGTGGTCCTGGGCATCCCAGGGTGAGGTGAGACCTTGGGTGGGCAGATCCAGCCCCTGGGTTGGTGCTGGGATCCCATTCAAACATCCCGTGGAGGTGCTCGGGAACAGGTCGTACCCTCATGGGGCCACACCCAGCTCCTGCTGCTGGAGGGACCGGGGGATTTCTGCAGGGAAAGGGAAGAGGAGGGTGGTTCTTCACCAGCTGGAGAGGATTCCTGAGCACCTCCTCCGTGGCAGGACCTGTATCCAGAGGGTGGGCTGGGGGAAGCTGCTGTGTCCCTCCTGCTGCTGCTTCCATGTCTCTGTCCTGGTTTGGGGCTGTTTGTATCCCTGTCCCCGTGTGCTCCCTGACTGGGGACAGCCTGCACCCACCTGCCGGCAGGGAGGAGGGAAATCGGTGTTTGGAGAAAACACGGCATGGAAAACTTGCTTTTCCCTTGAGAGATGGGGAGGGGGGGAAGGAGGGGAGGACAGAAAGGGTCTAAACCCTGTGCTTGGAGCGTGGAAAGCCCCTGTAAGGGGATTAACTGTGTGAATGGATTTGGGGAGGGGGGAAAGCTGGTGATGTTCAGGGATATTTCGTGCCCGGGTGGGGTCAGAGGGACCGTGGTTGTGCTGGGGATTGCCACCACAGTGCCTGGTGCCGCTCCTGTCCCCCTCTGCCGTCCTGCGGGACCCTCGCTCCCTGTTTTTCCCTGTTTTCCCAAGGAGGGGGTAACAGGCGGCTCGGGGGCGGTGTCGCCGCCGTCCTGCCCCGTGTCCCGCTGTGTCACACGCACCTCCGGGAGCGGAGCAACGTCCCCGCCGGGTTTCATCAGGCACTGCCGCCCTGACGTAAGGGCTGTGGGGGCGAGGGCCAGTGGCCCCAGCGGGGTGGCTGCCTGAGTCACCCCTTCCGGTGGCACCGGCGGGGACACTCGGTGGCTCCGGTGACTCCCGGCTGCTCCTTCCTCCCTAGGAAACAGGGATCAAGGTCCCCCGGGAGCTGGCGAAGGGCCCCAGCGCCTTCATCCCCCTGGCAGAGGTGAGAGCCGAGGGGCCGGGCTGGGGTGGGGCGGGGGCTCCTTCCCCCCTCCCTGCCCTGACTGGGGGGTCAGGGGGGATTCCCGCGCCCCACCCCAATTCCTAGTGCCTGGTGGGGCTGGGATGGTGAGGAAGGGTCAGCCAGCCCAGGGGTGTCCCCATGGGAGTGGGGGGGGTATCATTTGGGAGGGTTGTGTTGTCACCCGGGTGTCTTCCTGCCCTGCCCGTGCCTCAGTTTCCCCACTCATCCAGACACTAATGTCCTTCCCCTGACAGGCAAAGTCCTGCCCTGCCCCTCCCCCGAAGAAAAACTCTGTCCCAAAATCCCCGGGGCACCCTCAGCCCTATCTCAGCTCCCACCGAGGGTGTCCCAGATGGTCCCTCCCCGGGCAGAGATATCGGTGTCGTCACCGCGCCGGGGGGGCTGAGCCCCAGCTCCTGCCCTCCAGTGCCCAAATAAACAACCCAACCCACGGGCTGAGCCACACAGGAGCCAGCATGGACACCCCTGGACACCCCCAGCCCCCTGGGAATGGGGAGACGGGCGCCGGGAGCCACCGGCGGTGCCCATTCCGGAGGCAGGGAGCTCCCAGCGGGGTGAGGATCTGCTGCAAGGGGATGGCTGCTGCTTGCTGGGGGGGGAGGGTCTCCCTTTAGGTTGTGGGGGTGGAAGGAGTGCGGGGCTGCATCTCACAGCCCTTCCCTGCTCTCTGCATCCCACAGATCCCGCGGGAAGGAGCGGAGAGTGGCCTGCGCCAGCTCCTCATCGAGGCCTTCGCGTCGGCGGGGAGGGTGGACCACGTCGCCATGGTCATGGGGCTGCACCCCCAGTACCTCAGCAGCTTCTGGAAGACCCAGTACCTCCTGCTGCGCATGGACGGGCCCCTGCCCTACCACAAGCGCCACTACATCGCCATCATGGTGAGCAGGGGGGGCCTGGGGGGCACGGGGGGGGCCGGGGGGGCACGGGGGGGGTCCCAGCGCTGCTGCTCAGGAAGCAGGAAGGGATTTGGGGTCTCAGAGATGAGCCCCTCTCTGATCTGGGGTCCCAGGGGGTTAAGGTGGGGTCTCAGCACTGCTGTAGGAAGGCATTTGTGACCCCACTATTGGGCCTCCTCTGATCTTGGGTCCCAAAGCCTTGGAAGCCCCTTTAAGGTTGGTGCCCACCCCAGCACCCTCCCTTCCAGAGCCCCTGGGGACTGGCATTGATGGTGGAGGGAGAAAACCTCCCCTGGGGGGGTCCCAGCACCACTGCTCAGGAGGCAGGAAGGCATTTGGGACCCCAGAGATGAGCCCCTCTCTGATCTGGGGTCCCAGGGGCTTAAGGGGGGGTCCCAACACTGCTGCAGGAAGGCATTTGGGACCCCTCCAGTTGGACCCCCCCTGATCTGGGGTGTCCCAAAGGTTTATGAACCCTTTTGGAGTTGGTGCCCACCCAGGGTTCCCCAACACCCTCCCTCCAGAGCCTCTGGGGATGGCATTAATGGGGGGGGTCAGACCTCCCTGTCTGGACTCACATCCTCAGGGAAAACCCTCCAGGAGAGAGGGATGTGTGTGGGGGTGTCCCTGCCTTGGCTTCTCCGAGGGTTTGTCTCAGGGTTGGGGGGCCCTGGCTGGTGCTGGGGGTGACTCCCGGCTCTCCCACAGGCAGCAGCCCGGCACCAGTGCTCCTACCTGGTGAGACTGCACATGGGGGAGTTCCTGCAGGTGGGGGGCAACCCTGCCTGGCTGCAGGGGCTGCACTGTGCCCCCCAAAAGCTCCGCAACCTCAACGAGATCAACAAGCTGCTGGCGCACCGGCCCTGGCTCGTCACCAAGGAGCACATCGAGGTGAGGGCTGGTGCTGCCGGCACAGATCACCCCCAAAACACACTGTCTGGGGGGAGCCTGACCCCGGGGGCCACACCCCTGCTTGCACCCACCCCCAGGTTTAACCCTTTGGGGGCTGAGTGACCCCCATGGGTCTGTGGGGGAGGCACATCCCAAACACGCTCCTGTGTCCCTGCCCTGGGTCTGCCCGGCTCTGGGCTGGGGTGGGGGGTTCCATGGGGAGGTTGGGGGGTCTCTCCAACCCTCCCTGTGCCCTGCAGGCTCTGCTGAAGCCCGGGGAGGACAGCTGGTCGCTGGCAGAGCTGGTGCAGGCCCTGGTGCTCCTCACCCACTACCACTCGCTCGCCTCCTTCGTCTTCGGCTGCGGCATCAAACCCGAGGGGGACCAGGATGGGGGCAATGGCTGCTGGCCCCCCTCACCCCACAGTGACAGCAGCCCTGCCTCTGAGGACAGCATGGGGGGCTCTGGGGTAAGGGGGGCTTTGCCTTGCAGGGGTGGGAGGGCGTGGTGGGGTGCTGGGTGCTTTATGGGGCTTCTCCTGGGAATCCCAGAATGGTTTGGGTTGGGAGAGACCTTAAAGCTCATCCTGTTCCACCCCCCTGCCATGGGCAGGGACACCTTCCACCATCCCAGGTTGCTCCCAAGCCCCATCCAGCCTGGCCCTGGACACTTCCAGGGATGGGGCAGCCACAGCTTCTCTGGGCAACCTGTGCCAGGGCCTCCTCACCCTCATAGGGAAGGATTTTTTCCCAGTATCCCATCTAACCCTGTCCTCTGGCAGTGGGAAGCCATTCCCTGTGTCCTGTCCCTCCATCCCTTGTCCCCAGTCCCTCTCCAGCTCTCCTGGAGCCCCTTTAGGCCCTACAAGGGGCTCTCAGTTCTCCCTGGAGCCTTCTCCTCTCCAGGTGAACCCCCCCAGCTCTCCAGCCTGGCTCCAGCCCTTGGAGCATCTCCGTGGCCTTTTATTGGGAACAGCAAATGCTTTAGGGCTGTGCAGTATCATCCTCATCCTCTGCAGGGCTTCCCCCTCCTCCCAGTCCTGGGGATGGAGCGTGGGAGCTGCTTGAGGTCTGGGCAGGACAAACCCAGAGGCAAATCTCTGTGCAGCAGCCCTGAGGCTGCTCCAGGTGCCAGCAGAGCTGGTTTTGGGGGCCCCTCTGCTCGAGCAGGGGCAGGGTTGACCCTGCCCTGTGCTCCCCCCAGGGCAAGGACGCCATGCAGGAGGTGGAGATGCTGATGGAGAGGATGAAGCTGCTGCAGGAAAACCAGCAGGAGGAGGAGGGTGTCACACAGGAGGAGATGGAGACGCGCTTCGAGATGGAAAAGACGGAGAGTTTGCTGGTCCCTCCCTCAGGTGAGGAGGTGCAGGGGGGCACCTGGCTGGGGGGGGCTCCCCGTGGGCCAGGGGAAGGGGGAAGAGCCAGAATCTGCCTGGGAGAGCAGGATCAGCCCCTCAGTGCAGGGCTGGCTCTGTCTGGGGTCCCACCACGTCACTCCCGGTGGTGTCTTGCAGATATTTTGGACCCCTCCCTGCAGTCCCACGTCCGCTGCTTCGTGGAGGACCCCGAGTTCGGCTACAAGGACTTCACACGGAGGGGGGAGCAGGCCCCCCCCACCTTCCATGCTCAGGTGAGAGGGGGGTGCTGGGAGGGGAGGGGGGGGCAGCCCCTGCTTGTCTTGCCATGGGGGGGACAGTGGGGACATTCCCGGGGTGGTGGGAGCAGCTGGGTGGGTGAAGGGCTGGAGCTGAGCCAGATGCTGAGAGCTGTGGGGCCAACTTAGGGGGAGACCCCCCCAAAACCCCAGTATCCCCAATCCCCCAGGATTACACATGGGAGGACCACGGCTTCTCGCTCATCAACCGCCTGTACCCGGACGTGGGGCAGCTGCTGGACGAGAAGTTCCAGGTGGTTTATAACCTGACCTACAACACCATCGCCATGCACTGCGGGGTGGACACCTCCATGCTCCGCAGGGCCATCTGGAACTACGTCCACTGCGTCTTCGGCATCCGGTAGGTCCCCAAAACCTGGCCTGGAGCTTGTCCTCCACCTCGGGAAGAGCCCAGGAGTGGGTGCAGTGACTTGGTCTTGGTCAGGCTGTTGCTTGTTGTTGAAAATGATGCTGTTGTGTGGCTCGGTTGAGGTCCAGAAGGACCCCGGGGGGTGGCAATTTAGGAAGAAATTTTTATTATAAGGGAGGCGTAAAATTCTCTGTGATGAGGGAAGTGAGGCCCTGGCCCAGGTTGCCCAGAGAGGTGGTGGACTCTCCATCCCTGGTTGTGGACTCCTCATCCCTGGAAGTGTCCAAGGCCAGGCTGGACAGGGCTTGGAGCAACCTGGGCCAGTGGAAGGTGTCCCTGCCCGTGGCAGGGGGTGGAACGAGATGGGCTTTAAGATCCCTTCCAACACAAACTATTTTGGGATTCTGTGAGTGCACAGAGGTTGTGGCTGAAGAACACACCCTCCCCTCTCCCCCCAGCTACGACGACTACGACTACGGGGAGGTGAACCAGCTCCTGGAGCGCAACCTGAAGATCTACATCAAGACAGTGGCTTGTTACCCGGAGAAGACGACCAAGCAGATCTACACCCAGTTCTGGAGGCACTTCAAACACTCAGAGAAGGTGCTGCCCCCTCCCTGCCCCTGCTGGCGGGGTGTTTGGGGGTGCTGATCCCAACCCCTGACCCCCCTCTCTCCCCTCAGGTGCACATCAACCTGCTCCTGCTGGAGGCTCGGATGCAGGCGGCTCTGCTCTACGCCCTCCGCGCCGTCACCCGCTACATGACCTGACCCTGCTCTGCTCCCTCCTCCTCCTCCTCCTCCTCCTCCTGCCCCATGGGTGGGGGACAGGCCAGGGGGGAGCTGCCACCCTGTTCCAGTGAGCCTGCAGTGTTATCTCCCTGCTGAAGGGAGCTGGGGAAGGAAAGTTGGGGCTTCCCCGTCCGTTCTCCCGGGGAAGGGGATCCCTAAGAAGTGGTGGGAAGAGCCCGTTGTGCTGCCCTGGCTGAGCTGGGGGTGCCCCACTGCTCTGTGCCTTTTTGGGGTGAGCCTGAAGGAAGCCAAATTTGGGTGTCTGTGGGAGCAGTGCTGGTGTCACACCCCCGTGTGACACATCCTAGTGCCAGAGGACTGTCCCCCTGCCAGGGAGGGTCAGAGGGCTTCACTCCTGCTTTTTGGGGTCTCACTGTGCTGGGAGATGCAGCTGCTGGTGGGGGGGGGGTTGCCCTGGCACCCCCTGCCTGGCTTTCTGCCTCACCCCCTGCGATTTGGGATGTGAAGTGCCTTTAACTCGGGTGCCAGGGCAGGAGCAGGGTGAGGGGAGAAGTGCCCGTGGGGTGTTTTACACCTATTTTTGCACATCTCCACTGCCCCAGTTTGAGGGGCTGAGGTGGGGAGCTGTGCTGGGACACGGGGCTCCCTCCTGCTGTGAGGGTGATGGAGTGACCATGGCTTTATCCAGATGTGCCAGAGCATTCCCAGAGGCGCAGGTCGCCAGGGAAATATCTATTTTGGGAAAGTCCCCACTCCTGGCTCTGCTGGAGCAGGATCCAGGGCCAGCAGCACCACCACCCTTGGTTTGGCTGTTTAATCATATCTCCAGTTAAGTTATTTCTATATTTTTTGGGTATATTTACTTCTGACTGGGCATGGAAATGCCCCTGTGACTTTGCTACGGATCTTGTTCGAAAAAATAAAGTTGTTGGTTTTTATTTTTAATTTATATTTTTAGGGGTTTTTTTATTCTTTCTCCTTCTTGCCCTTCCCCTTGCTCAGCCCAGGGGCTGATCCTGTATAGAACTGGGGGGAGGCAGGTGGGGTGGATCCTGCTGCTCTGGAAGTGTTTATGAGCATCCCTGGGTTGTCCAAGGGGGAAAATGGGGGGTCTGAGCACTCCCTATTTTCCTGAGGGGAGTGAGTTTTGACTCCAGTCCACCCTCCTTGTGGTGATTGTTCCCACCTGTTTTTGGAGGTAACACCCTCTTGGGAAGTCAGGATCTGGGGCACGACACTGTGGGTTTTCCATGGGATGTGTGATCCTGCTGCTGGGATGGTTCTGAGGGGGTGGAGCAGCACTGGGGACACCCCAACCCTGTGCTGTGGAGCCCAGCACTTATCAGGGTGTGGGCAGCAGCCCCTGGAATCTGCTGATAAGATCCCCGAGGAGGGGCCAGCCCTGCAGGCCGAGGTGGATCCCTGTGTGCCTGGAGGAGCTGGATCCTGGCTCTGCATCCAGAGACCCTCTGGACCCACCTCTGAGCAGGGACGGGGGGGGCAGCAGGGCTGGAAGGGGCTCACTGGGGGTTTTCTGGGGATTTTACAGGGCAGAGCCTCTGTCTGCATCGAGGGAAAGAGGTTTGGGGGCAGCTCAGGGGTCCTGGGGAAGCTGAGGCAGGAGGACGGGGCTCCCTGAGCGCTGTTGGTTGGGCCAAAGTTCCTGCTGAAGAGGACAAAACCCCCCCAAAAAGTGCTGTATTTTTAGGGTGTCACCCTCTAACACCAACCAACACTCTGTGGGGACATGGAGGTGTTTGGGGACCTGCCAGGGTGACAGCCCCCGTCACATAACCTTGGGGTTTTTCCCCAAAGATGCTGGGAATGGCAACTCATTTATTTTTAAGTGAGTCTGGCACGATTTTTAGGGTGTTTTGGGATATTTTTTTTTTAGCACTAGTGGCTTTTCTGCCACATATATGGGGGGTCTGGCCATGGGGTCTCAGTGCCCTGGAGCAGCTGGAGGATTTGCGTGTTGGTTTTTCCAAAGAAGTGAGGAAAATGTCATCTTTTAGGGAACTGAAACAGCTCAGAGGACCAAAGACAAGCTGCAAAAAAGGGTCAAGGCAACAGGGACATTCTGTCCAAGGAGGAATTTTCCTGCAGCCTCCTGGCTCCCTTTGAGGCATCCCAAATATTTTGTTCAAATGGAAGAGATCCTCGACTGCTGTTTCTGGTCACAAAGCCTCGCTGGGAAGGGCTGAGCTGTTAAAAAAAAAAAGAGAAAACCTCTTTTTTTTTGCTGCACTTTCACTACAATGTGTCTGGTGAAATCAGCTTTTTCAGCTGGCCACAATTATAAACCAATAAATCCCTTTCCCTGTGCATAACCAAGGCCTGCAATTTATCTACATTTATATATATATAAGTTATTAGCAGCTTTCACTGTTGTCTTGCAGGGCAGAAGGTGTATTAATAATCTCCCCACCTGTAGCTGATAGTTATGATCCCAATGGATGCAATTTTTTTGTTCCACCACAGTTGCCCCCAGTTTAAAAACATGTGTTAGTGGTGTTTAACACACAGGAAAGCAACAGGAAATAATAATAATGATAATGATAATAATAATAATCTGTGCTGAGTGAGCACTTTAAGGTTGATGGAGCCCAAAATGCTTTGGAAAATGAGCATTACTGGGGCTGGGCTGCCCTCAGGGGTGCAGGGGTTCATGTGGGGCTGGAGATGAGGAGGAATATCCGTGCCCTGAGTGTTGGCAGCTCATTGTCCTACGGATTCAAGTGGATACCTGGATCCACTGCACGGGCAGGAGACAGATAATCATAGAAGCATGGAATGGTTCAGATTGGAAGGGACATTAAATATCATCTCGTTCCAACCCTCTGCCATGGGAGGGGATAAATCCAGGCTGGAAACAAAGCAGCTCCTCAAGCTCTGCAAAGCCTCTGCCATGGCCAGCTCAGGCTGTGATGGAGCTGAGCCCCGGTGCTCCCAGTGGAGCCCTGGAGCCACCCAGGGACCCCCGTGAGGGTTTTGTGGGGCACTGGGTGGGAAGGGACCGGCCCCCATCGCTGGCTGAGCTCATAGGAACAGTGTGTCCTGCCCATAGAGCCCAAAATATCCCCTGGCACCCTCCGTGCCCGGTGCCAGCCCTTGCGTAACCCAGCCCTCGGTGGGCACCTCGGGGTCCCTGCAGTGCCAGGAGCCATCCCGGGGGGGGAACTGGGAGCCAGGGACCCCCCACAAGCCCCTCCAAAAGGAGCTCCATCCTCAGGGACACAGCGGGAAAGCCTGGCAGGGTGGGGGGTCCGTAAGCTCCGAGCCCTCCGCAGGTAAAAAGCCGCTTGCTTTGGATTTAAGGTGACGATTAAAGGGGGTGTCACCGGGTCATCGAGTCCCTGCCCTTGCTGGGGATAAATCGGGCTTATCCCGGGGGAACTGCGGGCTCTGGGCACCTCAAATGGCCGCTGGAGCGTTTTAGTCCTTGGGAAGCAGCCAGGGAAGGG
>NW_020898025.1:1512290-1587940 GCF_003984885.1 Neopelma chrysocephalum
CCAAGGGGCGTGTCCTCCCACCGCGGGGGCGTTCCCCGTTCCCGGACTACATCTCCCGTCATGCCCCGCGCCCGGCCCGCGGCGGTTTCCGGCGGGGCGGCCCGGGAGCGGCGGCGGCGGCGGCGGCAGGTGAGGGCGGGCGGGGACCGGGGGGCTCGGGGGACCCCCGGACCGGCCCTGCAGAGCCCCCCTACCCCGGCACAGCGCTCCGGGAGCGGGGAGGGGGGCGAGATGGGCCTGTGTGGGGTGCGGGAGCACGGGGGGGGCGCTCATTGAGGGGAACCCGGGGGACACGGGGTTCAAACCCGCGGGGTTTGAACCCGCATCTGATTCAAACCCACCCCCTAAACCGGCCCTAAACCCGCTCTAAGCCCCGCAAGCGGAGTTTCAGTCGCTGTGCGCCGCTGTGACAATTGGCCCCGAAAGTCCGGGCTGGGACCCCGCTCAAAGCCGGGGTGTTCATCCCTCCTGTCCCTCGCCGCGAGTGTCCCCCCTTCCCCCGAAGTTCTCTCTCGGGCAGCCCCGCTGGTATTTCTTTGTTTGATCTTCCCCCCCGTCTTAATGTTGACTGAAATTCGAACCGTCCCCGCTGTGCTTTCTGGCTTAATTGTTCTTTCCCTCTGTTTGCACGCAGATGAATTATTTACCTCTGTGCCTCGCTGCGGGGTTGTGTTTGCCCAGGTGGAGGTAGGTGAGGGCTTGGTGCCCCTCTCTGGGGCTGAGACACTGGAAAAAAAGTGAATAATGGGAGAAGGTGCTTCACTGAGGCTGAAATGAACGATAAAGCTGCACTTCTCAAACTTTAGGATGTGTAAATGTTGCTTCCACAAGGCCAGAAAGGGGAGTGGGAGTCACAGCATCATGGGATGGTTTGGGTTGGAAGAGACCTTAAAGATTATCTAATTCCAGCCCCCTGCCATGGGCAGGAACACCTTCCCCTATCCCAGGTTGATCCAACCTGGCCTTGGATACTTCCAGGGATGGGACAGCCACAGCTCTGGGAAATCCATTCCAGCCCCTCACCACCCTCACAGGGAGGAATTTCTTCCCAGTATCCCATCTAAATCTCTCCTCTTTTAGTTTAAAACCGTGTCCCCCCTCCCCAACCTTGTCCTGTCTCTTTCTGCCTGTGCAAAAAGTCACTCTGTCTCTTTTTTTACAATCCTTGAAGTGCTGCAGTGAGATCTCCCGGGAGCCTTCTCTTCTCCTTGTAATTGCTTAAAGAAAGCTGGAATTGTGCCGGGGTGAGTGTTGAACTTGAAGTTTGCCTTTGGAAAAGAAGAACATCAGCAAGTCCTGGGCAGAGTCAGGGAAGGGGGGGGGGGGATGAAGTTTTCTGTGCTCAGGAGGGTGTTCAGCTGAGTTAGTGTGTGCTGTAGAAGCTGCAAGGGAGTGTAAATTAGATTCCTCTGCCTGCTATGATTTCCTCAGAAATGCCTGTTGCTCTTCAGTCAGACCTTATAAATTAATCCAAATTGCTTTTTAAGAGTAGACCACACCTAAAATTGTATGTTTACGTGGTTTAAATTGCTTTTGAGGAGAGTGCAAAAAAAAAGGGGGGGGAAATAAAGCCAAAATGAGGCCACTCGTGAGGGACCTGGTTGGCACAGTTACACCAACTAAAGCTGATACTTTAGACAGTGATGACAACAAACCCCTTTCCCATTCAGAGTAGGTTTAAACTCGTTCTTCCCAACAATGCTGGAAATTACTGTGCTGTTCTGTCCTAAATCAGGGTGGTTTCAAGTGTGTCAGCGTGTCCTTTCACTCTGTTATCTGATAATATCTCACAAGGTGCTTTGCAAGGAAGGTTTTCCTTTTGGATTTACCAAGAAATGAGATGTGCCCGAGGCACAGAGCATCCTCAGGTCCTGGGAGATGGGGTGGAAATCCCGTTGGGAGCACGGGGCAGTGCCACAAACAAGGGGAATGTGATTGCATCCCTGTTTTCATGCTGCTGGATCAGTGATCTGTGATTATGCAGCCCTCTACTTCATTCAATCACTGGTTAATTTGATTTCCAGTTTAATTTGATGACAGTTTTGAGAGCCAAATCGCTTGTATTTAAACAAATGGCTTCTATTTTGATCAAATTTCATTGTGTTTGGCATGTGTTGGGGCATTATATGGATTAAAAATCGCTGAGACTGCGGTTCCTGCAGGTTTATTAGTTGGTGATGAATATTCAGTTACAAGCTGTACAAAACCTGGGTCTGGCAGGGAGTGGGAGAGGGGGGGCTTAGAGCAAAACTGGGCTTTTCTCACTGGTCCCAGTGATGCTGTGCAGCACAGAAGCTCCAAATATCCTTGGGATCACCTGGATCACCCTCAAAACATCTCACTTTTCAGGCAAAACCAGAACTCTGGGCTGCAGGGAGTGTGAGGAAGCTGTTGGGGACAAGGCTGTCATCTTGTTCCTGCTCCCATTAAGGTGGGAGTGGGTGTGCAGGGCGAAGAGACGCTCCCTGTCCTTCAGAACCAGTCCCCTAATTCTGTTTACTTGGGATTTTTCTGCCTACAAGTGCCATGTGGGGTGACTTTTGAGAGTGTGAGAATGCTTTTATTATTTTGCTGGCGAGTTTGGAGCCCGTGGAAAACTAATGGATGTGAGACTGCAGCAATGTTGGGCCTCAGCTTTGTGTGTCGAGGGGGGAAAAGAGCCCTTTCAGAGATCTATTTTTATCAGTTAATTAGTAGCTCTTGCTGACTTGTCAGTGCTGTGGTGATAACTATTCCCAGCTCTTCCCTGCAGTGGGGTCACTTTAGGCAGGGAATGCAGCAGCCAGCATTTGGCTGGGGGTTTAACCCCTTCCAAACTGTGCCCCCCAAATCCGAGAGCAGATTCCCAGGGGAGGAACCAGCATGTAAATACACGGAATATCGTGAATCTTTACAAATGGTGATTGACCTTAATTTTCCCTGTGCCCTGGAGGAGGAGTTGTATCTCAGGAGGAGCTGAGTGTGGAGGTTTGCCGGTGGCTGAGTGACAGGCTTGGGATCAGAGGTAAAAGGCTGCAGGTTTCCCAATTCGGGCTCTTATCTGCTGGTTTTCGGTGACTCAGGATGATCTGGGACCATGCTGGGGGTTTAACCCTTTCCAAACTGTGCCCCCAAATCCAAGGGCAGATTCCCGGGGGAGGAACCAGCATGTAAATACACAGAATATCGTGAGTCTTCAGCAGAGGTGCTTTACAAATGGTGATTGACCTTCATTTTCCCTGTGCCCTGGAGGAACTGTTGTATCTCAGGAGGAGCTGAGTGTGGAGGTTTGCTGATGGCTTGGGATCAGAGGTAAAAGGCTGCAGGTTTCCCAATTCTGGCTCTTATCTGCTGGTTTTGAGTGACTCAGGACGAGCCAGGGGCGGGAGGTGACCATGCAGAACCTCTGGCGATGACACGTTAGTGTTTTGCTCCCCGCGGATGAGGAATTGCTGTTTTCCTGGTTTCTAAATGACGAAGCCCTGAATCTGCAGGTGCTGTTTCTCGTGTTGTTCGGTTTTATTGCGTGTGGTGTCACTTGGTTTGGATTCTCAGCAGTGCTGAGCCATAGGGAGGTGAGAGGCAGCTCAGTCCCAGCTCCAGCCTGGTTGTCACGGCCTGAATTTCTTTGTTTGTTGGTGACTCTCTGCTCTTTCCACCGGGGACGGGATGGGGGAGGGAGGACTAATTATCTCCAGAGAGAGGCTTTTAATGCTATTAGCCAGAGGAACAGGCTTCATCTCCCAACTTGAATGAGTTGTGTGAAATAACACGAAGCCCCGGTGGCAAAGATAGGAAAATTGAGAGCAGTCCAAGCGGTTTCTCTCTGCTGAGCCCTGCAAATAGATTTATTTTATTTTTTTCCCCCAAGCCTTTGGCTGGCAGCAGCTACTGGAGGAGGGGGAGAGCGGGTAAACAGATTGTTAACTTTATTCTTTTGTGTTTGTGCTTTTGGAATGCTGATTCCAAAACACAGTTAGGAATCGCTCACCTACCAGCTGCACTGCGAAGTCGTGATGGGCAATTCATTATCAGGGACTAATTAACCGCGGCTGCTGAGTGTCATGGGGCAAAACAAGGTGCATACTGATGAGGTGGGTTTGTGCAAGCCTGGCACTTCTCCTGCAGTCGGTGCCTTTTGAACCAGATTTGGGAAAGATCACTGGACTTTGGTAAAGTTGAAGTGCCGTTAGACCTGAGGGTTTGAACCTTTTCACTGCCAGGTCCAAAAAGCTGCTGCTAAAAGCAGGAACCTCTTGCTGCCAGTACCTCACTTGCCTGCAAGGTTCTCCTTTAACCAATCCCCAAAAGTGATGCCCTTAATTAGAGCTGTGTTGCCACAGATTTAGTTGTCTAAAATCCAGCAAGATTAATCCCCAGCATTGATTTAAACCAGCCAGCCCCATATGGGCGTCTTTCATCACCTCACACTTATCTGTGGGAGGAGTGAACCTTTCTTTAATGTGCTTTTCTCTCCTCAGTTCTCTCCCTTAGCTTTTAAGGGTACAAGCAAGAAAAAAATTTGGCCTGAATCCTACAGAGAAGCCTTGATTTGTAAACTTGGATCAAAGTTTGGGAGGCACTGACTGAGTTGGTGCCTGCACAGTGTTTAGTGCCAGGGCAAGCTCAGGGTAAACACCATGTTACTGAGGTTGTCTTAGCAAAAAAAGGGGTTATTCTGGACGTGAGGTTGGCATCACAAGCTGTGGCTCAGACGTGGATGTGAAACAGCCATGGAGGTGAAGCTTCCAGAGGCATTTATGGATGGGGGGTAAAGCCAAAGGTTGTCGCCGTCGGAGAATTTGAGCTTTGAACAAAGCAAAGTCACTGTGCCAGTTTTCAGGGGACTTTGGCTGCACTCACGTGCCCTTGGAGGTTGTTCTCTTGACTAATCCTCCTCCTCAAAATCAAGTCAGGGGTGTTTGTCACCAACTGAAGTCGCTGGTGCGGGTCGGGGGGATCGGCTGTGGGAGGTGGGATTTGATGGATATTATTTCTGTGTTGGCAGGAGCTCCCCTGCAGGTGCACAGAAGTGCTGCTGGGGGGTTGTTCTCGATCCCTCTCCTCTCCAGAGCTGTGTGGAAGCTCTTGCTGTTTTGCTGCAGTGAGTTTGCAGGTACAGCTGTCACCTGCCAGCCTTCGGATCCCAGTGCAGGAGAGGCTTCACTGGGATTCTGGGACAGAATCAAGGTCGGGAAGGTTTGGGCTGGTCTTTGCTGGCTGCCTCAGGTTCTGTGGGAATGCATTTTTAAAGCTGCTCTGCTGCAGTGTTGACAGTGGAAATCTGGATGGATCCACAGAATTCCTGCTCCGTGCTCCTGGATGGAGTGACCTTGTGCTGCCGAGGTTCTCTTTATCAGCTGGGACCAAGAAGGTGGATGATAATTACTGAAGTAGTGATAATCTGTCAGATTTGTGCTAGAAAATGTGGGCTTTTATTGTTGTGGATATGAAGTTTAGTGTCTGTTCCAAACCAGGTGTAATTTACTGGTAGGTGGGAAGCAGCAGGAGCAGGAAAAGGGCTGTTATGGAATCATAAATATGCTGAGTTGGAAGGGACCCATCAGAAGCATCGTGTCCAACTCTTGTTAGGTTTGTTCCCCCGTAAAAGGTGTTTGTGTGATGCCAGAAGAGAGAACAAATAATTAGAAGCAAAGTCTTCTTCCCTTACATGTTTTGATCAGCAGCAGGTGAGAAGTGGCACATTCCCTGTAGGGTCATGAAAGCTTTGCTTACCTTGTGCTGAGAGTCAAATTAGTGCTTATATCCTGCTCCTGACCTGCTCTATATCCTGTTCCTCCTGCCTGTGGATCAGGGCCAGAGGGGGAGCAAGGTCATGGAATTTTTCATCTTGTAATTCCAAATCAGTTTTTAGCATGCAGTCCCACAATTATGGACAGGAACACTGAGATTACAGGGGGGTGTAAATGAGATTTCTCCTGGCTCAGCTGTGCCTTCTCAGAGCAATATCCACCTTTGGGTGGAAGTGTCAGGTGAGTGGGTCAGGCTATCTTGGCTCGTGCTGTTTTCCAGCAGTTTTGGAGTTGGGGATGGCTTTTCTGTACCTGTTCAGAGCAGGTGGAGGCAATCAATAGGCTCAGCACAGGCAGAGCAGGGAAACTTCAGGAAACTCCATACCTGACATTATAAAAAGGTTTTTTTTGTTATCATTGTTCCATTTCACTCGTCTTATAAATACAGGATTTTTTTCCTGACTATGAGGATAAATGCAGGGACTTTTCAGTTGCTGAACCTGAGGTTCTTCTGTCCCTCACCCAGGGAGGCTGTTATTTGGGAGTGTTAAGTATCCAGCTTCTCTGAGGATGTTGGTGGGCTTATGGAATACATTTGATAGAAAGAAATGGGATTTCCAGGATGAATTTATCGAGCTGGCCCTGAACGTGTTGCACTCTGGTCACCTGCAGTGTCAGGCTTCCCGAAACCTGTGTGAGCACCTCAGGCTTTGGGAAGTGGGATGGAGTGCTCTGAGGATCCCCAAAATCCATTTGACACCAGTGATTACCCTAATCAGTGCTGTTCCTCACCTGCTTTCAGCTTCCAAAGGGAGCCTTCAATTTGTATTTTAATGACTGGGTTCTCCCCACCTATCAGCTGTGAGTCCAGGGAAAATAAGGATGTTTGTGTGGACAGGAGGCCTGATTTAGCTCCCAGCTATGTTGCTGCCGTGGTGTTTGATGTCAGGCAAGTCACTCTTTCCTTGTTTCATCCTCCTGTCTATCCTCTCCCAGATTAGTGCTTAGTGAGGGTGTAGTCACCCTCCTGTTTGTAGCTGGAGGGACAAATTAATTCATCTCAGCCTTAAGGGCCATAATTAGCAGGTTCTACTGGTCTGGGTCCCATCCTACTACATGTGTAGGTGGGACCTTTAGTAAATGGAATATGAATAACAGGAGGAAGGAACCATTTGAGCAGCTGGGATGTGTTGGGTAAGTCCAGCATCAGGTTCAGGGAGTTGTTTCTTCATTTGCACCTCGTCCTGTATTTTGTGAACGTGTAATTTGAAGTTTTAACTCTGCAATTTTTTTTATTTTAAGTCTTTATTCAGATTTTACACTGGGCTTTTCTGCCTGTGGATCTTGTGTTTTTTGGTTTGTTTTTTTTTTTGTATTAAGTTCTTTTGCAAGGGAGGTTTTTTCCAGAGCTTCTCCAGTGAAATGAGAACAAGTTTGCCTTGATTCTGCAGCAAATTCTTGCTGCTCTTGGGAAGTGGGATTTATAAAGCTGCTGTGCTACATTTCAGCATGGAAAGGGAGGTGGGGCAGAAACTCCCAGAAATCTGTGCCTCCTTTAATATGGAATTCTATAGGTGCTACTCTTGCATGGAGAGCAGCAGTCCTTGCATAAACACTGGATATATTAACATTTCTAACTAGTAAATTTATGGATAATCTCTTCTTTTGGAGGATTTATTCCGATTTGAGAGCATTAGTCTCTGGGAAAATTAAACCTCTTTTAAATCCACTTTGTTCAGAGACCAGACTGGGGAACTGCTGGTAAGCCCTGCCATCTTCCTCCTGCTTTTTCTGCAGGCTTGATTGGAATTGCAGTGCAGGGGCACAGCTGGTCCAGAGGCACCAGGGGTTGGGGTTTAGGTGCTTTATCCAGTTGTGGCAAAATGGATTTTGGAGCCTGTTTGCTGTTCCTGTAACGGGCGTGTGCAGCAAAAACAGGGGAGAGCCCCTAAACCAACCCCCAAGGTAAGGAACATGGAATGTCTGTGGGAGCTGAAATGTGTGGATAAAGCTGTTTATTGGCACGAGGCTGCAGCTTTTGGGGGGCTGGGGGAGGCGAAATATCAGTGCTGCTGTGCCCACTGAGGCGTACCCTTGTTTCAGGTGGCTGATTCATGGCTCTGTGTATTTAATCATAGTTTCTATAGCAGTGAAACCTTTAATGGGAGGGTGGAGTTCACTCCCAGTCCACGGCGGGTGTGCGGGAATTTTGTGGCCGATTCATTCCCGTGTTTTTGCTGAGCAGAGTCAGTTTTACGGGGGATAATACTGAAGGATATTCTGCGTCTGTGGTGCGTGTAATGAGGACTGAAACAGCTCTTGCTTTTTAAGAGTAGTGTTATTTTTAATAGTGGTATCATTTTTAATATTGTGGCATTGCCTTGGGTTGGTTTGTACAGTGCTGTGTGGCTGCACTGCTGCGGAAATGCAGAGTAGGATTCCTTATGTTGGTGTGGATGTTCATCTTGCTACCTTTTGATCACCAGTTAAGATAACAGAACTTGTGATTGTAGCTGACTTGAGTCCTCCTGTGCTCTCCACAAACCCTTCCCTCAGGGTCTGACATTATCTGATGGCTCAGAAGTTATTGGGACACTCTTTACCGGTGTGGTTTAGTTCTGTCCTACTGAAAACTCATATTTCTTTGGTATTTCCAAGGTGACTTTGCTGCAGGAAGCTGTTGGAGCCTTCATTCTTAGTGCCAGCAGCAAGGGGTTTGATTTGCATCATCAAGATAATGTGGTGGATGGTGTTTCTGTGTGGATTTGGAGCCACATGTCACCTTGCTCTGGTGTCCTATAAAAATATTAGTGCGTTCTTGAACCTGGAGAAGAATGTTGATCCTGGGGAAGGGCATTATCTGATGGATCCCTCAGTGGGATGAGGGTCCTCTGGGATGGCTGATGGTGCTGCTGAGGGGTTGGGCTTCAACAAAACCTTGTCTGAAGCTGCTTTTAGGGGTTGCTCTTGGGGAAGCGTGACAGCTTGTTGTTTGCCGGCACCGATTGTCCCCTCTGTTCATCCTTGCCCTGTTTTGAGCAGGAGCACTTTAAAAGCAAATAAAGCTTCCTCGTCCAGAATTCTGGTTCTGATGTGGCACATGACGTGCTTGTGACAGCGAGGGCAGCTGAAACAAGGGAGGGAATCTGTTGGGAATGGATTAGTATCTGCATTAAGCAGAGGGGAGCGTGTCCATTGCCAAGAGTCTGTCAGGGGAGTGTTGGCTAAAAACTGTTGTGCTCAACTTGGTGTGCATGGGGCTCACCAGCAGCACGATGACTTTTGCCCGTGTCCCTGAGGTGAACCGTGTGTGGGGGTGAACCTGCTGTTCAAAATCCAGCACTAAGGCAGTTGGGAATGTGGTGCACGAGGAGTTGGAGTGGTGGATGTCGGCACTGCTCAGCTCTGTGGGTGTTGTTCGTGTCTCCCCCTCCATGGGGAATAACTCCTGCATTATTGTGGGTGTCCCTTGCCCTGGGAGATCAGAGAAGCTTTGCCTGTCGCACAGACTTTGCAGGTAAAGTGGAGATCTTGGTTTATTTGCCTTTTCTGTTACACTGTTGGAGGCAGGAACACTTTGCTCCTTGCTTTTTGATTGTAGCAGTTTGGGGCATGAGATCATCTAAACCTGGTTTTGTGGAGTTGCAGGCTTGATCCTTAAACTCAGTGTCCCCACAGGCTCTGTCTTCAAAAAGAATTCCTTGCTGGAAGGCTGTGTTTGTGCTGGCTGATAGGAACTGAGCTGAGCTGCCTGTAATCCCTGTCTGGGTTTGAAGTAGCCTTTGTGGGGTGAAATGTTTGCTGCCTTTCAGCAGAGTGCTTGTCAAATAGTTTAATTCAGTGCACTCAGCTTTTTAACAGATGGGACAGATTTTTGTGAGCTGGGCAACCACAGCAATTGTTTTGCAAGGTGAGACATTTCTGTTTTGACGGGCAGGAGAATTAATAATGCTGTGTGATTCATAGCAGTGATGAGTCTGGGTTTGGATCAGATTTGGGTTTTTTTAAAGTATATTAGCATTTGTCTTCAAAGAAAGCTGAGCTGAAAGCCAAAAGCTGACAGAACAGTTCCTGAGCTGCCCTGATAGGATGGATCTTGTGGATAGAGATCCCAGTGCACTTGAGAGACTGGGAGAATTGGTGTTGGGCAATGTGAGCACTTCCCCAAGAGGGAGGGAGGGTGGGTGGCACCAGGGCAGTGCTGTCTGGGGACACGAGGGCTGTGCCAGCCCACAGCTTCTGGGAGGGACTGGGAGCTGTGGGACACCAGATCTGCCTCAAGTCTGCTGGGGGAATGATTAACCACGGCAGGAATCCATCCTGGGGATAGCCAGCTCCAAATGGAAGCGTTCTGCAGATGGCCAGACTTGCTAAACAGCACAGGAACCACAAGCAGGGAAGGAGATTCTGGTGTCTGGTGCTTGTTGAGCTCAGTGTGCATTGCAGGGCAGCGATTTTGTGTCTTGGCAAAGGCAGCAGCAGGATCTGTGTGAGTATTCAGCAGTCTCTGGTGGCCAGGCCTCCATTTGCCAGCCCTGTTCCTGCTGCGAATCCAGGGCTACCCTAAATCCCTGCAGACTTGAGGGATTAGGGGGCAGGTCCTGGAGGAGGGAGCGAGGCAGGGATCAGTTCCCATTTCAGCAGTTTATTGCCTGCTCTCGGGGCTATCGCTTCCTCTGCAGAGGGGTTATTTCCTTCCTGCAGGGTGTGCAAGAAAGTGAAAATCTGAGCCATTGCACATTAAATTTAGTCATCTGGGGACATGTGGGGCAGGTGATGAGTCAGTTGGATCTCGGGGTGTGATCTGCCAGCGGAGAGCCGCGGTCCCCAAAAGCCACAGAGAGCCTGTGTGTTTTAGCAGATTGCAATTTAATTGGCCTGGGAGCGAGTTTGAGCTGTTTTTGTGGCTGGAGAATTGCTGGTTTATGTTGTGATCCCTTAACAAAACAGC
Organism: Neopelma chrysocephalum; assembly: GCF_003984885.1. Classification (NCBI taxonomy): domain Eukaryota; kingdom Metazoa; phylum Chordata; class Aves; order Passeriformes; family Pipridae; genus Neopelma; species Neopelma chrysocephalum. Next base: position 1,522,974 of record NW_020898025.1, read on the forward strand.
TCTGCCATCAGGCTTTGTGTCTGAGCAGCACAAAGGCTGTGCTGGGAGCAGAGTGGTGTCTGTGCGTGCCTGGTGTGTCCATCTGCGCTGGCTGAGGGAGAGCTGGAATTTGGAAGTGCTTTTAATTGTGTGGGGGGAGCAGGTGGCTTTTCATCGCAGGGAATTGTTTATTCCGGTGCAGATTGGGGCAGGGTTTTGTTGCTGTTTGTTGTTCCAAGAAGAGGGGAGGAACGAGGGGGTAGAAAGGGTGGAACTGGTTGAACTGGAATTCCCGGGTCACGCTTGGCCTTGGGTTACGATCAGCGAGGTCCTGCTCACTTCAAAACCCGGGGCTGGCAAATCCTGGTGCCTTGGGATCTGTTGGTGCTTCAGGTGTTCAGATGCTTCAGGTTGTTCACAAGTGTATTGAAAGAGTTTAAGAATAGTTTTGTAGCAGAGATCTCAAATAATTTTATAAATAAGAGTAAAAAATCCCGTTTTGTCACAGGAATTCTGTTCTCTGAGGATGTGTAGGATAGACACTCGTGGCTTGGTGATTGAACTGGCTCAGCATGGAGAGATGAGGATGGCACCTTCCCTGTGGTGTTTGCTGTGGGAAAAGGAACAGAGGAGCGGGCAAGATCTGATGATTCCAGGCTGTTTGGTGCTGGGAAGCCTCACTTGATGCCTTCCAAACCCAGTCCTACCCCTTCCCTGTAAGGACAGGCTGTCAGAGCCCTGTTTGGGGCTGCAGCTGTGTAAACACCCCAAAGTGCTGAACAAGTCCTGGGTATTCACTGCCTTCCCTTATTCTCCAACAACTGCTTTGTGGCCCATGTGACAAACAAATTGAGGAACTGAGCTGGATTCAAACCAGCTGCTTCTGCACCAGGCTGGTTTTGACCGGGGTCAGCTGCTCCACGGGATCTCCCTGGTGCCGAGAGAGGCAGAGCCTGTGGAACCACAGCTTTAATTACCTTCTGCACAGGGGTATTTTGGGGTTCCAGGGCCGTTCCTGTGGTTGTGCCTCTGTCCCCTCACCCTGAATCACTCCCTCCAGGAAGTTTCCAGGTTGAGCTGTTCCTCCAGTTCCACTTTCAGCTCAGACTGACCCCAAAGAGCTGTGAGGCTGCAGGTGTTGGAGGGGGCTGTGCTGAACTCCATGGGTTTGCTACTGGTGGGCTTTCCATGCTCTTCATTTTTGTGGGAAGCCTGTTCTTTCCATTGGCTCCCACAGATCATAGAATGACCTGGACTGGAAGGGATTTTAAAGATCATCTCATTCCAAACCACCTTCCAGCAGACCAGGTTGCTTTTTCCTGGTAAAAAGCTGGTTTTTATCCCAAATACACTACAATATTATATTTTTGTAAGACATGAGGGAAGTTCTGGTTCTTTGTGGTGGGTTCTCTGCTGCAAATAAAGTAATTTGAGACCTCATTAGTTGCTTCTGTAGTAAAAGCTACTAAGAGCTTGACTCTGCAGCAGGATAGTTAATACCAGACCTCACACAAGGCTGAAAGGAAGCCATAGTGATGGGTAGGGCAGTTAAAACCAGTCTTTCCATTCCTGTTGGCTGCTGAAACTGGGATGGAAGTAGGATTGTGTTATGGCTGAGCGGTCTGAGCTTCCTGGTCCATGGGCTGCCTTTCCCTGGAGCTCCCTGACCCATCCAGAGGGACAGAAGAGGCTGCAGAGAGGTGCAGATACAGGTTCCAGCAAATAAATTTACAGTTACTTAAATTCCTGAGAGCTGGCAGAGCTCCTGCAGCTTTCTGCATGTCATTGCTGGCTGCTGGGGTGGGGAGGATGCAAACCTGTGGGCTGGAGTCCCTCTGAAAGCTGCTCTAAGTTTGTGTTGGGTGCTGTGTGGGTGTCTCACAGCTCCTGTGCTCCAGGGAAGCTGTTGTGTATCTAAACACTGATTTTTTTTTTTTTTGTGGGCACCTCTTTGTGAATTGAAGCGTTCCTCAGATTAAGTCATTTAGGAAATCTCTATTTATGGGCAAACCTCAAAGCTGGCTGATAAACACCCTCAAATGAGTGACTTCATCCATCCAACTTGGAGCTGTGGCAGAGGGGAAGGATAGCTCCCAATCCTGGCAGCATTCATTTACTGAGCAAAGCTGGGTCAGATTGGATCCAGCTTCACTTCCTTTTTACCACAAAACTCTTCCTCAGTACCACTTTCATTGCAGACCCAAGTTTCCCTTTAGTAAACCTGTCACTGTGGGTCAGGGTCATCTGCACAAACAATTCCTTTGGCCATTGTACAACGGGCTGTGCAGGTTTCTAAGACCTGGGGCTCACTCACACCCACCTTTGAAGCCTTAAAAACCTTGCAAAGCATTTTTTTTGTTCCATTTATATGGCTCAGTGTTAACATTTTTCCTTACTGTGCCTTTTCCACATTACGTGTTGCCAGACATGACTTTCTCCTTCGGTTTTGCTCCTTTTCATCTACTTTGTTGCTCTTCTATACAGTTCACTCCCTTCCCAGAAACCTTGTTCAGGATTTGCTGGGAGTGCTGGTGTAGGTGGAGGGAGTGGGGTTCCTTTGTAACCATTCCTGGTGCTGGCACCTCTCGGAAGGTCCTGTTTGCTGAGCAAACCAGCAGTTCCTGGCTGGCTGATAACTGTGCTGGGGAGTCACAAAATGAACCTGCTCTGATGTCCAAGGACACAGCAGCTGAACAGAACAGAGAGGCTGTTCAAGAGAAGTCACCAGAAAGTCCCACAGCTCACGGTTCAAGCTGCTTATTTTTCAAGGATTTTTTTTCCTCACTGGATTTTAAGGCTCTTTCTCATACTGGACTTCTGTTATACTATTGTGAGGTGTATATATAATTCTTGATAGCTTTGAGATGGATTGATTCAAGGTGATCTGCCAAACCCCTCAGGTGTGCTGGTTCTTGAGCAGGGCTGGGATTTACCTGGAGTGTTCCTGTCCAAGGCACATCTGGTGGATCCTCTGCTCGTGAACCAGGTTTTCACTGAGCCAGGTATGCAGAGCCAGCTCCAATGACCTTCCACTTAATACAGCCCATCCAAAGGCATTTCCTCAGCTTCTGTGCCTTGGGAATGTTTGAGACTCTTGATATCTCCTCCTTCCACATAATTTCTGCTGTTGCAGTTGCAATGATTCCCTTGGTTTGATTTGTGCAGTTTTCCCTGGTTGCCTCCCTGGCCCAGGTCAGCTCATCTGCCTGCAGGGCACGAGGAGAGATTTGCCACTTCAGCTGGGTGTTTTTTTTAGCCATTGTTACTGTGAAAGGTCGTTTTGTGGCTGGAAAGAAGCCGTGATAGTTTTACTGAGCTCTTAATGCAGCTAAACGTGTTGGCTGGGAAATGTCATCTCTAATGGAGAGACTGAGAGCTGAAACCTTCCTGTTCTTGGGAGAGCTCCAGGGGATCACTGCCTTTAAGATTGTGCCATTTAAACTTTAATTTGAGATTATTTGGAGGAGTTTATCAGACCAAAACCTCCCACAGATCTGAAAGGTGAGTGAGCATATGCTGAGCAACCTGGGCTAGTGGAAGGTGTCCCTGCCCATGGCAGGAGGTTAGAATTGGATGATCTTTAAGGTCCCTTCCAACCCAAACCATTCCACAATTCTGTGTGAATGGAACCCTAACCCTTGGAAGAGCACTAGGAAAGGCACAGCTTTCCCCTGAGTTTAAAATCAACTCAGGGCCCCTTAGCTCAGATGGCTGCACTAAGCACCATCCTCAGGCAAACACTGTTGCTGCTTCATAAACTTTGTGCACAGCCATGAGAAGTACAAATTATCTTTTTTTTTTTTTTTAAGGAAATGTTCTTGTTCAGGGACTTTATGGCCTTATTTTCACAGTGGGATGCCTCGCTGCCTGCACTTTGTTATAAAGACTTTGCCAGATCAGTAGTGGGAATTAATTTCTCTGATTTCCTAGTTATGGCCAGGGCACTTTTTTATTAAAGCTGGAGCTTTAAGAGTAATAAATTGCCTGGGGAGGGTTTCTTTAAGGAGGTTTGATACCTTAATTAGAAGTAATTAGAAATTATGCTGGTGAGACTGTGAAGGAAGAAGTAAGGCTACAGCTGATTTACAAACTACCTGAACTGCTTGGCAAAATCTGCCTCGAAAGGTGAAATTCAAGGCTCCTGTAGATTCAGTGATGTAATTTCCATTCAGGAAGAGTTTTAATTTCAAGTAGCTGAGCTGTGCCCAGTTAAAAAGTGTTGACTCTATGAGTTGATAAAGACACCTACACCGCACAGGTTTCCTGTGTCTCACGGTTTTTCAAGTGGGAACACCGAGCTGCCTTCCCAGGGTGGAGTTTCATTAGAGGTGCCTGGTTTGTGCTGGAATGTTGCAGTGGGGAAAGTGTGGGGTTTAATCAGATTTCACACCCCCTGTGGTCTGTGTATCCCGGGAGGCAGTTGGGCAAGGGGTCCTTTTGGAAAGATCCATGTGGCAGGACTGCAAATTCAGCTCCACTGCTGCTGGAGTTTTGGGAGTTCAGGTGAGCTTTCTAACAAATTCCTTTTGGTGCTTCGATGGGGGTTGAGCTCATTCCTGTCGCTTCTTAAAAAGAAACAGTTTTCAAGCTGGCTCTGCAGCTGCTGAGGCCAAAAGTGGCCTCGTTTTGGGGAGGAAATGGTGGTTGCAAATGAAGTTGTGTATCGAGTCATAATTGCAGGGCCATGACCACAGCACTGCTTCGTTTTCATTGAAAGTCTGACGAAAATGGAAACCACAAAACGAAGGCAAAGGTGGTTTGAATTTTACCCCAGAAGCCAGAGGGAAATAAATAACCCTGTTATTTTGTGCCTTCTGGGTGTGTGTTACAGACACAGATTATGTATAGGCCAGATATGTGCAACCCACAGTCCTCAGCTGCTCCTGTAATGGTGGGTCTGGGATGGAGGTTTTTGTTTGGACGCATCCAAACCAACTCATTCGGATCCTTCCTGGCTGACAGGAACAAGCAGAGGACTGAGCTCATGTTTTTGGTGGCTTTCATCAGGTTAAAATCAGTGAATCCCAGGATTGTTTGGGTTGGAAGGGACCATAAAGATTATCTAATTCCACCCCCTGCCATGGGCAGAGACACCTTCCACTAGACCAGGTTGCTCCAAGCCCTGTCCAACCTGGCCTTGGACACTTCCAGGGATGGGGCAGCCACAGCTTCTCTGGGCAACCTGTGCCAGGGCCTCACCACCCTCACAGGGAAGAATTTCTTCCCAATATCCCATCTAACCCTGTCCTCTGGCTGTGGAAAGCCATTCCCTGTGTCCTGTCCCTCCATCCCTTGTCCCCAGTCCCTCTCCAGCTCTCCTGGAGCCCCTTCAGGCACCAGAAGGGGCTCTCAGGTCTCCCTGGAGCCTTCTCTTCTCCAGGTGAACCCCCCCAGCTCTCCCAGCCTGGCTCCAGAGCAGAGGGGCTCCGGTCCCCTTATCAACTTCATGGCTCCAGGATTTTGTTCCCAAGATGCAGGTTTGCCTGGAAGGTCTTGTTGGGTTGTTGAGGCTGATTCTGCTACTTCAAAAGCTTCTTTGGAAGCAGGAAAACCTTTTTGCTGAATCAGTGCTGAGACCCAACAAACACGATGATGTTTCTCTCTGATCAACCTTTGTGACAGAGGTGTGAGATTCCTCACTGGTCTCTGTACACACTAAAAAGCTAATTGTTAAAATTGGGGGGAAATGTCACTTGGTGTGTACTGTTGTCTGCTCTGCAGTTTTGGAGTTTCAGACACTATCCCACACTTCCAGACTGCTGCAGTTCCTTCCCCCTGAGTCACTAATCCTCTCCTTTCTATCTGTATCTGTGGTTCTGTACAGACAGAGCTGGTTGGAGGGTTTTGGTTTTTTTTGGTTTTTGGGTTTTTTTTTTTGAGTAAATTGAAATTCCCTGCGAGGTGTGGTACAAGGAGGAACTGCTGCACGAACAGGTATGTGCAGATCACAGAGGAATTTTAATTTCTGACAAGCCCTATTGTCCTGAAATCAGTTGTGCAGAAAGACACGAGGGAAATGTGCCAATTCCAGAGCTGAAACCAGTGTGGTGCTGCTGGGGCTGGGATTTCACAGGGGCTGCAAGCTGACCTCAGTTGCTTTTGGAAAGGAGCAGCCCTGTTTTTTCCCTTAAAAAAAACCAACTGGGATTCATGTTGTTGTGGCAACACAAACTGGAAGAAATCTGGGTGAAAAACCCTTTTATTGGTGATCTGCATTTTGGGTGGTTTAAGGCAATCAGGCTGATTTTTTTTTTTTTTTTTTTTTTAATTGGGGAGGGGGAATTTGAATCTTAAATGCTCAATGTTTAACACGTTGTGTGTTGTTTTATAACTTTTGTGGGGGGGAAAGGCATCTCAAGACTTCCTGTTCTTAACAATCCCAGGTCTGAGGAACGGGGACCACACTCCTGGATGTTTGCACTGAAATAACCCTCTCTGAAAGGTGAATTGGGCTCGAGGCATTTCCCCACCTCCTCTGTGCTTCCAATTACTGCACTAATTAATTTATACAGACCTTGTGGTCAGGTTTGCAGAGGCTCAGATAATGTTTTTGTAGCTAACTGGGGATACCCCAGTGGCTCCAGCAGCATTGAAGTTCGTCCTAATATGGATTTACATAGACAAGAATTCAGTTTGTCATCTCGTGCTTTTTGGAAAGAGGGGGAAATAGAAAATACAGCTCAGATTTTGGGCAGTTGAGCTCTTCACTTCAAATATCCATTATTTTTTGCTTTGCTGAAGCAGGTGCTGGTGGAGCTGGTTCCTTTTCTTGAGTCCCACTGTGCAGACATGAGTTGGGTCCTGGAGAACTGGGATCTTCTATGGAAACTGCTTTACAAAGACATCAGCAACCTTCCTTTTCTCTTTCTGGCGTGCCCAGACTTTCCTGGGTAACAGCAAAATGTGGGAATTGCCTTCTGCAGTATAGGAATTTATTAACATGTTTTGAGGGTTCATTATGTGTTGACAAATTGTGGTGTGTGTTGGTCTGGAACTTCTTTAATATATTTTATTGTATCAAGTAGCTGATGAAGGAATAACCATGCCTTGCCCTTTGGATGCTCCATGATGATAAGAACAAGAGCATCTGTCTTCTGCACCAGTGGGCCATTCTGCTTTAATTTTACCCTCTGCTTTTATCAGGGAGATAATTTTGGTTGAGGCAGCTGCTTCAAGGACAGCAAGGAGAGGAGCTGGTTTGCTCTGTTCATGCTGCAGGTTTTTTTCCCTGCATGCATCCACACCTCCAGGGTGGTTGATCAGCTGCCAAAAGGTCTGGAGGCAAATTAGAGGTGTTTTCCATACTGATAACTGAATAGAAATAGCATTTGTCACTGGGGACTGGCACAGAAGCTGTGCCATGTTCATGCTTTCCTGTGGGCTGCTGGCTTATTGTTCTAAGTTGGGTAAATATGGCTCTGAAACACCTGGGAGAGGCTGGAGTGGCTTTTTCGGGCTTTGTGTGGTCTTGTTTCAAGTAGAAATATGGAAAAACTTGCTGTGTTTGGCTTGTTAAATGAATGAAGTGCAAAGGTGCTACTGTGGTGAAAGTTTCTAGGAAATAAGAGTATTACAAGTTTTCATTTGGTTTTGAATTGAGTTGCAAAAGAGGTTAATCCTCTCTTGAAGGGGCACAGAGGAAGGGCCTTGTCCAGGGTCCCACATCCACCATCCCTGGAGGTGTCCAAGGAAGGACTGGACGTGGCACTCAGTGCTCTGGGCTGGGTGACAACGTGGGCATCGGGCACAGGCTGGACTTGGATCTTGGATGTCTTTTCCAACCTAAATGATTCTGTGCTGATCAGAAGCAGATCTGTGAGTGATGGGGGCTCTGGACTCCCACTCCAACACTCTGCAGTGTCCATGAGTATTTTTGAGGGTTACTTTGCACAAGTGTTGGAAAATCCCACTCGCCTTCCCTATGGTGCAGCCCCGGAGAATTCAGCTCCCTTCCTTTCCCAGTTCCTCCCTGGTAATGTTATATTACTGTGCCACCCACAGGCAGCTACTGAGCTGCTGGAAAATATTTGCTGTTTGCAGCGGGAGCCAGTTATCAAATGTTAAATCTGTGACAAAAAGCCGCTGGTTTCACTGGCTGTGATATCAACTGTATTGAGGTTTCTCGATCCTCGTTATTCCAGTTTTCTGTTTCAGGTGCTTGTAGAGTTGTTATAATATTGTCTGATTTTTTTTTTTCCCACTTCTTCCACAAAACTCTTTTCCTGTGCTAACCAGCTGCTCTGTTCCTGCTCAAAGCTGTTGCTTCCCAACAAGTGTAGAAATGCCTGAAGTGTTGGGATCCTTGGGAAGAGAGAGAGAAACTGCTGGGCTGTTAATTACTGGTGCACCCCGTTAATTGACATGTTGCCAGACTGGGCTGTGAGAACAACTGGGTTCAATCTGTGTGGTTTTATTGAGGGGGGAATATTGTGATTTCCCTCCATCTGACCTCTCCACTGCTCCGTGTGTGATTGGTGCAGAACAAACTGGGTCAGCCGAGGCCGCTCGGAGGATTTTAAAACCAGCCTTTGTAGCAAATGGTGTTCAAACCATAACACTGAAGGACACGAGCAAACCAAGGTTTTTAGGTGGAGTTGGTTTGGTTTGAAGTGAGGGCAGATAAACAGATGAGCTTTTTGCCATCCACTGACCTTAAGAAGGGCTTGTGAATCTTTTCTTCTCTGTACTGCTCAATCCAACAGGAGGTTAATTATACCTTCACACCTTGTCTTGTACTCTATAGTAGTGTATTTGCCACGGTTGATCTGTTTAGGTTTTTTTAAGAATTTCCCTTGTAATGTTTAAGCTCCAGCTTGTGCACTTGTGCTGAAATCTGTCCCTTGGGAGAACCCTTTGGTGCTGTTGAGTTATTCTGTTTTATGGAACACAATTTTAATGTTGTTTACCACGCTCTTAATCTCATGCCTGGCAGATAAAATGAGTTCCTTTAGCCCTTCCCCTGGGGGACCTGGTGGGGCTCCATGGCCAACAGACCCATGGCATTAGGTGGAGTTTTCTCAGCTTTGAGAAAATCCACTCATTTGCCCTCCTGGAATGAATAATTGATTGGGGAGAGAAGAAAATGGTGAACTGATTTTTATTTTTTAAGTTGCTTTTATAAAAAGGGATGGGGGCAGCGAGATCTGTGGGGCAGGTTTGGGAGTCTGGCCCTTAATAAACATGTGCAGCTGGGGAGAGTCCTGATGGTTTGGTCCAGCCATTCCAGTGGAGTTTGGCAAGACGGGGAAGACTCGGAACGTTCCCTGCGTGATGAAGAGGAGGCTGCTCAGTGCCTGGCCTCCATCTCCCAGCTGACCTTATTCCTGGTGTCCACTTGTTCATGTTGTGATGGTGAGCTCTTCCAGGCAGCATTCCCTGAGCTCCTGCCATCTGCTCCAGTGGGAACCTGCAGGGGATTTGGCCTTCTGGGTGCTGCTGTAGCAATGGCATTTTTAAACAGTGTAAAGCAAAGGGCTGAACTGGCATAATGAATTACAATATTATATTTGTTTGTTGGCTGCTGGTAGCACCACATCAGGTCAAAATTAAATATCTTCTAGGAGTTGTCAGGTGAGCTTGTTTAATTTCATGGGTCGTGGTCTGTATTAGCACAGGACCTTGTTCTTGGGTGTTTGTTAACCCTTTCATTTCCCTCTCCCTTCAACTGATGGCTGTAGTTCTGGATCCTTATCAGAGCATCCTTTCTCTCCCCCACATTTGTTTTTTTTCCAAGACAGCCTCAGGTTTTGTGTCTCATTACAGTAAAAGCCCTGTGGTTGCTGCCCAGCTGCTGTCAGGTCCCTCTCTGGATGGTGATTTAGAGCTGAGCCAGCATGGAAAGGGCCTTTCCCTGCCTAAGGCAACCCTGTTGGCAGCCACAGTGGAGAAGTAATGTGCCACTTCTGCTTGGAAGAGTTGTCAGTTTTCTAGTTCAGTTGGGAAAAACAACCAACGTTGGCTCGAGTTTTAGCAGGACTTTTGGAGACATCCCACAGTGTTTTGAAGGAAGCTCCTGTTACTGGAAGAGATGAGCAGTGAGGACAGAGGGGTCCAGCTAATGAGCTTCACTCTGGAGCAAGCTAAATGCCTGTTATTCCAGAGGTTTGGGCAAGGGTCACTGAAAATTAGACCATGAGGAAGGGGGGAAGCTGGTCATCAGTAAAGCTCATGGATGTGGATTGCCAGAGGCTGGAAAAACAGTGGCACCTTGGTGTGACAGTGAGGTCCTGTCCTTCCCAACCCACTCCTCTGGACATGCCTGGTGTGCTTGTGGGTCAGCTTTCACTGTTCCCAAGGTGGGTGGACCAGTGCTGGCACAAGGAATGGGTGGGAAGGCGTGGGAAGAGGGCCAAGGTGTGGATTTGGGCTGGTTTGTGTTGCTGTGGGATGCACCCTCGGGAGGATGTGACAGAGCTGGGAAAGACAAAACTCCCCGTGCAGCAGGGAGTGTGTTAAGGCTGAAGAAACAGGGTGGAAAACTGTGGCAAACAGTCCAGCATGGCCGCGGAGCAGCGAGTTCCTATTGTGTGTGGATTAGCTGCCCAGCTGGAAAAAAGCCATCACCTTGCTGCTGGGAGTTCAAAGCCGGGTCAATGGAACAGGGATATATTCTTGGACTGGTACAAAGAGCTGGGGAAAAAAACCGTGGAGTGTTTGAAGTCCCGAGGCAGACAAAGGCCGTGGTTCTGCTGCTGCGATGGCGAGAGCGGGAGGGGCTGCGGAGTGTCCGGAGCTGTGCCGGGAACTCTTGGAAACACAGGAATTTCACACAGCTGTCAGGCCCCGGAACGTGTGAGCACTCGGAGCACATGAATATTCAGAGCTGTGGCATGTGTCACGCCAGAGGAAATGAAAAATCCAAGTTTTCTCAGGGTTACGGATCTGGGAAACCTCTGACAGCACTGGGGATAAAAGCAAATTGCTGTTCTGCAGGGCAGGTTATCTCAACTCAGCTTCCCAATTAGCCAGCCCTAGTTAAGGCTGGCAGCAGGATCTGCACTGCTTAATCCATTCCTTTGGTGAGCAAGTGCCTGTTCCTTAGAGCTGTGTGTTCCTTCTTTGGCAGCCTGTGGCAATGCTCTGGGAGCCTGGACTTTGCTCCTTCTTCCTCTAACCTGGCATCACTTTTTTTTTTTCCCAGTGTTCCTTTTGTGCTCGTTCTATTAATAACCAGATATTGTGGATTTAGTGTTTTGCTCAGAAGGATCCTCCCAGCACAGGCTGAGGTGCTTCCAGCCGTGCTGTCAGGCAGTGACAGATGTCCTTGGGTACAGTGAGTGTCCAGCAGTGATGGGGGCTGCCAGGATTAGTATTCCAGGCACAAATGTGCCCCTTGGAATATGCAAAGCACAGAGCAGCCTGTGCAGGAATGCCCTTGAAAGGCAAATTAAACCCAGCTCCCTGGTGGCTCTGGGGGAGTGGGAATGCTCTGTCATCTGCACTGAGGTTCAAGTAGGCTTTGAGGTGGCTGATTTTTGTTTTCCTTCTGTTTTCCCTTCCCAGAAGGGTTTGCTGAAAGGGCAGGAAGGGATGATGGGTCCTTCTGCCTTCAGTGGGGAGCATTCCCTGACAGGAGAGTGGAGCCAGGTGAGGGTCAGGCTCTGCTCCCAGGTAACACGGGACAGGACGAGAGGAAATGGCCTCAAGTTGTGCCAGGGGAGGTTTAGATTGGACAGTAATGAAAAATTTTTCACCAAGAGAGTTGTCAAGCCCTGGAAGAGGCAGCCCAGGGCAGTGGTGGAGTCACTATCCCTGGAAGTGCTCAAAAACACATGGATGTGGCACTTGGGGACATAGTTTAGTGGTGGCCTCGGCTGTTATGGGGTAATGGTTGGACTCGATGATCTCAGAGGGCTTTTCCAACCCTAATGATTCTGTGACTCATTTGTTTTGAGTTCTTGCAAATGGTGTCCTTGGTGCAGCACATGGAGGTACCAAACCACATCCCAAATGCATGTGGAAGTTAACTTAATTTTACCAGTGTTCATGGATTAAGCTGTGGGGATTCTGAGGGTGTTTCCCAAGTGACTCGTGTCAGTCTGCCTCTGAAATAGAGATCAACTGATGCTCCTGACTGACTTGAAGCCCTTCTCTTCACTGACCTGTTTAAAGCTGGGATCATCAGCACTGTTTTGAGGGTTTAATGGCTCTGTCGAGGTGTTTCACCCCATCCAAGAACATCCCTGTGGTGGTACTGGAGCTGCAGCAGGGAGCAGTCCCCTGGAGCGTGGCTGCCTCATCCAGAGAAGTGTTTGTGCCCACAGAGCTGAGCAAAGCAGAGCTGAAACGCCCCTCTGGGCAGAGCTCCCAGGGGTGGGGTGGTGGGGCTGTCTCTGCTGACTCCGCAGCCCTGGGATGCTCCCATGCTCTCTGCAGGCTGAGCACGTGCTGCACACTCAGCAGGTTGTCACATGAGGGTGATCCAGCTGATCTGATGTGGAGTTACAGCCACCAAACTGTGCTTTGCTGCTGGGAGAGAAGGTGGAAGGCTATGGTTTAAGTCTGGCTTTGATTCCTTGACACTAGAAACAACCTTGTTTTGTAGTTCTTCCCCAGTCACCTCACACTGTGCCTGCTGATGTGTCTGATTGGGGTTCTTAGTTTGAACTGCAAGATTGTCAGGACAGAACCTCCCTGTTTTTACTGTGCTACGTAATCTGTCAAAATCAAGACATACCTGATTTTCCCAAACTTAGTTCCTCTTGCACCTCCTTTCAGAACTTTCTCCAGAGAAAAGCTGGCTTTGCTGCTAAAATCCTGGTTCCTCTTTTTTGTGTTCCCCCCCACACACACCATGTTCAGAAGTGCCTTGATGCTGTGACATCTGAAATACTTCCTGTGCATGTGCTGTGCTGCCTTTGCTAGATAAGCAATAGCTGTTCCCTTTTACAGCAGGCACATCCCTTCCTGAAGAGGCAGATGTGGAATGTTTTCCCTGGGAACAAATATTTACTGCTTTGTAATTACGGCACCTTAATTTCGCTTCTCTTTCCTTTCCAGCTCAGCGTGTGTCTGATTAGAGGCTACTGATGTCTTCAAAGAGGGGTGATGATGCCACACTCTTGTTCCTGGTTTGGGGCAGGATTTCTGCTTTAGGTTCCCTCCATGCTGGTTTTGTGTAGGCTGAGCAGAGCTGATAGAGAAATGAAACTAATGATCTGAGCTTTGGTCACGCTTGGAATTGCAATTTGTGTGTTGATTTTTTGCTTCTTGTTTTTGCAGGAATTGCTCAGGAAGATAGAGTGCAAGAGGAATGGAAGAGAACGCTGGTGAGTACTCTTGGATGTCTTACCACAGGTTGTGAACCTGTTCTTTGTTCCTTGGTTAAGCATCATAAAGAACCTGATGACTTTAAACTTGGTGTCTTCAATTGAAGTGTAGAAGGTGATTAGAAAACTATCTAGTTTGGCAGATGCATCAGTTGTACTGTGGTGTGGACCAGATCTGATTTGAAGCTCTGTTGTACATCTGGAAGATCTTTTTTTTGGAATTTCCCATCTCTGAAACCTGGACTATAAGTCTCCCGGCTGTCCCAAGCTCTTGAAAAAAAGTAACATCCCCTTTCTTAGCAGGGAAGAGTCAAAAGCAATGAGCTGGTTTGAACAAGCCATAAAGGAGGATCAGCTTGTGGTTGCTCCCGAGTTCTTTTTCTGTATTTATTTCTTTAGGCTGTTCTGTCTTGCAATAGATACAGGATTTCTTTAATTAAAATTTGGCATTAAAGCTCTTGCTTTAGGCACTGTGTGCTGCTTGCCCTGAGGCAAGTAAACTCATCCCTGGTAGGTTTAACTGATGGAAGGATATGGCTGTAACTAAAACTCACAGATTTTTGGCTTAGAGATTGCCTTGAATAGATAGCTCTTCCATCTGTTTGCCTAAAGTGGCTAAAAAAACCCGGAGTTAAGTGGCCATTTTTTTCCCTACCATTGACGTGAGATTTGCATGAAAGCTCTTGCCTGCACCATGGGAAACCAGTTTGTGAAGCATGTTGACCTCACATCTTCTGGACCGCGATGCTGCAGTTGGTGACTTCTAACTCATAAACGTTATTTCTAGATTATTCCGTGCGGTCAGGTGATGCCATCCTGAAAACCCTGGGAAAGGATGTACCTGTCAGCAGGGCAAGGCTGCTTGGTGGGGCAGATGAAGGCCAGTTTTTGGCTTCTTACAGAGCTGGTCTGGTGAAGCCCAGTGGCCTGGCTGGACCAGCTGAGAGTTCTTGCATAAAAACATGTTGTGCTTATAGTCCTGGTGGCAAGAACTGCTGCTGTGCCCTCTGATTGTCAGCCTGTGAGGTGAACATTTAATCTGTGGTGGTTGCTTTCCCTTCTGATTTGCTTGTGGCAAACTAATTCCAGGTGACGACTTCTGGGGGAGGAGGAGGAGGGTGAAGTGAGTGTGACACTGGCAGCTGAGACTGGAGCAGTGGCTGTGGAGGTGGCAGCTCTTGTCAACCCTGGGACAGAGCACAGGCAGAGCGGGGCCAGTTTCCATCTCTCCAGCCTGAATTACTGGGATGGCTTTGAGCAACATGGAGGCCAGGTTGGATGGGGCTTGGAGCAGCCTGGTCTAGTGGAAGGTGTCCCTGCCCACAGCAGGGGGTGGAACTGGATGATCTTCAAGCTCCTCTTCCAACCCCAACCAGTCTGTGATTCCATGAACACCGAGCTCTGCTTGTTCCCCAGGTCTCAGCCTGTGCTGGGGCTGCCAGCAGCCAGCTGTGTTCACATCACAAAGCTTTGTGTCCCATTTTATGTGCAGCTGAACCCCATTTTTGGGGTAGATCACTGTGACACAGGGCTGGAGCCTGTTGAGGTTACTGCAAGCTTTAACTCCTGATTTGAGCAGTGCTGGTGCCCTGGGATGTGAAAAGCCTTATGTTCTGTTTGCATTTTGCCAGCTGAAGTAGAGTTACCTCCCCTTTCCCTCTGAACTACTTGAGCTGTGCCAGTTTGGGATGGAGTATCTGCACTGGATCTTTGCATGCACAGACACCCCACACAGCTGGTTGAGAAGCTTTACATGTTGCCTCCTTAAGTGCTGGGAGCCAAGAGCTTCACATTAAAGGCAGAATAAGCAGATGGGTCTTCTATTATAATTTCCTTAAATTCCTTTGCTTTTAAGGACTCTCATTCTCCAAGTGCTGCTAAGCTCAGGACTCTTGATCCCGGAGATGAGGTAAGGCAGAGCTGAGCTGAAGTCCGTGCCCTTTGTTCCCTCCAAGCCTGGTGCTGTGGATGTACTGCTGTCCTTCCCTGGTTGGATATTAACTGCACTCAAATGCTGCATGGCTGGCGCTTGTTTGAGCTGGTGTGCTTGGAATGGCCACTGGGAATGCACAGGGAAGCATAAATCCTTTAGAGCTGTCAGGCTTCACTAGCCATGGGTGGGTGGGGGAGCCCTCCTTGGCTGGCTGCCCTGGCTAATTAAAAATGAAATTTGCTGTTGTCTTCAGATTTTTAATTCATGCTCATCCCCGAGGACGACTGGAAGCAAGGGCTGCAGGCAGCTGCAGTGAAGTTTTAGAGCTTGTCTATACATGGCTTTTTAGAACAGGTGTGCAGCTTAAAATGTGCTCTCGACCCTACCCTGAGTTGTTTTTCAAGTGTAGAGAAGAATATACAGAAAATTCAGGCAAATCTTGGGACGTGGCCCTTAGCAAGTGACTGTAGGTTAAGTTGCCACATACGGCAATGGCCTTAAGCTGAAGGAGGGGAGGGTGAGTTTAGATGGGATGTTGGGAAGAAATTCTTCCCTGTGAGAGTGGGGAGGCCCTGGCACAGGTTGCTCAGAGAAGCTGTGGCTGCCCCATCCCTGGAAGTGTCCAAGGCCAGGTTGGACGGGGCTTGGAGCAACCTGGGCTAGTGGAAGGTGTCCCTGCCCATGGCAGGGGGTGGAACAGGATGAGCTTTTAAGGTCCCTTCCAACCCAAACCATTCTGGGATTCTATAATCCTATGTCAGGTCTCTGCCCCCGAGGAGTCAGCGGAGCTGGGGCAGGTGGGAGGACGGAGGTTTGGGAGAGGAATAAATGAAATCTAAATATACACACCCTGCCAGGCCCAGCTTCCTCAAGGTCCCACCTACACAAGGGTTCTCTTGAAGGGAAATGTCACTGGGATACCTTTCCCCTCTTCAGATCCTTCCTGTGGTGCGGGTGAAGGATCACACTCTATTTTCGGAGCCTGTTTCTGCTGTTCCATCTCCTGCCCAGGCCCCCTCCCAAGACCACTCACTCACCTTACCATGATCTGAGCTAAGCTTGGACCTTTCTCTTTGTCAAGGGATTGTGTTCTGTCTGGTATTTCATCTGCCTGTAAGTCTGTGAGATCTTAAAAAGCAAAATATTGAAGAAGCGGGAGCTTTGTGCTTGGCAGGATGAGACTCACCTCGTGCCCGTGGTTCCTTGAAAGCTCTGCTGCTGTGTTGGATCCACCTAATGTGGGAGCAAACCTGCAGTTCACCTGCCCAGTAATGAGGAGTCATTAATGAACAGCCTCAGAGGGAGCCTGGGATGCCTTTTCATGGGAGGTGTTTGCTGTTGGGTCCTTTGACCTGCTGTACTTTGGTGCTCTGTTGACAGTTTCTGCCTGTGCTTACACACTTCCTCTGCAGGTATTGGGATAGGAACCTTTAAGTAGTGTCCCTAAAAGGTTTAAATCCCTGTAGGACAACTGTGAAGCATTTTGGGAAATCAGTGAGGTAGCCTTTGCACACACAGGCTCCAACCCAAAGCTGCTTTTTTTCAAAAGCACTTGAAATACTAAGTTTATGGATGCTTTAAGAATCTTCTGCAGTTACTGCCTTATACCAGACTGACTTTCATCCCCTTTGACTTTCATCCCCTTTATCTCCTGCTGTGCTACTTTTTTCCCAATTCTTTTCCTACTAAAAATAGGAAATACTCTTCAAGTCCTTCACCTTTGTGCAAACAAAGAAGTAATTTGTTTTAGCATCTGAGCTGACTCCTGGGCTACATGCCTCAGAAGGAAACCAGTGTGATATGAATCTGCTGCTTCTGGAGGCACGGACTCCAAATATAGTCTGAGTAGGGGAAAGGGCTGGAAATGGGAGTGCTTAGTTCTTATGCCACCAGCTCTGCTGCTTTTTCCCAGCAGGATGCCTGGCTGGATACCCAATTCCCATTTTTATCCCCAAAAATCAGAGCTCTACCTTCAGATGCTTAGAGGTTCAAAACCATTATGGGAACCACAGAATCCTGGAATGGTTTGGGTTAGAAGGGGCCTTAAAGGCCATCTTGTCCCACCCCCTGCCATGGGCAGGGACACCTTCCACTAGCCCAGGTTGCTCCAAGCCCCGTCCAACCTGGCCTTGGACACTTCCAGGGATGGGGCAGCCACAGCTTCTCTGGGAAATCCACTCTAGCCCCTCACTACTCTCACAGGGAGGAATTTCTTCCCAATATCCCCTCTGTCAATGGGAAGCCATTCCCCCTTGTCCTGTCCCTCCAGGCCCTTGTCCAAAGTCCTTCCCCAGCTCTCTTGGAGCCCCTTTAGGCACTGGAATAAAATTATTCCAGAATAAAAGAACAGCTTTTTCATCGAGGAAGGCACAGAAGCTGTGACTTCCCTCTGAGATCCTGGATGTTGTGTGTCCATGTGATACAGCACAAGAGCCAAAGTGGCCAAAGTGCCTGAGATCAGCCCTTTAATTACAGTTGATGTGTGCTAATTTGCAAGCAGGCAGAAAGGCAAATTCCTACTGTTCCTTAGGCAAATTTAAAGGGAGGAACTGATGGAGAGACTGTTTGACTTTTAAACAAGGTGCAGAAGCACAAGGTGCTTACCTGCATGAAAGCATTATTGTAAATAAGTCGAGTGCACTTGACAAGCCAGCAAAATACTTTGGGACATTATCCTGACAGCCTTTTGTTCTTAAATTTGCTCTAGTTCTTCGTGTAATTAATGTGCTGAGTGCTGTCAGGGTGCTTGGGGCACTCTATGGGATGTCAGTGCTGGTTTTCTTCCTGCTGCATTTGCAAGTGGTTCAGCTCAGCCATCCATCTACTTGGTGTGGCATTTTATACCCAATAATTTCCCCCCATGAACAACTTGAGGAGGTGTCTGAATTTCTGCTGCCTTTCCCTCCTGAGCTACGAGCCAAATGTTTTACAGAGATTATTTGCTGACCTGCCAGAGACCTCGTAATTCCGTGACACCCCATTTGGAGTGACTTTTGGAGCTGTTGTGGTGAATGGCTGTGTAGTTTGTACCCATATCTCTTGCCTGGGGGAAAGCAGAGGTTAACTCTGCTGTTTTTGTGGTGTTGTGGCTCAGCTGTGGATGTGCTGGGATGGAGGTGCTTTGGCCTCCAGGCTGGAGCAAGACAGTAGCAAAGGCTGATGCTGAGTGAGAAACTTTGTGTTTGCTGAAGTGTTTCGTGATTGAATTGAACGATCTTGTTCCTCATGTGAAGAGATAAGACCTTGTAGGACAGTAGTCAATCCTTGGGGTAATTCAGGGCAACTCCCTGTGAAACAATGAGTGTGGAGCTCCTGTGGCTCAGTAAGTAGGACACGGAGCAGGGGGGGCACAGGTTTCCAGAGTTTCTAGTTTTCATTTTCAACTTGTTGGACCTTAAATTCACCTTGCTCCTGGAACGTTGCCTGTAACTTCTGTCCAGAGATTTTAGCAGCTGATTTTATTGGGGTTGGGCGTAGGAGAGGAGCCTGCTTGGAACCAGAGGCAAACAGATCTAGTATAAATGAAGGGATTTTTTTATTAGTACTGTTTTCTTCACACAGCAGCAGTGTGTCCTGACTGAGTGGCAAACCTGGCCTTTTAAAAACAAAATTCTGAATGTTCTCACTACTTTGCAGCCTTTGTGAGCTGTACGTGGTGTTGGCTGAGCTGTGGGTGGGACAAAGCTGCTCCCAAGGCCCTGGGGCTGGTGCTGAGCTGCACTTAAATTTTGTCACTGCCAGTGTCACCACTTTATCTGTTTGGGTCCTATTTGTCCTGGAAAGGAGCCTGGCTCTGATTGCTGAAGGTGTCTTTTGTCTCCTGAAACAGAACCCAAAGGTGGGTTTTTTCCAGGCTGGACCCATCCAGCTGTGATGGGACCAGTGATAACTGTGACTTGCTTGGGGGAGAACATTGTTCGTCAACCCAGCCTGGGCTTGTCTCGCTTTGTTAAGCAGAGATTTTAAGATTTCTAATAGAGTTGTATTCCCTTGTACATGAAAAATACCAGGTGCCAAATTTCCCCTCACAGATCTGCTCAGCCCGTGGCGTGCTCAGGTTCTGCAGCTTCTGAGCTGAGCCTTGCAGATTTAGGCTCTGCAGCGGGTCCTGGTGCCTCTTGGAGCCTGTCTTAAGGCCGTGTAAGCTAAAGCTTTGTGCACTGGCGTAACCCACACGTAGGATTTCCTAATCGTGGAATCATTTCGGATGGAAAAGCCCTCGGCGTCCGAGGGCCTGTCCCGTGAGGGGCCGCGGGGCCGCGCCGCGGCCGCCAGGGGGCGCTCGGCACCGGCCCGAAGGCGGGTCGGTGACAAAGGGAACCGGGACGGGACCCGGGAATGGGATCGCGCTGACCGGGATCGGGTGGGATACTGAGGGGAAATCCCTCCCTGTGAGGGCTGTGAGGCCCTGGAACAGGCTACCCAGAGAAGCTGTGGCTGCCCCATCCCTGGGAGTGCCCAAGGCCAGGTTGGAGGGGGCTTGTGGAAGGTGTCCCTGCCCATGTCCCACCGACTAGTGGGACTTTAAGGTCCCTTTGAATCCAAACCATTCTGGGATTCTATGAAATGCATTGCTGTAGGATATTCCCCTGCAAGAGCAGGGCCCTGGGGTCCTCCCTCTTTTTTTTGAGGGGGGAGAAGAAACAAACGATGAAGGTGCAGCCAAGCAGTGGCCGTGGACATCGGGAGCTGAGGGAACGGCTGGAGCTGTGTCAGGGCAGGGTCAGGTTGGATCTCAGGCAAAGGTTCTTCCCCCAGAGGCTGGTTGGGCACTGCCCAGGCTCCCCAGGGCAGTGGGCACAGCCCCAAGGCTGCCAGAGCTCCAGGAGGGTTTGGCTGATCCTCTGGGGCACAGGGGGTGACTCTTGGGGCTGGGCCTGTGCAGGGCTGAGGGTTGGACTGGATGGTCCTTGGGGGTCCCTTCCAGCTCAGCACGTTCTGGGATTTTGTGACTTTCATGGGCAGTGCAGTGGGGTCTGACTCAGCACCATGTCAGGCTTAGTGCCAACATAATAAGACTGGCCTAATTGGTGTAGCACATCCACACGAAAGCCTCCCTCTGCACTTGAAAAGGTGGAATTTAATAATGCTCTGTGCTCCATATAAGAATCCTGTAGAAAGTCACATCCCGGTTCCTGTTCCCTGCTCCCCCGCGGGCTCGGAAGCAGCTCTGTACAGCTCTGTTTGCTTTGTGTGCTTTCCCTTTCCTTCCCCAGCCCGGCTGCACCAAGGGGCTCATTTCCAAGGTTTCCAAGGCGAGGTGAGCAGCGAGTCATGGCTTGGCAAGGAAAACCACTCCTGGAGGCTCCGTGATCATCCCAGCACATCAACACCTTCTACCCGGGAAGGCTGTTGGGCTGAGATTTGAGCCTGACCCTTGATCTTTGAGAGGACTATAATCAACCTGTGCCGTGATTTTCGTTGAAATTCAACCAAAAAGATGGAAAAGCTGCCCCCCCCCAGCCCTTTGATCTTAACATTAAATCTTGGAAACTTCAGTGGTGATTAGGAAAGCAAACACTGTCCCTTCCTGCAGGGAAGGCAGGAGTTTGTTCTGCCCAAGCACTGGGCGTTGCAGGGGTTAAGTTACAGTTTATCTTTGGGGGAGGAAAGGAAAATCTCTCCCAAGTAATTAACTGTAGATGCTGACGCTAATGAAGGGGCTTTCAAGGCTGGGACTGGTGGAGGGTGGTGGGAATCCCCTGTTGAATCAATGACATTACCGGCCTTAGGAGTGATTCTGCAATTATTAGGCTGAAATGATGTTGAACATGTAGTTAATCCTGTTATCTCTCAGATATTGAGCAAACTGCGTGCTCTGGATAACTCTGTAATGGGATTATAGGAGTCAGTGTGGCACCCTTGGCACTCCCTATCTGTCCAGGGCTTTTGCTCATTTTCCTGGTCAGGATAAAGTATTGGTGAGGCTTCCTAGAGTTAATTTGGGGAGGCGGTGTCTGGGGCAGTGTTTTCCAGCTCTTTTTTAGCAAATTAATTTGGTAATGAACACCCTGTTGCCTCCTGAAGCCATTCACTCCTGCACTGCAAAGATCCCTTGAGTCCATCCCTAAATAAATGTTTAGGAAAAGAACTGAAGAACAAGGACAAGTTTAAAAGGAGACTTCCCTGTGTCACACCTTCCTGGCATCAAGGATCTGCCGTTGAGTGAGTTCCTGTGGCTGAGACACAGTTCTGGGCCATCATACTTGCAGGGAATAATCAGCTCTGGTTTTGAAAGTCCCATTTTGCATCCATGATTGCCTGTGGCGATTGTTCTAAACAAAAGTAGCTGGTGGGGGGTTTAAAAGGGATTATCTTGAGCTTGTTTTTAAGCAGTCGGGAAAAATTACAAGTTAACCAGTGTCAGGAAAACCCGGGAACCAAAATGATCGTGTAGAGGGGAGAGAGAAGAGCCATAATGCGTGTTTAGGCACTGGCTGGTGATCATTACAGATGGGTTTGTTTTCCTGTTGGGCACAGACCTCCAGGTTTGAGTGGCCTGACTTCCAGGCAGGGTTTGGATGAGCTGAAACAGCGATTTTCTCGCTGCCAGGTCAAAGCTACAACAGCTGGTTGCAGCAGGACAAAACACACAGTGACTTAAGGCAACCACATCTGGTGCAGAGGTGAAGCCCCTCACCCCAGTGAGAACTAGAGTTTGGGTTTCAAAGTTGTGGAAAACATTTTTTTTCTCTGCTCAATTACCACTACACCAGGCCTCTTGCTTTCAGCATCACTATAGAAGTGATTTCTACAGCACCCACTAAATGAGCAGATGTTTTTGTGCCAAACCAGAAATTTCCGTAAATATGGGAAAGTTCCATTATTAAATGGTCAGTCAGCTTTTAGTTTCCAAGCTTTGATTCTTTTTGTTTTAAAGACTCATCTCGTTAAAAAACTGCAGATTTTTTTGGTGAGGTTTTATTATTATTTTTTTCTACTCCCTTGAGGAAGCTGAGAATTGTTTTGGAAGCTCCAAGGAGCTCATTTCCAGGGGTTGTTAATGACTCTGTCTCTGGGCTGCCTTAAAGAAGGCAGTGAGAGGACATGGGGGCTGGTGTAGCCAAGGGGCCACCTGGGATTTTTAAGCCCAGTTTAAGTGCCCAGGGGCCAGCCAGCCCTGCTGCTGATAAGGTGATGGATTTAGATGTCATCCTTGCAACCTGTAATTCCAGGGAGCTTGAGGGAAGCCCTGGGATCATTCTCACACCCAGGGATTTGGTGCCTTCCATGAGCTTTTTGAGATGGGAATCCAGCACAGGAGCAAACTCCAGATTTCAAGCCTGAAGTGCACAGAGAAATGGTTTAATATTCATGTTTATACACCCTAATTCTTGTGCACCATATTTGTGCTCCAGGGCATCCTTGCTGTAACTGCTCTTGAGGAATCTTCTTACTGGAGCCATGGATTTCAACTTTCCTTCATGCACCTTTGAACGTGGTCTGATAGAGGAGGCACAGAGCCCTCATAAATAAATTAATCCGAGTGTTTCCCACTGTTTTTCTCAGTGGCTTCTCTTTGAACTTCTTGTAGATCTTGCTTGTTCTTCCTGCAAGCTGAAAACCCCTGAACTTGAGTTTCGGTGTCTGGTATGTTCTAGATCTCAAGCAGGGAGATCTTGAGCAGTTTGTGCTGATACTCTCCTGTCAAATCTTTCTCCCTAATCAGCAGCGTTCCCTCTTTGAGGGTTGGGAAGTGTGTGCTGTAACCTCACGGAGCCACGGGGTGCAGAGTGGAGCTCTGTGGGTGCCATCACATCATCCTTTGATCCCAGCCCCTGTCTTGAGGTGTTTAATTCAGGTGTGAGGCTCCCAAAGGCTGCCCTGGGCAGGAGAGGGGTGAATCCTGCTCTGTCTACCCCGCTTTTCTGCATCCAAGTGAAGGTGGCACTGCAGCTCCCAGCAGGCTGATGGGAGCTTGTTTGCTGACATACTTGAAATAGTCGTGTGCTATAACTCTTATGCTGCAGAATTTGTCTGGGAGGGTGAGTAAATATTTGAGGAGCTCACCCTCCCCAAGCTCAGGGCTGTTCAACAGGGGGTTTGAGCTGCTGCTTCAAAGCCCATCCTTGATGGTCTGTGGTTCAGAAATAGGTCTGGTTTAATTTATTGTGTTCAGTTCTGGTCTCTGCAGTGTAACAAAGACAAGTGGAGCTACTGGAGAAGGTCCAGCAGAGGCCACAAAGATGATGAGGAGAGACTGTGGGAGCTGGGCTTGGTTAGTCTGGAGAGGAGAAGACTGAGAGGAGTTCTCATCAATGAGCAACCAGGTGTAGAGGGAGGTATAAAAGGGTTGGACTAGAGATGATCTTTAAGGTCCATTCCAACCCCTAAACATTCTATGACATATTTCCAAGAGGTGTCAGGATGGTGCCAGGCTCTGTTCAGAGGTGCCCAGCAACAGGACAAGGAGCAATGGCCATAAACTAAAACACAAGTTCCACCTCAACAGGAGAAAGAACTTCTTTCCATGGAGGGTGTCAGAGCTCTGAACAGCTGCCCAGGGAGAGTGTGGAGTCTCCCTCTCTGCAAACATTCCAAACCCACCTGGGCATGTCCCTGTGTCACCTACTGTGGGTGACCCTGCCTTGGCAGGAGGTCGGACTGGGTGATCTCCAGAGGGCCCTTCCAACCCTAAATATTCTGTGATTCTGTGAATTTAACCCCATTTCCTCCTGACTGTGCAGCCCCATGCCCAGCCCTGCCAAATGGGACGAAAGAGAAGCATTATTTGAGTCTCTCAGAACCTTTTTTTTTGGCTGCTGTTTTAGTTTGGTCACTGCTGGTGCTCTACAGATGCAGGAGGAAGGGAATGAGGTGAAATCATGTGAAATGAGGAATCTGGGAATGTGTGAAGGGTCGTGTGTGCGAGAGGGGGAGCAGCTCAGGGAGAAACAGCTTCCTCCAAGGTTAGATCAGCTGTACCTTTGGAGCTGTTGGTGTTATCTCATCTCTTGACATTTCCTTTAATTATATGAAACGACCTTGACACCGTAAACAATTCCCATGGCATTGTCTCTGCACTTGTGAGTCAGAGTGATGTGTAAACAGCACTTGGTTTGGGGGACCTGGGGTCTGTATGGCCTGGGACACAATTGTGACATCTCATTTTTGTGCCGTTCTCTTGATGCCACAGTCTTGTTTTCCCAAGGCCTCGCGGTGCTGGCACAAAACAGGAGCATCTGGGCTGGGATTTCAGGACCATCCTAAGGGGGTGCTCTCATTTGCTTTTCCTTTGTGCCTCCATAAAAGTTCCAAAGGGGGGGGGAGGGATGTTTCACAACACAACCCCTTTAATCACGTTACCAGCAGTGTTTTACTCGTGTTTCAGTTTTCAGCCTCGCTGCTGCTCAGAGACACCTCAGTGGTTGAGCAAGAGTCAATATTTGAGGAGCTGAGGTTGAGGTTCACTCACTCACTGTCTTGCTGATGGTTCTTGTCTGGGTGTGACCCGTGGTCTGGCCCTGCCACTGTTTAGGGTGGCCCGTGGTAGATCTATGAAACATCACTTGGCCAGATGCACTTCCTAAGTGTTATCTTGTTCCTGAAATAGAGAATAAAGCCTGTATCAACATGAATCACAAAGTTGATAAACTGGAATGGTTCCTCTTGGAGTCGTCTTCTTGTATTGGGCAAATATTTATCCACATTGTTTCCAAAGGCATATTTGTGCAATAGAAGGAGGTCAGACCTGTAATTACCTGTTAGATTTACTCTGGCAGAAATGGCTTGTAAAAACACAGTACGTTTGAAAGGAAGCTTTTAAACCTCCTCTCCGTGTGTGAACCTGAAGCTGTGGTTTAAAATTTCAGATTTTATGTGAGTTTTCAGTTGCAAAAAGTATTTTCCTTGCCGAATTAAAGTGCCTCAACCCAAATTGATCCTCAGTTTCTTTTAATTCCTGAACTGCGGCAAGGAATTTGGGTTTCTCTTCCAACTGTATCTGCTGGAGATGATCAGAAGCTGAGGTTGTGTGCCAGACTTGCCTTGCATTTTAATCAGGAGCTTCTAGTCTGGTCAATAATTAAAGCAGAGCAGGTGCGGTGGGGAAGTTGGGTGTTCCCCAAAAACTAAACCAAGGCGCTTTTGTTGGTCTCCCTGGGCAGAGCCAAGCGAGTGAGGGGTGGTGGGATGCCCTGGCACTGCCTGGCTTGTGCAGTAATTTGGAAAAAATGTAGTTCAGACTGGAGAGCTGTAGGTGTTGAAGGGTAATTTGAATTATTGGTGTGGTGTGGCTGCTGCGAGTCCGTTGGGGCGGCAGAGCAAAGATGTTTTGCTGCAGTTTCAGCTCTGGGTACGAAGAGCAAATGCACTCACTGAGATTTTTGTGAAACGTGAAAAAGAGGAAATTACTTTTACAGAGAAATCTTGCTGCCTTTCTTTTCAGTTAGCATGTGGGCAGAGAGGCTTGCAGCTTATTTCGTGAAGGATTAGGGGTAGGAAGAGAAATTCAGGATGAGTGTTTTAATGGATCAGAGCCTGTGGACCGTGACCTACACATTGCAGACTAATTTATAGAGTTACAGTGCTACCCCTCAGGGTTAATTTTAATTTAATCTGATTTTAGAGGTTTAATATTTGCTAATATTTTTGCTGTTAACTTTCAGTCTCCAGTGCTGGGCTTAACAGAGTTTGTCCCATTGGTTTTATAGATGGCATAGCTGGACTCACCTCTGCTGAAAGACTCGATTATTTTGGATAATGCCTGCATAAGGCTGTAAAATCTGGTGAGTTAGGTGTGTCCTGGAAGGCAGTTTGTGGTGGCTGCTCACTTGGGAAGAGCTCTGTGTGCTGTGCTGGGCCAGCCCTAAAAGCACGTGCTGGGCAGTGCTTTGGAAGGAGGGGAATATATTTTTAATTTGTGCAAAGCTCTCTTAGTTTGGTCGCTCTTCATCTCCATGTTTTGCAGTGGGAAGCCTCAGGTGATGTCCATTTGTAGGTTCTTCTCTGAGTTTTTGCTGCAGGAGAGGGTTAAACCAGAGTTGAGCTAAAATGCCATTCCTGTTTCTTCTCTAAACAGTGCAATAATTAATGTAATTTTCTCCTCCGTGTTTTTGCTTAATGTGCTCCTAATAATATAGCTGGAAGTGGCAGATGGGTATCCTGCCTCCGAGTGCTTCGCTGTTGGGAATACGCTGATGCTTTCCTGGAATGTCTCCTATATCTGTGCTTCCTTTGGCTTCTGACCAGAGTTTCTCGTTAATGCTGCTTCAAGGTGCTCCAAAAAGTCGTTTGTCAGCTTTGGAGGTTCCCTTGCCTGGAGATGGCAAAGCCATGAATCACCGTGGTGATGGAGTTAGCCAAGATGTGACTGAATCTTTAATTTTGTCAGGATTGCATTCCTTAGCATTCCCTCCCTAGTAAACAAGAAAATACGTGGCCTGTGTTGTAATTGCAGTGAGTGGTGAGGAGGCATCAACGTTTCCAGTACTGGCTGAAATCTGCTTCCATTGGAAGCTGTACTTCCACTGGAAAACAAGGCTGGGGGATATTTTGGCCTTAAGCTCCTCTGGGCCCACAGACCAGTTTAATTCATCATTTTTTTAGCCTGTTCCTTGTGACAATGAAGCAATTCCTTGTGTTCCAGCCACTTGCTGTGATCTGTGACCACGGGGCTTTCCAGGAGCACGGCCTCACCTTCCCAGAGGTGGGGCTGGAAGTGCTGTCAGCCAGCTCTTTGGAGAGGAGTGCTCTTCCTCCAGCTGTGCTCCTTCCCAGCCAACATCTGGGCTGCTGTGGGACACGGATGCTCACCTTCCTCACCACCAACACGTGGGTGGTGGTTCCTGGCATCCTGGATCCGCTGCCCTTTGCTGTCTGGGATGGAGCACCGTGCTGACTAACTGGTGGGGACAAGGAGACTGGAATGCTCTGGGAAATAGGAGTTTCCCTCTTGGAAATGTCACAGGAAGCGTGGAGGAAATCATGTGCTGTAGGAGCGCTTACCTCACATTTCTGTCTCATCCAAACCAGCGCCCTTTCCATCGGAGTCTGCAGGGCCTGAACAATGCGGTGCCAGCTGCCTTATAAATAATCCATTTTCCACTTCCACACCGGCTTTTCATTCCATGTGAGGAGAAAGGAAGAGCGTCACGCTGTGTTGGTTTGTGCCCTTCCAGAGGGGAGCACGTTAATGATTCCCCGTGCTCTGTTTTAGTGTCAGAGCACAGCCCAGAAATGGTCATTGCTGCAGCCACCCGGTGCTGGTACCCGTAGATGTAATATTTCTTCATTTGTATTCTTGTTCTGCCAAAGCTGAACACAAAAATTGTGGTGAAACCAAGCGGATCAGAGGGATGGAGCACCTCTGCTACGAGGAAACACTGAGAGAATTGGGATTGTTCAGCCTGGAGAAGAGAAGTCTCCGAGGTGACCTAATTGTGGCCTTTCAGTGCCTGAAGGGAGCTACAAGAAAGATGGAGACTATTGACAAGGGACAGGACAAGGGGGAATGGCTTCAGACTCACAGAGGGCAGGGTTAGATGGGATACTGGAAAGAAATTCCTGCCTTTGAGAGCGGTGAGGGGATAGAATGGGTTTCACAGAGAAGCTGTGGGTGCCCCACCCCTGCAGGTGTCCAAGGCCAGGTTGGGCGAGGCTTGGAGCAACCTGGGCTAGTGGGAGGTGTCCCTGCCCATGGCAGGGGAGTAGAACAAGATGAGCTTAAATGTCACTTCCAACCCAAACCATTCTGGGATTCTCTGAAATGCATTTCTGTAGGATATACCCCTGGGGTCCTCCCTCCTGGTGAGGTGGTCCCTGCGTGAGGATTCCAGTTGGGTGCAAGGAAAGAGCCTCAAACACCCTGTAGCTCCTGCTGACTCCGGTGATGGGGCTCTGAAGGAAAACGCCCCAGCACCCCTGGTTTTAAATATCCAGCTCCCTGTGCAGGGGTGGGATAATGCTGGAGTGCTTTTTAATGTTCCTGTGGCTGAATCATGGAACACCGAGGGCTGAGTCACCGCGGGTGAATGCGGCGTTTCACGTCGGGGTGAACCCAAATGGGAGCAACACCGGCTTCATTAGAGGAGCTAATATTGGGCTCATTATGGGCTTCATTAGATTTTGAAGTGAAACAATCCAGGAGAGTTCCTTTTGCAGTGTATATAAACAGATTATTAGCATGGGAATGGCAGGGGTTTAATGGGATGCTGGGCTGGATGGAGAGGAAATGAAACTTCAGATGTACCCCAAGTTTTGGGTGTTTATTGCCCATCCTGTTTTGTTTTAGCCATCTGACTCTCTTGAAATCCCATCAAATTTTCATGTAATTGGGGTTTTTTGCTTACTATATTTTAGAAGAAAATGCTGACAGGACAGTCAGCTGTTTCCCTTTTTGCTTTCCTTTAGAAAACTCTTTGCTATTCCAAGCTTTTCCTCTTATAAAGGTCTTCACCTGTCCCTGAGGAGCAAAAGATTTGCTCAGGTTTCTTCTGGTTGCTGTTCAACCAAATCAGATGGCCCTTCTCATTATTATGGGAATTTTGGACATTTATTGCTCTTCCTTGCTTGAAATGTTGGTTTTCCTTTATCCCCAGTGTCCAGTTGGACAAGGGCAGATTGCTTCGTCCCACATTTTCCCCCAGCAGTGAAACAAAGCACTCTGGAAGCAGAGGGTTCCTTGGGAGCAGAGCTGCTCTCACCCTCTGTCCTCGGGCTACAGTTGAGGCAGGAACATTTTTTGGTGGTGTTGTGTTTGCTGGGGCAGAGTTTGCACCTCTCCTTGCAGAGGTGGAGCTGAAGGATGGACTGGCAGGTTTTTCTGGCCAGGAGTCCACCTAGAAAATAATGATGCTGGTGACACTTTTGGATTTCTGCTGTTTTGTGCACTTTATCAGCTCTCTTCTGGTGGAGTTTTGTTCTTTCTCCCCAAAGAGGAGAGAGTTGTGGCTGATACTCCTGAAGGATGCTGGAAGTCCAGGCCAGATGCAATTTGAAATGCAGATTTGTATCTCTCTCTTCATTGAGCACCACAGCCCTGAGTTTGAGAAGGAAATATTAATACTGCTGGTACAACCTTTGCCAAATAATCCTGTTGTTCTCTTTGTGATTGTCTTTAAGGCCTGATGAAGGATAGAGAAATGGGAAAGGACTTTATTTCACAGCCTGGTGAGTTCCTGTGTGGAACCAGAGCCTTGAGTAACTGTCATGCATCCCTTGGACTGCAGCCACTGTGGCTTTAATGCATTTAAATAAATCTTTTATTGAAATTTAAGCTAATGTTTCATATTTTACTAATGTAGAAGTAAAGAGTCAGGGATATGATTGTGCTTCTGTGCTTTAACAGCCTACCACACGTCCTCTGTTCTGCAGCAGAGCTTTGTGCCCTCTGAATTCACAGCAAATGCCTTATAAAATGCAGCTTTAATTCCTTGGAAGCCAAGCAGGTTCTGTAGCATTCTCAGCTGCAAGGATGTTTTTTCCAGACCTCCTTCCAAACTGGAGCAGCTGATTTACAGACTTGGAGAAATCTTCCCGCCTCTATCTCTGACCTTTGTGGGTCTCTCTGCCAGATGGCAGCGAATTTAAATGGCTTTTAAATGGCCTTTTCTTTGTCTCAAAGCAAAAAGTCTTCAGTGAGGTGGAGCATTCCTGGGAATGCTCACAATGGAGATCAAAAGTGCTTGGAAGGGTGGCTGTGGCCTGAGCAGACAGAACCACAGCACGGAGATGTCCGTGGTGGGAGGTGGAGAGGAGCAACACTTCCAGGAATGTCCGAATTCCCTGGGGGAGGGAGGACAGTGCTATTTGCCATCCGCCTCCGTGGGTCTGCTGATCCCCTGCTCCTCTGCCTGCTCCTGCTGTCCACGGGATGGGGGATGTCCTCAGCAGCAGGGATTGAGGACAAGCAGGATGCAGGTGGAGAACGTGCACAAGTGTCCTCCTTCCTCCCGCGCTTTTGCTGCTCTGCTTTGGAAGAGGAGGGGATTTGCAAGTTGCCTGTTGAGATATTTAGTGTGTTAGTAGGGGAGCCAAGAACACCAGGTCTCCCAGGTGTGTTTGTGGCTCAGGTGAGGTGTTACTGGATTTCAGAGCTACCTCTTGACCTGTTCTGGGGTGTTCCTGCAGCGCTGCCTCCCCCCATCCATGGGGCTGGAATGGCAATCTCGTGGTGTTTGCTCTGGGCAATGAGCAGCATCAACTGTTCTCACCTGCACCAGCCCAAATCAGCATCTTGGATCTTGTTGTTTCCCAGAATAGAAGGTTTTCCTATTGGGATTGCTCCCTGGGTTGATATTGAAGTCCTGCTCCTGCTGCCCCAACAAGGACAGGGACACCAAGGGCAGCAGCAAATCCTGGTGTGGTTAAACCTACCTTTTCCTACAGTGGGAAAGAGCCAACCTGGATGTATCACATGGGGTCAGATTCCTGGTTTTAATCCCTTTTATGCTGCAGCAAATTCCTGTATATTTTTGAAAACTGCTTTTCCTTTCCCCCCCCCCCCCGAGTTAAGATTAAGCTTCTGGATGTTTGAAGGTTTTCCCGCTCCTCCACAGTGGGGTGTACAGGGAAATGAGTTGTAAACTCACAGAAGTCCTAACCCAAATTTCAGTGACAAATTAAAGGTTTCAAGTGGACACATTTAAACTCTGGAGATCTTTGTTATTGTGATGTAAATGCTGAGGGGGATGTTTGTTTTCTATTCGTGTGTCACAGCTTGATAGTTAAAGTAACAAACTCTTACTTTCCTTGTTAAATTTAAATTTCCCTTTGTTAAATTTAAATTAAACAAGAAGACACGCTGCCTGCTTCCTGGTAACTTTAGTGGAGAGGGGAATTGCTATGAAATTGTACTTTTATTATCCATCTGGCAAGATGCATATCAACTCAGGCACTTTAAAGTTCCCTTTGCTCTGGGATAGTGCAGCTCCCACAGCACTTAGAGCACCGGCTGTGTCATCCCTGACTGCCTTGCTTTGTGTTTAGAGGGCTCAGGTGGGGTGTTCCCTCTTTGATCCCATTTTGGGAGGCGAAACCCCTTGGTTGTTGGATTCTCCTTGAGGAAAACACCCCGCTCTCCTTGCTCCCAGCTTTTCTCTCTCCTCGCTAAACTCGAGCGAGGGGTGTTGATAATTTGGATTATGCAGCTAAGTGGCTGGAGCGTGGCTGGCTGTCTCCTCCCCTTCCTGAGCTTCGGCCCTAGCCAGCTCGGCTCTGGAATGACAGGCATTCCTGCGTGAAGGGAGCTGGCACGGACACCTATTTATGAGCCTGGAGTGCCCGGCCATGGGGTCCGGGGAGAGCCGGAGCCGTGCCGGACCGTCGGACACCGGAGCCGTGGCCTGAGCGCCGGGAGCCGCCTCGCTCGTCCGGCTCCTTCCCAGCCCACAGCGTGGATTTATCGTTTTAAAGGACTGAAGCGCTCCCAGGGTAGAGTTTTCCTCTCTCTCTCTTTCTCCCCTCCCGCCTCTTCCCCGGGAGCTGCTCAGGACAGGATCCCATGGGGCAGCCACACTTCTCCAGACCGGTCAATCCAGCTGCTCCCGGTGAGTAATGGAGGGAATTCGGGGCTGCGGCGGGGCAGGAGCGCAGGTGAAACGGAGGAGTTGGGAGGAGTGGAATGCGGGGCTTGTGTAACCTGTGCCCGGCTGGGGAGAGAAACCAGAGAGAAATAACTCCATTTCCTGCCTTTCTCCTGCTCGTGGCACATGCAACATGTTCCCTGATCCTCAGACAGACTCTGGGACGCTGTTTGTAGGGATAGCCTCTGCCTGGCATGGATTCAGGGATACCACCTTCACAAAGCACTTGGACAGCAGTAAAATTCACCTGTGTGGGGCAGGAGCCAGCCCTGATAGTGATCCCGGACCAAAGGCACACGGAGTTGCCTCCTTGGGTGTGATGTCACCCAGTTTTGGGGGCAGCTGTAGGAGCTTTTTGGGGGAGAAGGGCTTGGCAACCATGTCCCTGCTTGTTTTCCCTCTCCACTGTGAGGTATCTCGGTAACAGACAGCCTGGAGCAAACATAAGTGTGTTAAGCCCTGGAAGCAGCTCCACTTCCCGGACACAGTGTTATTCCAGGTCTGTTGTGGGTGCTGTTCCCGGCACTGGCAATGAGGAGACTTTCCCCATCCTGCTGTTCCCATTTCTCTCATCCCCACTTGCTGTCACCTGGCTGGGCTGAGTTGTTCCCTCTCATCTGTAACGTGGGATAATCTGATTTTTTAGAGAAACACTCAGCATTGGCACAGAGCTCCCCCAGATACACATTATATTTTTTCATTCTTTTTAATTTCTATAACTTTGAACCTACCTGGTATTTTCAGGGCTCAGATCAAACCAGTGATTCTCTTCTCCCCAGTAATCTTGTTCAAGAGCTGCTAAAAATAAAGTGATAGAGAGAGAGCAGAAGGGAGAAGTAAAACTTCAGTTGTCTTCGTACTGTCAGTGCAGATTAACAGCATCTTCTCCTTGCATTTATTCAGTTAGAAGCCAGCCTGACCAGTCTTGGGCTTTTCTCTCATCAAGCACCAGTAACAGTTGTAATTTCCAGGGGAGTGGGCTCTTGGGGTAATGACTGTGCTTTGCCAGCAGACCTGGTGTTTTCTCAACTGGTCATTTGCTCTCTGAAGTCTTTTTTTTTTCGTGGCACAGCTCCCACAGTTCCTACTGATTAAATGGTGAACGTGAGGACGTGGTTCTTGCATTAACTGTGGCAGGATGCTGTTAAAAAGAGTCCTCTGAAGATTATGGTGATTAGATAAGTACAAAACACAGGGAAGCCGAGGGCTGGGACTGTTTGGGGCTGTTTTGTGACCACAGCCTTTTATTGCTTTAAGGTCAGGATTCACGTCTTCCCTGGACCATTCAGGAAACGCACATCAAGTTTTTAAAGCTGTTATAGGAAGCTTAGAAACATTTACCCCAAGTGCTTTTTGGATACTCTAACAGCATCTTCTTCAAAAGAGCCTTTGTTTGCTTTTTGAGTTGTAACTGTTTGCTTGGAAGCTTTTGGGATTCTCAACTGCTCTGCTGGACACAACAGAGGGGAAAAGGAGGGAGCTGGGCTGTTCTCCAGGCTGTGCATCCACACTGTGTTGGCACAGGAGGGTTTGTGGCTCAGGGCTCTCTGATGGTCCCGCTGTAGCTGTAGGTCCTGGGGTATTCCAGGTACCCGAGGTGTGTAAGGAGCAGCCACATTCCCAGCAAAGCTTCCTGATGCACTTCCTGGGCTTGGGTGATAGCAGAACTCCAGGGAGGTGTGTTCCTTGGGGAAACAGAGGTGATTAAGCAGAGTTGTGTTCCTGAGGGAAATAAAGGTGATTAAGCAGAGATGCTTCCATGGCACTGAAGTGCCTCATTTGCCCAGAGACAGAGATGCCCAGTGAGCTCCCTGTGAGCAGAAACTCCTGGGATTTATGGAAATCCTGCAGTAACTCCTGTGAGAAGAGGTGGATCAGGTTCTGGATGAACTGTGGCTTGCAGGTGGAAGGAATCTGGCCCAGGCTTATGACTTACACACTGTGCAAGTCTGGCTACACAGGAAAATACAGATGTTTTCTCATTTCCTTTCTGAGGATGTCTCTTAATGAAGTTGGAATTTAACAGCTCTTACATCTCGGAAAAGGAGTGGGGCAAAGAGCCTGTTGTAGTGCAGGCAGGGTGAGACTCATCTTCTTTTGGAGTTAGACTTGGATGTCTGCAGAGATGTTTTGGGGAGAAAAGCAGCTCGTTCTCAGTCTTCCCCTAACAGCTCTGTTCTGCAGCCCTGTCCTGGGGCTCACAGATCTTTCATCCTTAAAGGATTGTGCCATGTTCCTCATGAAAACTGGAAATCAGTAGTTTCCCTCCCAGGCATGTACCAGTATAATATGAATTGTCATCATCTGGGATGCAATTCTTTTATTTATTCACAGCCTTTAGCCTTGCTTTTTTGGGGGTCTGTAACTCAGATCTTGAAGGGAGTTTTAGCTTAAGTAATGGTGTTAAAAACAAAACAAAACTTCTCCATAGCCGAGCTGGCTTTTGAGGGTGTGTGGCCTGAGTTAAAACAGTTTAAAAACTCACCAGGACTAATTCTGCGCTAGATCCAGGTTGGGTTTAATTCTTTAACACTGTGCATCAGAGGTGCATTTCATATATATTCAGTTATATTTCATATAACTGTCGCAGGTGTTTTCCACATGAGAGATGATCCTTAATGAAATAAATGTTTTTGGGTTATTCCTGTTGGTCCCTGAAGTCCCTGCTGTGCCTTTTTCCAGGCTGGCAGCGCTTTGCTCTACAAAATGTTTTGGGGCTTGATCCCTGAAGATGGGAATTAATTCTTTGCTCATGTGGTGGCTTTTCCTCCCTGGACTGTGGTGTGACCATTAAGCCATGACATTTCTGGGTGGATGATCCCGCTGGGAGCTGCCTGGCCTGGTGTCCTGTGTGTGTGTCCATGGTGTGACCACGTGTGGTGTCTCTAATTGATCCCAGGGATCCTGGCTCCGCCGGTTTGACCCACTGAGAGCAAGTAGTGGAAGTGAAAGCTTCACCCTGTTTAATGGGAATGGCAGCCCCAAGCCTGACAGGAGCTTTGGGAACAGGTGACATCACCACAGGCGGCGTGAGAGGCCAACTGTGGGTTTCCAGCTCCTTCCGCTTGAAATGGTTTCTCTGGGAAACAAAACAACCCGACTGAAGTAGCTCAGCACCACAAGGAGAAGAGCTTTTCTCCACCTGGAATTTAACAGCAAGATTTAAGCGTAAATGTGTCATGAGGGAAGGGTTGGAAGGACCAGCTGGCCAAGCAAACCGATGGGGAATTGCCTCCCGAGCTGCTTGGCACTGCTGGTGCTTCCTGCCTTCTTGTGTGTCCGGGCTGTGCCAACTTTGTGACGTTTCCTGGGATTACTTCAGTCTAAACATTTTGGGTTAACACGAATGTGCTGTTTAAACAGCTCAAATTCACCTGCTTGTTTGGATGGAAGGGGATCAGGACAGTGTGTTTGGGAGGGTGGATCTGAAGTGGCAGGAGGCTCCGGTCAGGAGGCAGCTGGGGAATTGCTCCATCCCTGGACCAGCTGGGTCCTGGGATCTGGGTGCTCCAGGCTGTGTCCCCCAGGAGCCTGGAGCAATGTGTTGAATTTGCAGCGACATTTTATTCCAGATTTTTCCTCAACCAGGGCTCTGCTGGAACATTAAGCACATCATGCTGGTGTCAGGGTGGGCTCTGTGGTGCTCTTCCTGCTCCAGGGTTGCTTTTCCAAAGTGTGTGCTACTACTACTTCCAGAAAGGTTAAACAAGGTCGTGCTTTGGCATGGGGGCACCTTAGGGACCTGCTAGTTGGGAAGCTCTTGACCTTCTAATGAGGACACTCTGGCTTCACTCAGGCCTGTGTGACCTCATTTAACCTCTTCCATGTATTTAAAGCAGGTTTTCCAGCCTGGCACTACGGTGAGGGTGAGGCTGGTCTCTTGGGCACAGCGTTGGTGCTGAGAAAGGGCTGGGTTGGGCAAGGGCATCCTGATGCTTCCCACCCTTCCCTCAGAGTCCTGTTCCCCTTTTTTGGCCCCGTTTCTTTCCCCAGGCACTGCGCTGTGGTTCCTTCCTGGGTTCCCAGGGCATGACTCGGATAAGGAGAAGTTTCCCCCTTGCATTGCAAAGCAGCTTAAGGACCCTCCTGTACCTTGTGGAGCAGAGCAGGAGGAGGCACAGCCTCAGCAAGGTGGATTCTCTGCCTTCACAGCCAAGAAATGTCCTCTCCACACCATTCCCTGGAGGTTCGAGCTGGAAACGGGCGGTGAATGGAAGGGAAGACCCTTTTTGGAGGGGATGTGAGCTCTGTCTAACGTGAACAATCACTGAACAATGAGGTTATTTGAATACAGATCAGTAAATCTCACCTACAGCTGCCGACCCACCCGCTCATTAGCACTGAGTGTCATAATTGCTTCACAACAGACGGCTTTAAATGTCTATGTCCGTGTGTAATTAGGGATGGGAAAAGGAAGAGTGCTGGGGAAGGGCAGGACAGGCTCTCCTGTCAGCAGAACAACTGGACAAAAGGAATCCCAGCGGGGATTGAGGGGGGAATTGCTTCCCTGGCATCTCAGGATGTTTAGTAACATGTCGAGTTTTATTCTACCCAGAGCAAAAGGATGGTTTGGGAAATGATTTGGGTGGTTTAATGCTCCGAAGGGGTACGTGCTGTGCCTGTCTCCCCCTCTTGCCTGGCTGTTGTTAGACAAACCAACAAACCAATTACAAACCAGCAAACCCAAATTTTTTCATGTGTCCAACACCTGACACACGGCAGGAGCCTCGGAGCAGTTGTAACACGGCCGAGGGAGCAGCGAGGCAGAGAAAAGACCCGAGTGATCAATGTGAAGGTCGTTGTGAAACCTCCCGTGTTCACCTGCGTGGTTGCAATTCTGGCAGTGAAACTCCACCCCGGGATGGTATTTGCTTTGACAGCCAGACCTGGGCTGCTGGAGCTGCTGGAAGAGGTTCTGCCTGGAGTAAAAATCGCATGTGGGCTCTCCCCACCCTCCCTGCTCCAAGCTGCTCCCGCTCGGGGGGTATCGTGTGTCTCCCGCAGTTTCGGCTCATCCTTTCATGTCCCTGCTCCTCCCCGGCTGCTCCGAGGGGACCGTGCTGGGGGAATGCTGCTTGTTCTCCCTCTAATTGGAAATGGAGACATCCCAGCGTGCTGAGGGCTCTTCATTAATCCCTGGACCCGAGGGCTGAGTTTACTTTTAATAACTTCCTTTGCTTAGTGCAGCACTCTGACACCTTGGGTGGCAGCGGCACAGAAGTGACATTCCTCAGAGCAGGGGAGGGATGGATGTGAAGGGAGCGTGGTTTGACTGCCTTCAGCACTGTTCTGCTTGGAAAGGTGAGGGAAGTGCCTCTGATGGCACTTGGGATCCACATTCAGCCCACAGCCTGTGCCTGGCAAGCGCTCGTGCCTGCCTGGTGAAGTTTGGGAACGCTCCGTTGAACACAGTGAATACTGTTTGTTAAAATTACATGTACAACTCCAGGGCTAATGCTCTGGTCTCTGAAGAAAGTGCCTCCAAACATCCAGACAATTCCTCTGGGGTTTCTGGGAGCTGGAAATGCCTTTTTTTTTTTTTTGCCCCCATTTCCAACTGCCCGCCCTCCCTCTGTCCCTGCAGAAAATCACAGATCGGTGCTGACATCGTGTGTGTTATTTTCCACCCAATTTCTCTCCTGTTATGAAGCCAGGGTTGGGGTTTTTTTTATTATTTAAAAGCAGCTCAGATGCTGAATTTATCTTGCTTTTTCAAATAAATGTTGGCTGGCACCAGCTTCTGACCAGTTCAGAGTGAGGGACTTTCTGTTATGGGGCTGATTTAGACAAAAATACAACAACCCAACACAAAACCCATCAACCCTCACGTGTGAAATCTGGAGTTCTGTGAGTGAGAGGAAGAGACCTGTACAGAGCTGGCAGGGTCAGGAATTTTGGGTAGAGTCTGGAATGGCCATAGTTAGCTTTGGAAAGGGTTTGTCAGGCTGGTTAGCACAGTGGCACTTCCATGGCGCTTCCGTGCCCCTCCAGCCTCTCCACAGCCCAGAATGCTGGGCTGGCTTTCCTTCCTCCATCACTTCTCACCTGATCGAGATCCTCCTGCTGAAATACTCTCTGGTTTCCCTCGGTTGTTCTTCTCTTCCCTGTTTTTCAGTGATTTTTCCATTTCATGTGTGCTCAGACTGGAGTATTGGGGTCCATCTGTGTTGCAGCCTGTCCCCAGGCTCCTCCTGAGCCCATGGCTGTGGCTCCCTGTGCTTGACCCTTCCTGGGATCTGAGATCTCATGCTGGGAAGCGCTGCAGGGTTGCGGGTAGAACTCCATCAAACAACTCCTTTTTTTCCCGTTTGTTATTTTTTCCCTGCCCTGAACGTGCTCACCCCAGTGTTGACAGGAATCTGCTTTTCCATATCTGGGCCCGGATCCTCAGTGGATACTTGTAGGATACAGCAGATACATTACTAGCTCTTTGTCCTATGTGCAAAATGGCTTTCCCTTAAAATTCCTTTCCCAGTCTCTTGCCCTCAGGAGATGGGATTCTTGGCTGAACTTTCCATGTTACCTACGGGGCTTTGTCTGTTCTGCAGGCAGGTCCTACAGGCTTCTCTGCAGTTGACTGAAAGCTCTGTTGTTCTCCCAAGCTCCAAAACGTCTGACTTGGAGGCTCCAAAACAAGACACAGGAGTGCAGTTTGTACCAGGACACCCCAGTCTGCCGTGTGTGGTGTCGGGCAGGGCTGGGGGACATCTCTTTTTTTCCATAGGATTTTTTCCACGGAGCTCTGCGATGGATCTCGCGTGTTCCTGCCTTTAGAAGGCAAGGGATTGTGGCTCTGTAAATCCTGCCATGAGCAGGCACCAGCTGGCTTCACTTAGCTTGTGTGCACTGATTTATTTTTTTGCAGGCAGTGCTGGATTGTGCTGATTGTAAGTGTTCCCTCATGTTCCATCAAATACCCCCAGAACAGCAACATCAGGATCGACAGTCCCCAGATTAGTGTTTTCATGCTCTAGTTCTGCTTCAAAAGTGGTTTTCTTTGAGTTGGGTGTTGTGGCTCTTTCTTTTTTGTGTGTGTGTGTGTCCCTTCCCACCTCTGTGTCCTTCTTGTGTTGTTCTCCAGGGACTCCAGGGCAGTAGGTGGAGCGGGGGCCTGTATTGTGTCCCTTTCCTGTGGAGTTGTTGCTCTTGGCCAGCTTTGCTGCCCTTATTTATAGTGGGAAAAATCCGAGAGGCTGAGTTGTAGCACATCCAGCTGCTGGAATGGGTCTGGTGATTCTTGGGGTGTGCAGACAGTTGTGAGTGTGAGGTTGGTGGGCTGGAAGGTGTTTGTGTTTGTGTCGTGACTTGTGTCCAGCAAAAGGGGTTTTTGTTTTGTGGGCAAAGCTGTGAGGCTGCAAAATTAAACTAATCTGTGGCTGAGGGAGCTGGGGGGACTCAGCCTGGAGAAAAGGAGGCTCAGGGGGGACCTTCTCACTCTCTGCAACTCCCTGACAGGAGGGGGAAGTGAGGGGGGTCAAGCTCTGCTCCCAGGGAACAAGGGACAGGAGGAGAGGAAACAGCCTCAAGCTGTACCAGGGGAGGGTTGGGTTGGACATCAGGAGGAATTTCTTTACAGAAAGGGTTGTCAGGGACTGGAAGGGGCTGCCCAGGGAGGTTTGGAGTCCCTACTCCAGAGGTGTCCAAGGAAGGCCTGGCCGTGGCACTCAGTGCTCTGGGCTGAGGGACAAGGTGGGCATCGGGCACAGGTTGGACTTGATCCTGGAGGTCTTTTCCAGCCTAATTGATTCTGGAATTCTGTAATCCTTGTCTCGGGAAGCCCCTTATCAGTTTCCCTTTGCCCTGTTAACAGTGGGAGCCCCTGTCACATCTCCCCAAGCTGATGTAGGGTTCCACGGAGCCGTGGATGGAGTTGTGCTCCTTTCTTTGCATGAACATGCTCTGCTGTTTCCCAGTGTGGGGTGGGCTGGTGGGAGGTGGCAGCTGTTACCTGCAGCACAGAGATAATTCTTTACTTTTTTCCCCTCTTTATAATTCTTCATTCTTTTCCTCCTTTCCCCTGCAGCCGAGGAGGTGGATCACACCCCGGGTGATGGCGGCATGGGGGTAGATGTTTTGGAATCGGGTGACACCACACCCCCTACGAAGAGGAAAAGCAAGTTCTCAAGCTTTGGCAAGATCTTCAAACCCTGGAAGTGGAGGAAAAAGAAAAGCAGCGACAAATTTAAGGAGACTTCAGAAGGTAAAGTAACGGGAGGGGCTGGGTGGGTGTCCCTTCCTCCACAGAGAAACCTGCCACGAGCCATCTGGCCACTGAGAAGGGCTTGCTGTCACCAGCCTGGGTGCTGGCGTGTGTCAGAACCAAAAGTGTGACTGTGGTGATGGGCTGGCACCTGCAATCTCTCCACAAACACCTTGCCATGGAGCTGTAGTTTCAGACAAATAAATTCCTTTCTTGCAAGGAGCCTCCCCAAGCAGCTGTGGGGAGGGAGGGTTTGCTCCCCGATCACCAGTGTGGTGTGAAGTGCAGGCCTGAACGTGCAGTCTCTCCTCCCTCCTCTTAATCCATGCAAAACCAGTGAAATTTGAAGCCCTTTTATTTCCTCCAGAGGATCCCTTAAAAAAAAAAAATTATCATCTTGAACTTCTAGCTTGCCCTGTTTTCTGAGTGCCTTTTTTCAATTTAATATCAGTTTTAGAACGAAAGATTTCTATGCGAAAGCCAAGAGAGGAGCTGGTAAAAAGAGGGGTTCTGTTGGAAGAGCCTGAGCAGGGTGAGTCTGCAAACCAACTTCTCCTGTCTGTGTCTGTGTAGCTGATTTTCCTCTGGCCAAACTTCACCCTTGGGACACAAATTTAAGGGCTCTTTGCTGTGGTTCCTGTCTGTTTTACCCTTTTCAGTGCTTTCTCTGGTCTGATTTTCACACACTGATTTTCACAGCCTGCTCAGGGAGGAAGATGCTGCTGAGGAAGCTCAGTGCCTGTCTTGGACACATTCCAGGGTGGGAAAGCTGTGCTGTGGCTCACTTCCCATCCTGTCCCTCCCTACCTGTCCTGCTCCAGATCCCTTATCCTGTCCTGCCAACCTCTGCTGTCACTCACCAGCTTTCAGCTGTTCCAATCACATTCCCAAGGGCACTAGGGGAGAGGTGCTGACCCTGTGGCTCCAGCTGGGAAAAAGAGTCAAAAATGAATGAATTCTGAGCTGCATTTCCTCCAAAAGATGCTTCATGGTGTGGTGTCATAGTCACCACTAAGCTTATTAAAGCTTGCCCTGCTTTAATCTAAGTCTAAGAAGTCTGATCCCCTTCTGTGTCATCCCTGCTGTCTCCCAGTTGGATCACGCTGCCAAAATAAGTTCTCAGATCACCAGTGAGTCACCTGGCTGTGAGTTGGGTGGTGTGGGTTCATGGGAGGGGGCAGGAAGGTGAGGTGGGATAGCAGCCTGCCTGTCCAGGTGGGATCATGGTCCTTGGATTAGGGTGTAATTGCACCTCAAGAGACACACTGCAGAGGCAGCCTTGGCCTAGTGCAGATTTCATTCTAAGAAAGCTGTAAAGTGGGAAAGTGGAGGTGAAAAAGTGGTTTTCAGACCAAACCACTGAAAGCAAACCTGAGAGAAAGAGTCTTGACAGAGCTCTGCTGTAATGCTGCCTCTACACCCACCCAAGGGTGTCAGTGCAGCTCTGAAGGAAGAGTTCACCGGGTACAGGAGGGTGTGAGGTCACAGGATGAAACTGGAAGAGACATCAAAGACTTTGGGCACCAAACTCCCAACTGGAGATGGCAGAGGAGAGCGAGATCTTCCACGCTGTAAGGGTGTAACAGAAGCCTGGCTTAGGGGTGGAATTATTTTCTTCTTTGAGTCATCTGCTCTGCTTTTAGAAGCAGAAGATGGGTGTAATGTGGCCAAAGTGCAAACCCCCAGCACGAGGGAGCAGTGGGTGCTGGCAGGAGGGGCAGATTAGAGGCGCATTATCTAAATCCCTCCTGGGAGTTTAAGGCACTTGGGCAGTCATAAGACGTGAGGGTGGGTTATTGTGTTTGCTTGCAGTTCTAAAACCTGCTCTTACAAG
This sequence comes from Neopelma chrysocephalum, assembly GCF_003984885.1. Classification (NCBI taxonomy): domain Eukaryota; kingdom Metazoa; phylum Chordata; class Aves; order Passeriformes; family Pipridae; genus Neopelma; species Neopelma chrysocephalum. The sequence continues at coordinate 1,564,711 of NW_020898025.1, forward strand.
GTCAGTTAATTTTCTTAGGCGAGTTCTTAGCGGGGTTAAAATGCTGGAAACCCTTTGAGATGAGGAAGTGAGGAGGTAGGGAAGGAGGCGTGGTGGAGGTGAGGCTGGGAGAGGAGGCCCTGCTGCTCTCTGGGCTCCAGGTTGTGGGTACTGGGCTCAGAGTAAGGAAAAGGAGATGGTATTGGATCTCCTGACCTTGAAGGAGGCCACTGGAGCTGAAGTTGGGAGGGAGGTGGTGCAAGAAGCCATCGGGAGCTGAGAAGGGCAGGCAGGGTTGAGTGGTAAGGAAAGCTGGATCTTACTGTTCCTGCTTCCCTTGCTGAAAGCTTTGGACAACCAGAGGCAGTTCTATAAAAACCTCTGGCTCATGCCTTGAGTTTCAGCCCTGTCTGAGGAGGAAACTCCCTCTTGTTGCTGTCTGTGCTTCCTGCATTTCAGGGAAGGGCAGTGAGTGAGCGAGGCAGCGCCGTCTGCCAGCTCCTCCCAGGAACCCGAGCTGCTTCTTGTGGAAAAGAAATCCTGTGGAGCTTTTGGCTCCTTGGCAGCTTTGCTTTCAGCTTCTGAATCACACCAGGTTGGGGAAGGGGAGGTAATACTTGGGGGAGAGAGGAAAGGTGAAGAGGGCAGTGGAATAAATGACCAAAAATCAGAGCAGCAGTGTGTTGGGGTCTGCACTCTGGGGGGCCTTGATGCCACACGCTGGAGTTGGTTCAGAGAGGATAGACTGAAAGGATTTTTAATCAAATTGATGATGTATCCAAGTTTTCTTGAGTTGGAAAGCAGTCAAAATGGGCAAGGTCCCACTAGAGTGAGTGCTGATGTCTGATATTGGGAATAACATCATCAAGAGTTTGTCCTGTCAGGGCAGTTACAAAGAATGGTTGAGTATTTCCTCACGGGGTTTAAAATGCTCTCAAAATTACAGGCTGGAAAGTAGAACTTTTTCCAAAAGAGGTTTTGCTTCTGACCTTGGGAAACTCCATGCTAGAATCTGTAAAAGCAGAAATAGCCAAGGTGAGCTACATCAGATTCTGGAGTTGTATCATTACATCTGATTAAAACAAAGGTAAAGTGAGGAATTCTGCCTTGCTGCAGAATGTTTTGGGTCAGGCATTGGTTTTTGTGCCAAATTCAGAGTAGAAACAGAAGAAAAACGGAGGTGCTTCCAGTAACTTTAAGACTTTATCAAAATCTACTGTTGCATGTGCAATAGATGCCCTGGCTCGTGTTAGAACCCACTGCAGCAGGGAATTGGTGGCTGCTCTGTGATGGTGGGTGGATACAAAAGCTGCTGGAGTATTTTGACTGCAGTTACAACTTCTTTGGGCTGTGGTGCAGCACTGGGCACACCAGGAGGAAGGGCAGGACAGGAAGAAGAAAAACCTTTGATGGCATAATACAGAGCTGTACTGTTGTTGACAATGAAATCAAGGGCTCCCAGCCCCAGCTGGGTGGTTGCTGTGCTCTCCTGTGACTGAAGACCAGCTGCTTCAGAAGCCAGAGAGAAGTTGGTGTGGCTCTGTGGTGGTTCAGTCAGCTCAGCCAGGTCTCCTCTCTCCTGCCTTCTGAGTGTTTGCTCTTTGCTTCTCTCCCCTCCCATCCCCCTGCAGATGGTGAAGAGCCAGAGAAGCTGAACCCCCCTGCACTGAAGAATGGCCACACAGTCCCCATCAGTGGGCCCGGGGTCTGTGACCTGCCCAGCCAGGAGGAAGAGGCCACAAAGCCCTCCAGCCTTAGGAAGCCCGTTCCAGCAGAGGAACCAAAAAAGAGGCAGGGTAAGAAACCGGATATGTGCAAAATCGGGGGTTTAGATTATCCCAGGACCAGTTTTGAATTCCCATCTGATTGTTTCCACTCTCCAGTCCCTTAAACTGAGCTGTCTCCCTTTGCAGGCTCCTCCAGCAGCCACCCTGGGCCCGAACTGGAACCACCTCAGGAGCCACATGTTCCCAGACAGCCTCTCCTTCCTCCAAAAAGACCTCCCTCCACCTCCCAGGAGGCAAACGAGGCGCAGGCGAAGGATCCAACGCCTGCCAGCAGCTCTGCAAGAACTGCCCCCTCCACCACAGCCCCCACTACAGCAAAGACAGTCAATCCCACAGCTGCCCCTTCCCCAGCCCCCAGGACTCTGCTCCCCGCTCCTGCCAGTGCCAACACTACTGCTCCCACCAGTACAACCAGCACAGCTCCTGCCAAACAGCCTCCTGTCCCCCCTCCCAAACCTGTCAACAGAAATAGCAACTCACTAATAGGTAAGTGACCCATGAGCTGGTTTTTGTACCCTGGGATGTCCTGGAGCCACTGCTCCAAGAGTCTCTTCCCTTCATAAGGGAAGATTTTTAGTTGTATCGTGAGTGTCTGACCGTTTTTCCTGGAAACAGTCCAGTTTGGACTTGGATCTGCCAGTGTTTAGCCAGGACACACGTGTGCTGGGAACAGTGTAATTACTGGAGTCCTCTGCTGTGAGCCATCCAATCTGTTCCCAACAGCTACCTGCAGGAAGGAGTCCCTGCCTGCTTTTCCTCTGTCAGCTCTAAGGCAGTGTCTGAATGTTGATGCTTCGCTGAGGGCTGGGATTCAGCCAGGATTGGGGGATGGTGGATGAGATTTTGCTTTGCAAGACTGTGGTCAGGGACAATTCCTGCTTTCAGCTGGTTTTGGGAAAGAAAAAACCAACAAACTAACCCGAAAAATGCATATCACACCAAAAAATGTCTGTCATGGCTGTCACTGCAGGGCCATGTGGTTTCCACTTAGTGCAGAGAGGCCAGGAGCTGGCAGGGATAATTCAGGCTTCCCTGGTTCTACTCAGGCACCTCCTCTAAGGTCTGTGGCTGGGATATTGCCATATTAGTCTTGCCCTTAAGTCTTGTCCCATGGATAAATCAGCTCAACTGTAATTTGAGCTGAATCTTCCCGCTTAGAGAATTAAATGTCTTTATCTCTGTAACTTTTCTAAGCAGAAGATTTGGGGGAGAGTTTCTTAAAGCTGGTTTAGTCTCTGCTCTCTGTAGGAGTTCTGGGGGGTGTTAAAGATGCAGTGTTTAGAGCTGGGATGACACCCATGCAGTCTGTTTGTATCCCAGACAGTTCTGTCACAGACACCTCCTAATCTTTGGACACAGAGGAGGAGGGAGGCTCCTGGGAAGATCAGTCCCACAGGTTTGCACTGTTATCACAGAAACTGGAGGCGTTACCCAGGTGTGGTTTGGGAGGCAGTGGTGGATGTGCAAGTTGCCATCTGAAGTAGCCTGAGCTTTCAGTGTGAGCTGATGGCTCTGCTCTGCTCGGGGCTCACCTTGCTCTGGCAGGTTTTGCAAGTGACCTTGATATGGTGTCAAACACTCCAGTGTGCCAGACCAGCTTGATTAGCCTGGCCATGCCCAAGCACTCCATGAAATACCTTCTTGTTTTCTTTAAGCTGCTTGCACACGCTGCAGATGGCATTTGAAATGCCCCAGCGCTAATTGCAGGAGGTACTTGTGAAACAAGAAGTGTGGCTGGAGACAGGAGTGTGTCCAACATCTGTTCAGAGCCATCCTGTTCCTTCCCAATAGCCACGGGGTGTGCAGGGGAAGGGAGGGGAGAGGAAAGGTCACCCCTTTGTCCTAAAATTCCTGACGATGCTCATTCTCAGAGCAGTTCTTGTGTCTGATGCAGCAGCTGAAAATAAGGCTCAGGAAAGCCTTCTGGGGAGTGGGAATTAATTCAGCAGCAGCTTGAACAAGCAAGCAGGGAACAGGGTGCTGTCCTGCTGTCCCAGAGCTTGGCAGCAGCCCCAGGGCAGGTTTCAGGAGACACTGGAGCCCCCTGGGCTGGAGCTGAGGGCACTCGGTGTTTTGCACAATCTTGCCCTTAATCTACGAGGGGAAAGTCTGAAAATGCTAAACATCCCAAAAATGTGCCCACCTCTCTCCAGCTATGCGGCCTTATCTCCGGGAACGCTCCTGCTCGCAGCACCCTCTCGCGGTGCCTGCGCTGCGGGTTCCTCCCGGCTCCGCGCTGGGCACACGGGTGTGTCACAACATAGGTGTGTCACATCACCCGCTCCGGGGGAACGAGCAGCAACTCTCACCCGCTTCAGGCAAAGCCTTTCCAAGCCCCAGAAGCCATGGATATGTGGATGTTAAAGGCTGCAAACTCCTAAGGGAAGAGCAGTCTTCACTGGTGCAGCTTCTTCCCTAGGAATGGAGCGGGGTTTGAGGAACCTGAGGTTGCCCATTGCAGGCATTTCCTGTGTCTCCATTTCTCCCTCTCTCCTCCATCACACAGCAGATATATAGGCTCAAGGCTTTTAGGTATTTTGGGAAGTTTTGCTAGTTATTTTGTAGTTTATTTGGGCATTAAGGAACAGAGTTCAGAGGGAGTAGAGTGGAATCTCATCCTGAGGAGCTGCTGGCCCAGCAGGGTGTTCTCGGGCTGGGTCTGATGGGTGAGTGGAAGTGGGGAGAACACGCTGCTGCCTGCAGCTCTGCTGACTTTTGCCTTTGAGCAAAAGGTAGGACTTTAGGACTTTTTGAGACTTCCCAAAAAGTTCTTTAATGTGCAGGGGAGCTGTTAACACAACTGGAGTCTGGGGTGTCCTGGATGTGTCAGATTCCTTTGTTGGTGTAAATACAGCCATAAAGTGCCCGCATTCCTGGGCAAGCTCCCTGTGCTGTCACTTGAGGGCTGGTGCTATTCCTCTCTCTCCAGAGCAGCAGGATCTCTCCCAGCCTGCTTGGTTTTGGCTGCTCTCCCAAGTCTTACCTTTTGCTGCAGGAAGGACAAACTAGAGCCTTGCAACCTGGTTATTTCTGGCACCGCGTTCCAGTAAAAAGCAGCAGAGTCTGCTTAGTCCCGGGCTCTGCCTTGCTGTGCTTCTTCCACACTGCTGAAGGGTATCTGGAAAATTCCCCGTTAAACACCGTGGCTTTTGTGGTTTTTATTTCCAGCTGAACTTTCCCAAGCAATGAACAGTGGTACCGCCTTGTCCAAGCCTTCCCCTCCTCTCCCCCCGAAGAGGGGCATCGTGCCCAACAACACGTCAGAGGTTGTCCCCTCCAAGCCCCCCAACGACAGGACGGGGATGGCGACTCGCCCGGCGCCGATCCCGCTGCACGTGAGCTCGGCTCACCCACCGCCCTCGCCCTCACCGCCCCTGCCCACGCACGTGCCCCCCGAGCCCCCACGCATGCCCCTGCCCACCCCCACCCTGGACCCCCCGCGCTCCCTGGACCTGCCCAGCGAGACCCCTCCTCCTCCAGAAGAGTTCAGGTCCGTGGAAGTGTTGAAGAGGACGGCGGAGCAAGGCTTTGGAGAACCCCACGTGCTGCCCCGCCTGCCCCAGATCCCGCTGCACATCCGGATCCAGCAGGCTCTGAACAGCCCCCTGCCCGTCACCCCCCCTCCCGAGGGCTCCCACAGGGCTCACTCCCTGCTCTTTGAGAACGATGGATTCGGGGATGACAATGGCACCCTGGGCAGGACGAGGTCCCTGCCCGTCACCATTGAGATGCTCAAAGTGTGAGTACCCCCTGGACGTGTGCTGGCTCTGGCAGCTCCTGAGAGCCTGTGGTGGTGAGGAGGGCTCTGGGCAGGCCTGGTGTCTCTGCTGAAACCACTTTCCGTGTTGGCCAAATTTGTGTCTCAGCCTCTTAAGGGCCAGAACAACTTCCCGGTGAAATTACCCCTGGTTCTGGGATTTTACTGCTCACAAAGGGAAATGGGTTCCAGACTGCAAACACAGGCTGATGCCAGGAATCCAGGCCTGGCCTGTCTTTATTGCACCAAGACAAAACAAGGTCTTGGATTCCACCCATTTGTGGCCTTTCTTAGCCTTTCATTTTGCAAAACTGAAGTGGGAAAAGGGCTGTCTTGTTATAGCAGAGCTGAACCTGCAAGTCCCAAAGTAGTGGGGTCAGAGGGCTGTTTGGTTCTGCAGAACCTGCCTCAGGCATTTTCTCTGCCAGAGCTCCTTGTGCTTTGGGGAGAGGGGAAAGTGCAGGATCCTGGGGTGGCTCTTGCACCTCTGTTTCCTGGGCTCCCTTGGGGAGAGCTAATGAGTTGTTAATCCCAGGGATCTTTCCCAGCCCCTGTGCCATGTGTTAAGAGGTGTAACAGTGTGCTTCTCGTTAGTCCAGACGATGAGGAAGAGGAAGAAGACGACCAGGAAGAGGAGCAGAATCCGGGTCCTCGTGTATATATTGGAGATGTGCCATCTGTCACAGTCATCCCCAAACTGGTACCCCAGGTCCTGCCAGAGGAGCAGGAAGGAGACGAAGGGATGAGCGACTCTGACTCGGAGGGGCCCATCCTGTACAAAGATGACGAGGATGAGGAGGAAGATGAAAGCCATAACAGTAAGGCTTTGACATTGCAGCTGGCTTTTTTATTTCTCTGCTGAACCCGTGCCTGGCTGTACTGAGCTCTGGATCAAAGAGCTGGTTCCTACAGCGCTGCAGAGCAGCTGGTTCTTGGTTTCATGATGTACCACATGTCCTCTGCCTCGCTTTTGGCAAGGCTCTGCAGCCAAACCTGTGCTCTCACCTGCTGAGTGCACCCCTCCAGTTGCAGATGGCACCTGCAGCAGCCTGTGGTGTCCCAACCCCTCAGGTGGGACAGCTTTAGGTGAGCATGTGGCGTCACACAGGAGTGCTGGATGCTGCTGCGTAGCAGAGCTTGGGAAACACGAGAGAGGACGGTTCTCCCTCAGGGGGAGCACAACTGCCAGGGATTGTGGCTGGGATCGCTGTGCTCAGGCTCTGCAGCCTTGAGCTGCATCCCATTGCTCTCCCTCCCCGCAGGCACGTTGGCCAACAAGGTGAAGAGGAAAGACACGCTGGCTATAAAGCTGGGGAATGCGACCGCGCCGCAGGAGGACAAGATCGTCTTCCCTCGGAAGAGCAAGGAGGAGTGGAACGAGATCCGGCACCAGATCGGGACAACGCTCATCAGGTACAGAGAACAAGGAGGGTGTTCTGCCTGAACTGCTGGCTGGGGTGGGAATGGGCAAAGCTGGTGCCTTGTCTAAGCAGCCTGTGCTGGAATAGGGTGGGTGGTTGAGCAGGGCTGGGAGGATGAGTGTTGCTGTTCCTCCCTGCTTAGAAAAGTTGGGAGTTCCTCCTGGAGTTGAGCAGTAGCCCCTGACAGGCCCCTGTTTCCAGAGGTTAAGTGGACCGGGAAGGGAAAATCTCAAGGGCTGCAGAAATGTAAAATACAGATGGTGTAGAAAGGTGTGGATGGGTGCAGGGTGGGTGGATAAAGCTGGTGACAGTCCAGGCTCCGCTCCGTGCTTGAGTTCCCTGCACAGCTGCTTTCTGAGGGTCCATAGCCCTTCCCAGACCTGTGCTGGTGGCTGAGCAGCTGTTTGAGCAGAGCAGAGCACAAACAGGGCAGCAGTGATCCCCACTGGCGAGTGAGGGGTGTGGAGGAGGCTCTCCAGAGCACGAAAACCAGGCAGTTGTGTCCTTCATCCCCTGCTGAGGAGTGACTAGATACAACATAACACACTTGTCACACTTTTTTTCAGGCGACTGAGCCAGAGACCCACAGCAGAAGAGCTGGAGCAGAGGAACATCCTGCAGCGTGAGTAGCACTTGTGTGGGGGTCCTGAGAAATGTTTGCCTGTAATGTCTTAGTTCATTGGGGGAGGATGGTTTTAAACAGAAACAGATTTACATTAGATTTTGGGAAGAGATTCTTCCCTATGAGGGTGGAGAGGCCCTGGCACAGGTTGCCCAGAGAAGCTGTGGCTGCCCCATCCCTGGAAGTGTCCAAGGCTGGGTTGGATGGGGCTTGGAGCAACCTGGGCTAGTGGAAAGTGTCCCTGCCCATGGCAGGTGATCTTTGATGTCCCTTCCAACCCCAACCATTCCTGCTCGGCACCTCAGAGTGTGTGAGCTGGTTCAGACTCTGCTGTTACCCAGCAAGGGCTGTGAAAGGTGTTTTGTTTGGGCTGGACTTTCATTTGTGGTCCAGACATTACAGCATTGCATTGCATGATCCCAAAAGCAGCAGTGCATCGCTCAGTCAGGGCTGTTTCTCTTGGCCATATCTTGTTCTGCAAAAGTTTTAAATAAACATCGTGAGGAAAGGGAAATGTCAGTTCAGGAAGTTTCCATTTAAAATATTTATCTGTGCTGTTATTTTCTTTTAAACTTTGGGGAGGACCGAGCTGCAGAGTGGCTGGGATGTATTTTGGCAACGTAGGCCTTAGTCTTTAACATGAGAATGACTCAGTGGTGCTGTTTAAGGGCTGTATGGCCCCTCTTAGTCCAGGAGGTGACTGTGTTGAGTTGGGCTGCGCTCTGTGCCCGTCCTAAGCGCAGACATGCCACAGTGAGCCTTCAGATGTGTAGATAATCTGATGCAGCTCCACACTCTGCTTTGTTCAAACCCAGAATTCCCTTTTCAAAGCCTGATGCTTACATGAAAAATGTATTTTTTTTCCCCCCTTGGCAGCGAAGAATGAAGCTGACCGTCAAGCTGAGAAGCGCGAGATCAAGCGCCGGCTCACCAGAAAGGTACTGCTGGCCCCCGTGGTGACGGCCACCTGGCAGGGCTGGTGGCAACGGGCACGGCGTGGGCACCGTGCTGTGGGGGCAGTCACGGGGCCATTGTGTAAGTGTCCCCAGCGCCCTCGGGCTGCGGGGACTTTGGCACGTGGGCTGTCACCCGCGGGGAGCCGCTGGCGCTGTTGGCAGTGACAGATCTGAGCTGGCAGCGAGCGTAACGAGAGAGACGAGAACTAAATTTGGCACCTGGCACCTGCCAGGCCAGCAAACCTTTCTGCTCTAACACAGCTCTTCAGCGGCCACGGCTCACACCAGGCTCCCTAAAACTCATTTCTAAAGCAACAGCGGTGTGGGAGCTGAGCAGAGCAACAGCTGCCTTGAGCTGTTATCTCCAGGTTACTTGGGATTGTTACTCATGGCTGGGAAAAGCTTCCTCAGGGCCTGTGGGTGTGAAATGTGAGTGTTGCCTTTGCTGGGACTGAGTTGAGGGGTATCATGCAGGGCTCACCATTTAATAGCTACTTCCAAACCTTTCATGTCTTCCTTCTCCATGGCAATGTGTTCTGGGTTCTGCCCTATCCTGGCTTGATGATCCAAATGGGAATATCCAGTCTGTAAGAGGGTTTGCCTGCTCCCTTGCAGGATGTGAGCAGGACCTGGCAGTGTCTGTGGCTCAGGCCCAGCGAGGGAACTGGTTTTAGTTTTGCTCAGGGTGCTTAGTCCTGATCTGCTTCGTGGATGAGGCTCAGACTAACCTCCTTTGTTCTTGCTGGTGTTCAGCTTAGCCAAAGGCCTACGGTGGCAGAGCTGCAGGCCAGGAAGATCCTGAGGTTTAATGAATACGTGGAAGTAACAGATGCTCAGGACTATGACCGGCGAGCGGATAAGCCGTGGACAAAGCTGACACCAGCTGACAAGGTAACGGGGAGTGTCCTGGCCCCAGGTGGGGAGGGGAGCCGCACCAGGGTGGGAGCCAAGGAGATTTGCTCTGTTCCTCTTGCTTCACCTCTTCATCTTTCCCTCTGCCCTCCCACCGAGCACCACCAGTGTCCCTTTACCCGTGTGTGCTGTCCCAGCTCTGCTTCCTGCTGCCTCATGGTGAGGTGGAACCCAGGGGGGCAGGGGCTGCAGGCCAGCATGGCCTCTGCATCAGCTTCTGAGTGATGTAAGAATCATAAAATCATGGAATGGTTTAGGTTGGAAAAGCCCTCTGAGATCATTGAGTCCAACTGTTGACCCGGCACCACCACATTCATCACTAACTCATGTCCCCAAGTGCCACATCCATGTGTTCTTTGAGCACTTCCAGGGATGGTGACTCCACCACTGCCCTGGGCTGCCTCTTCCAGAGCTTGACAACCCTTTTGGTGAATAAATTTTTCATTACTGTCCAATCTAAACCTCCTCTGGTGCAACTTGAGGCCATTTCCTCTCATCCTGTCCCTTGTTCCCTGGGAGCAGAGCCTGATCCCACCCCCCCACCCCCAGCTCCCCCTTCCTGTCAAGGAGTCGTAGAGCACAAGAAGGTCCCCCCGAGCCTCCTTTTCTCCAGGCTGAGACCCTCCAGCTCCCTCCACCACTCCTGGTTCTCCAGACCCTTCCCCAGCTCCATTCCCTTCCTGGACACACCAAGGATGCAGGCCATGGGTCAGAGGAATGTTGTTCCTTGCAGGCTCAGGCAAAAAGCTGGCAGGGAAGTCTGTCCTTGTCCTCCCTGGCCACCTGTGGGACTGCCCAGCCCTGAGGTGGAGGAGGTGGGGCAGATTAAATTCAGTTTAGTGTGAACGAGCTGCCAAAGCTGGTGTGGCTGCTGCAACCTGAGCCCTTTCCTTTCCCAAAAAAAAATCTCCCTCTCTGTGCAGGCGGCCATCCGGAAGGAGCTGAATGAGTTTAAGAGCTCTGAAATGGAAGTGCATGAGGAGAGCAAGCAGTTCACGAGGTGAGAACATGTTACTCAAGAGTTTGTCTTGTAGGAGCTGTTAGAGTTCTGCCCTTGGGTGCTGTGCTGAGGAGCAGAAAAATTGTCTGTGCAGAAATGGGAGATTGAATGTCCCCTCCTGCCTTGGTGGTGAGGGGTGATCGGAGCAGTAGCAGACACAAAGTGGGTTGTTTTTCCTTTAAAAATTGGGGCTTCCATCCTGGAAACTCAAAGTGACCAGTGGCTGGTTTGCGATGCATCGGAAACCAGTGTGACCTTGCAGCTGGAGTGGACTTTTCTGGGGCTGGAGAAGCCACAACCACAAAACACCTTGGTAATGAGCTGGGATATTATCTGTGAAGTCACCTGTGAATTGTGGCCCAAGTGATTCTTTTCCTTCCAGCTTTGTGAGGTGGAGTTGTTTGCAGAGCACAAAAGGTTTGATGTTTACAGCTTCCCTGAGGGCTGGGAGCTCTGAAATAATTCAGTTTACCCTCTTTGGCCATCTAACCATTTAACCTGGACAACACTCAGATTTTTCACTTGGCTTTCAGGTACCATCGACCATAATCTTCCAAGAAGGGAGCAAGAGACCCGAGAGGCCTGGAAGTTCTCTGCATCCCTCTCCTAGGCAATACAGCGAGGGTGGAACCCCGGCTCTTCCAAGATTTGCCTTCCAACCATGTCCAGAAAAGGGCTTTCAGCCAGGGAAAGGGGAATCCTGTCTGAATGTAGCATTTCACTGGAACAAACACGTCTCTCGTGCCATCAGGCTGGAACTGACACTATACCTCGCGTGGCTCAGCAATAACCCCCTGCCAGGAGACCGTGCCCAGGGGAACAGACTCCTTTTTGGGATGCAATTCCTTGTTTCCTCCTCTTTTCCATGAGGAAAGGGGGGAAAAAAGAAAAAAAGGCAGCTCTAGTGTTGGGAAGCTGAGGAGAGGATGTGCTTGGAAGCACGTGTGTGTATATTAGCTGTGTACAGAGAAACCTGGCACACAACTGACGTCACTCATTATTTTTTGGGGTTTTGCTTGTTTCTGTCATGTCCTTAATGTCCTGAATCACTACTGACCAACGGTTTGTTGTGCTGGAAGGGAACTGTATAGGTATTAACATATGCTGCATCCTTTTTGTAAAAAAAAAAAAACACAAACAAAAAGTAAAAAAAAAAACAAACCACAGATGTATAAAACATTCCCTCCCCACCCTCTCACACTTGCTGTGATGTTAATAACAGATCTTGAGATATCTAGGATTGTTTAACAAATTACAGAACCAGAAAAATGACTGTTGCCTTTTAAAACTTTTTAATTTGGGGAAAAGGTGAGAGTAGTCAATCCTTTTTATTGTGGCTTCCTCTCAGATGTTTTTTACTCTCCCAAATCAGGGTTGAAACTTGCCTTTTTTTCTCATTTTTACAGCTAAACCTACTGGAAACTTGATGAATTTCACTGTGTGGGTCGAAGGGAGTGGAGGAAGAGGTTTAAAAAGTGACCTTAAAAAGATGATATTTCTCTTCTGAAAGTTCTTCTGAAATGTGGGGTTTTAAAAAAAAAAAAAGAATCTGGTATAGGCCACTGCTGTATTATGCACAAAACCTAAACCATGTGTGAGATGCCACTTGTGAGGGAAGGGAGCGTGGGGATGGAGAGAGGGGTTTTGCCTTGTTCACAGGCGGGGTGGCAACACCCCGGCCTTGAGCCGGCACCCTCATGGGACGTGGCAAAGGTTCTTCCCTCACAGCTCCCCCCCTGTACAGCCACCTGTAGACTTAAACCATTGCATTGTATATCAGTCTCCTCAGCAACAGATTTTAACTATGGAATAAAAGTATTTTAGGATTTTTTAAAAAAAAAAAGTAAAGTGTTTTTGTGGTGTTTTTAACCGCTGGGGCCCGAAGGGGCGGGACCGGCCCCTGAGTGGGGGGGTGGATCCATCATGGCGGCACCTCCCTGAGGGGGGCGGGTTTTCCCGCCTTTCCAACCGTCGCCGCCACCACTGCGCAGGCGCCGCTGGCCCCGCCCCTTTGCTCACCGCCCAGGGGAGTCCGGCCCCTCCCCTTGCTCACTGCTCATGCCCATATGCGGTTTAACTCCGCCCCTACTTGGTGCGCATGCGCACTTTACCACGCCCCTTTCACGTTCTATAAATACCGCGGCGCGGCAGTTCTCGGCCTCTTTCTCGCCGAGGACTCGAAGCTGTTGCAGGTACATCTGGTCCTCTTTTACCCATTTTTAATCCTCTATTTCGTTATGCTACGGGGTCCCCGTGGCCATGAAGCCGCCTACAGGGACGCCACATCCCTCTTTTAGCGCTAAAACAGGCCGTGAATTACACGTGGCGGAGGTTGCACCTTAGCAGCCCCTCACGGCCTGCTCTTCTTTCCACAGGTTACACTGTCGCCTGCCCAGCCCGGCCTGCCCAGCTCGCTCCAGCGTGAGTATCGTGTGGCCACGTTTGTGCTCTGCGGAGCGCAGGGGTGTTTGGGGGGGTTATAAGTATAAAAAACACAAACCCAACGTGGATATCCGGAGAAGTCGCTCTCTCTCGGCTCTGTCCGTGTGGCGCACGGGAGCGCAGGCCCTCGGGCCCGTGACGTACAGTCCCCTTCCACGACGTTGGAGAACAAGCCGGGCCGCCGAGCCTGCAGCCTGCATATTCCTACTGCTTCTCTGAGCCCCCGGGCCGTTACAGAGGAGACAAACCATGCAGGAAACAATTGCCACACGCGGGATGGGGCGGGAGGCGCGTGCGGGGCTGGAGGGGGGAGAGAGGGAAAAAATATATCTCCCGAGCAATTCCTTAAAAAACTTTCTTTTCTGTTTCCAGTTGTAAAGCTTAAGGAAATATTAAGACTCACACGATTTTGAAAGGTAAGTGCATAAATATGTGTTCTGTTCTCTCTAAAATTCAAACTTTATTTACACTGTTCACTTAAAAATTTAAACATACTTTTAATCGGCTTTAACCGTTTCTAAGCCTCTTATGGGACAGTTGGATCGGCTTAAAGTGATTAAACTCCAATCCAGACTATGTAGGTGTTGCTTAACAGAGTTTGGCTCAGCCATTCCTAGCTTTTTTTTTTGTTGGATTTTGGTTTCATGGGTGGGTGAAAAAGGTGATTCCTGACTCTTTAAAAGAGGAAGAAAGCTCCATTCATAAATCTTTGCAGAGAAGAATAAAATCTTTGCTGAAGTTGGAATTAATAATGTGTTTGCAGCCTTACTTGTGTTATATGAAAAGTGGGGAAAAAAAAAACAACTAATCTTATTTTCCTAAATACTGCAGATTCTGTATGAGATGACAGAAGAAAATACATTTTTAGTGGAAAAGGGTGAGTATATTGGGAGAATCGGCCCAAATAGTTAAAAGGGGTGGTAGCTGAAAGCCAGTTCTTGCACTAATTGGCTGGGAGCAGGGGATACTTAAATTTGGTGGCTTTCCAGAGCATGTGCTTGTGCTGGGAAATGGCCACGTGTCGCTTGGTGGAATGTGCAGCTCCTGGATTTTGGGGAGCAATGGAGCAGGGCCTGGGGCTGGGCACGTGTGTGTGAGGTGCATGGGAAAATCAAACAGTGGGCTGTGGTGGGAGTGGATAAAGGGCAAGTGAAAAGCAAAGGGCTGGATGGCCCAGCTGTGGAAGGTGCTGCTTTTGGGGCCCTCTGAAACTGTGGGAGGGGGCAAAGGGGTGTAAGGAAGAAGCCACGTGCTCTCCTGTGGGTGCCCTCCTGTGGATCCGGACGTGCCAACCACCCTCCCATCCAGAGGGAGTGCCAGCTGCCAGGGAAGCCACACTCTGACCTCGTGGGCCAAGGGCATTCCAGGGAAGCTGATCCTGGAGGGGGGTGGCTCACAGGATGTGGGTGGGAGCAGCAGTTTGTGTGTGTGCAAACCCTGAAATCAGCCCTGCCCGGTGCTGCTTCTAAATCTGTACTTGGCTGCCGTAGAGAATATAATAAACCTGATTTGCTTCAGCTTGGTGTGTGTTTCTTGGTAAGTGAGCTACTGGTTAATCCATCAATATTAAGGAGAACTTGATGCTCCTTTTGGGTGTTTCTCGGTTGTGTGGAAGTGGGATTCTGGTGTGGTGGTGTCCCTCTCCAAAGAGTGTAAAAAACATCTGTTAGATCTGGATTAGGAGCAGGTAATACTTTAAATTCAGTTTGGGATCATATCAAGGCACAAAAGGTCTTTATCATTAAGGGCTGAACCCAGATGGGTTAATGGAGTTTGTACTCCTGGGGTGTGGCTTTTGTGGGGGAAAGAGGGAGGGGGATCACAAGTTCTGCCCCTTGTTCAAGGAGGAGTGATTTTGGGTGGGTTTTAGGGAGGTTCTGCAGGGATTGGTTAAAATACCCTCCAGCAGTTGCCTGGCTGTCCTGTCCCCAGACAAAATCCACAGGCAAAGGGTCAGGGGATGGATGTGCCCCTGCTCACCTGAGGAGATCCAGCCTGGGTAACAAATATTCCAGGGTTATACCCCTCCCAGAAGGGTTTTCTGATGGCCTGGGTGCTGCAGGGCACCTCGGAATCAGGGTCTGTGTAAATGAGCCTGAATCAGCTGAGGGCACAATTGGGAGCTTGATTTCATTTAAAAAGTGCCTTTGAATGCCAAACTGCAGGCCCTTGGTGTGGAACATCCCCAGGGCTGGATTTGCATGTTAACTGGAGCAGAATTAATCCGTGGAATGGAGATTCATCCCATTAGATAAGGGGGGAAACTTAAAAGTGTGTTGTCCTCCCATCACCCCGAGACACTCAGTCTGGTTCCTGCTTCAAGAATGAAAGTGTATTTTCCACATTAGGCAGTGGGATGCTGGAAAATGTGGGAGCAGCTCTTTTTGCCTCAACCTGGGCTGGAGGCACTGCTGAGGTTCAGAGGCAGGAAGAGTGAGTTACACTAACAGGATTTATTGCCCAGGGGGGCAACGGATTGTCTGAGGGTGGCAGCTGTCAGCCCTGCTTGTCCTACCTGGCCTATCCTACCTCTCCTGCACTACCTGCCTTGCCCCATCTGACCTGCCTGTCCTTCTGTCCCACCTGTCCTTTTCTGCCCTACCTGTCCCTCTGCCCTTTCTGTCCTACTTGTTTTGTGCCACCTGTCCTTTCCTTCTATCCCACCTGTACTTCTGCCCTACTTGTCCTGTTTCTGCCCTGTCCCTCTTGTCCTGCCTGTCCTTCTGCCCTGTCTTTCTGTACTACCTGTCCTGTCCTACTTGTCCTTCTGCCAAACCTGTCCTTTAATCCTCTTTCTGTCCCGTCTGTTTTTTTGGTCCTACTTGTCCTTCTGTCCTATCCCACCCGTACTTCTGTCCAGCTTGTACTTCTGTTCTTCTGCCCTACTCGTCCTCCTGTCCTTTCTGTCCTTCTTCCTTGTCTATCCTACCCGTCACACCTGTCCTACTGGCCCACCTGTACTTCTGTCCTATCCTGCCTGTCCCTCTGCTCTGTCCTTCTGTCCCCACTGTCGGTCCGTCTGTCCTTCCCGGGTGGTTTGTCCCTGCCCGGTGCCCGCCGGCCGGCAGGGGGCGCTGCTGCGCGCGGATGCCGCCGCACGAGGCGCCGGCGCATGCGCAGGTCGGTCGGCGGCGCGGTGAGGGAGCGGGAGCGGCGCCGGGCCGGGAACGGGAGCGGGAACGGGCGGGCCGGGATGGGCACACGGGCACGGCGGGGACGGGGGGCACCGAGCCGGCCTCGGCGCAGCCGGGCGGTTCGAAGGGACAGCGGCGACTCGCGCGAGGAGAGGCTGGGCCCGGCCGAGGCCTGCGCGGCCCCACGTGAGGCGGCGGCGCGGGGAATTCGAATGGCGGGAAGGGGCTGGGATGAGGGGGGCTCGGGGGTCGGGACGGGAGAGAGGGACACGGACATGGACACGGCTTGGCTCGGGTGAGGGGGAGCTCGCGGGGTGCTGCTGCCTCTGGCTCCTCCTCGCCTCCCCTTTCCCTCTCCTTTTCCCTTCCCGTCATCCTTTCCCTTTCCTTTTCCCTTTCCCCTTCTCTTCCCCCTTTCTCCTTTCCTCTTCCTTTAACACTTCCTTTCCCTTCCCCCTTCCCTTCCTCCTTTCCCCTTCGTTTTCCCTTTCGTTTCCCCTTTCCTTTCCTCTTCTCTTTCCCCTTTCTCCTTTCCCCTTCCCTTTCATTTTCTCTTCCCTTCCCCGTTCATTTCCTCCTTTCCCCTTCGATCTTCCCTTCCCTTTCTCCTTCCCCTCCACCTTTCGCCTTCCCTCCCTGCCTTCCTGGACCTGACAGAGTGAGGGTAGGGAGTGTGGGCCAAACCTGCAGGGAACAACCCTCCATTCTCCCAGAGCGGAAGCAGGGATTGGTTCTCAAACCCCAGCTCATTCCCCAGCCCCTCAGGTGGCTTTTAGGGCAGGAGGGGACACCCCAAACCACCACCAGCCCTGTGGGTGACCCCTGTTTGTGACCTTTAGGTCCCACCATGCCGGGGAAACGCACTGCCAAGAACCCGGCACCGGAGGAAGAGCCTCTGGAGAGGAAGAAAATTAAAGGTAAGAAAAACCCCAGGGGGTTTCCCTCCCCTTTCCCCAGGAATGAGCTTTGCCAGGAAGGCTGTACCCCTAACCCCTACATGTTCTCTTTCTCTGCAGTCAGCCACCCGTCGCACCGCACACAGCCCGGGCTGGTGCTGACCCTGGGCCAGGGCAATGTGGGCCAGCTGGGCCTGGGCGAGGACATCATGGAGAGGAAGAAGCCGGCCCTGGTGACGCTGCCGGAGATGGTGGTGCAGGCGGAGGCTGGAGGGATGCACACGGTGTGCCTGGGCCAGACGGGCAAGGTGGGTGCACTGCAGGGGGGCTGAGCTTCCCCCCCGAGCCCTGGGGGATGTTCTGGGCCAGGGGGGTGGATTGGGCACTGCTCTGCTCGTGTCTTGTTGCAACTCTGGGGGGAGTGTGGTCTCACGTGGACCATGAAATTTTAGGGTGTCAGAGGGAGTAACTGAAGAGAGCTGGAGAGGGACTTTGGACAAGAGGACAAGGGGGGATGGCTTCACACTGACAGAGAGTAGGTTTAGATTGGATATTGGGAAGAAATTGTTCCCTGTGAGGGTGGTGAGGCCCTGGCACAGGTTGCCTCATCCCTGTAAGTGTCCAAGGCCAGGTTGGATGAGGCTTGGAGCAACCTGGGCTAGTGGAAGGTGTCCCTGCCCCATCCCAACCCCTCGCTCTCCATCTGCAGATCTACACCTTTGGCTGCAACGATGAAGGTGCCCTGGGGCGCGACACCTCGGAGGAAGGGTCTGAGACCTCCCCGGGGCCAGTGGAGCTGCAGGAGAAGGTGGTGCAGGTGTCAGCAGGGGACAGTCACACGGCTGCACTGACCGAGGACGGCAGGGTCTTCGTGTGGGGCTCCTTCCGGGTACGCTGCTCCCTGGGGCACTGGCAGCTCCCATTTTGGCAGCTGCTCCAGTGACTCATCCCTGTGTCTATCTCTCCACCCAGGATAACAACGGGATGATTGGCCTGCTGGAGCCCATGAAGACAAGCACCACTCCTTTGCTGCTCCAGCTGGATGCCCCTGTTGTTAAAATAGCCTCAGGTGAGCCCTGGGGGGGTGCAGGGTCAGGAAGGTGCACAGGGTGTCGCAACTCTCGGGGAAAGTGAAGGTCCAGAAGGTCCGTGACCTTTTCCACCCTCTTGGCTGCTCCAAGCCTGGTGCAAGGCTGTGCTTGCTCTTCTCTTGTGTGTCTTTTAGCCCAAACAGATGTTTTTGCCCTCCACAGATTAACATATCAAGTTAATATTTGACTTAATCTGCTGTAAAATGCCTTGACCACAACCTCAAGGTCACGGCGCTCGCCCTCTGCGAGGCCTGGGGAAGCTGAGCTGAGTAGCCATGGAGCTTGTCCAGAGCATGGGGGAGGTTGGAGGGGCACCTTTGCCCTTAAACCTTCCCAGAGAAACTACTTTGAAGTTTCCTGGGATCAGGAAGAGGGAGATCCTGGGGTTTTAAGTTGTGCCACAAGTGGTGTCGAGGTGCAGTAAACCCCACTGAATTTTAGCAAGCTGGAGGTTGCCTGTGGGATCCAGCCTCTGGGGCTTGCTGAACACTTCTCCATGACTCCTCCTTCCCTCCTCTCCCAGGGAATGACCACCTGGTGATGCTGACGGTGGATGGTGACCTGTTCACGTGTGGCTGTGGCGAGCAGGGCCAGCTGGGCAGGGTGCCAGCACTCTTTGCCAACCGAGGAGGACGGAAAGGGCTGCGTGAGTAGCTTTGGTTCTTTCTATTGGCCCCAGCTCTGGCATTTCCAGAGGAGCAAAGGGACCCAGTCCCTGGTGCTTGTGTGTAATCAGTGACCTGAATGCAGTGAGCTGGGTCCTTGGATCCAGGGAATAATCCTTGTGTAACACCTTGTCTCCTGTCCCCAGAGAGGCTGCTGGTCCCCCAGCTCGTCCATGTCAAAGGCAAAGGGAGAAGAACCAAAATGCGCTTCCAGGACGCCTTTTGCGGGGCCTATTTCACTTTTGCTGTCACACAGGAGGGACACATCTATGGATTTGGCCTCTCCAACTACCACCAGCTGGGTGAGTCCCTCCAGATCTCCTGCCAGTCCCATGCTGCCCTGGGTGCCCCAAATCCTGGACACTGGGGACACACCAGAGCTGGAAACTGGGGTGGGGGGTCACCCTGCATAGCTCTGGGTTAGATCCCTGCAACCGACAGGTTTGAGCAGAAATTTGATCTGGGGGCTTGGGAGGGGGGTTACTGTGTTGGTGTCTGGGGGGTGAGCCCCAGGGTGGGTGGCTCAGAGGGGGAGCCTGGCCTGGGCTGTGTGTGCCCGTGGCCCTGATCCGGCCGGGTTTGTGCGTCCCACCCCGCAGGGACCCAGGACACCGAGCCCTGCTTCTCCCCGCAGAACCTCACCTGCTTCAAGAACTCCACCAAGTCCTGGGTCGGGTTCTCTGGTGGGCAGCACCACACGGTCTGCGTCGACTCCGAGGGTGAGTGGCACTGGGAATCACACCGAGCAGGACAAGGGGGACTCCCATGGCCAGGGAGGTGTTGGGGTGAGGGTGATGTGCTGGAGCCCTCCAAGTATTCAAGGCAAGAAGGATGGTGTGAGGTTGCAGCAAAGGGCAGGGAGGAACCTGGAGTCACCTGTGCGCTCTGCTCTTGGACCCACCCACCCTGTTGGTTTTGAGGAGCTCAAGCATCTCTGTCCCACCCTGCCCCTCCTGGTTGGGTTCTGGGGTGTGGCGGGGAGGAATCACACCTGGGAAGAGAGGGCCGTGTCCTGCTGCAGCTTCTGCCCCCCTCAGCTCACCTGCCCCGTGTGTCCCTTGTGCTGCAGGTAAAGCCTACAGCCTGGGCAGGGCGGAGTACGGCCGGCTGGGCCTGGGGACGGGGGCAGAGGAGAAGAGCAGGCCCACGGTGATCCCAGAGCTCCCCAACATCATCTCGGTGGCCTGCGGAGCGTCCGTCGGATACGCCGTCAGCAGTGATGGTGAGTGGGGGCTGGGAGTGCCCCTCATCCCTCCATCCCGGCCACCCTGCACCCATCCAGCCCCACACACGCTGCCAAGTGGGTTGGGACTGCAGCCAGGTCCTGGTGCTGGTCTCCTGTGGGCAACTGGGTGGTGGCTGCTCAGATATGTTTGTGTGCCCGTGGCAACAGGGTTGGTCACGGGGTGTTTACCAGGAGGGGCTTGTTGGCCTGCCAGTCCCTTCTCTGACTCCCCTGCTGCCAGAGCCCTGTGCTCTGGTGCTGCACCTACCTGTGCACAGTGTCTGTGGGAATGATGGTTTGGAGGGGGCCGTGGCTTTGGTTTTCTCCATAAAAGGGGTAATTTCTCCCAGTTGGCTGCACGATGGAACATCTGTTTGAGTGGCAACCGCTGCTCCTCTTCCTCCTTCCTGGTCTGTGTTTCTGGCACACAGAAACCCACTGCCTGGATTGCTGGGTCCCCTTGGGTTTGGGTGTTGGGTCCCCTTGGGTTTGGGTGCTGGGTCCCCTTGGGTTTGGGTCTGAGTTCCCTTGGGTTTGGGCAAGAAGAAGTGGAAAA
Source organism: Neopelma chrysocephalum (assembly GCF_003984885.1). Classification (NCBI taxonomy): domain Eukaryota; kingdom Metazoa; phylum Chordata; class Aves; order Passeriformes; family Pipridae; genus Neopelma; species Neopelma chrysocephalum. The sequence continues at coordinate 1,585,154 of NW_020898025.1, forward strand.
CCCGTCCAGTTTAGGACCGTGCCTGGGTCCCCTTGCATTTGGGTGCTGGGTCCCCTTCCCAGCCCATCCTGAACTCAAACCTTGCCTCCCCTCTGCTGCAGGACGAGCGTTTGCCTGGGGAATGGGCACCAACTACCAGCTGGGCACCGGGGAGGAGGACGACGTGTGGAGCCCGGTGGAGATGACGGGGAAGCAGCTGGAGAACCGGCGGGTGCTGGCCGTGTCCAGCGGAGGGCAGCACACGGTGCTGCTGGTCAGGGACAGGGAGCAGAGTTGATGAAGTGACGCCGCAGCCGAGCCCAGCGGGACCCACACACCCCCCACACCTCCCACCCGCCTCGGGGGGGGCTGATTTCCAGCTCTGGGAGGGCAGGAAGCTCCCGGAGCCGGGCATTGCTGGAGCAGGGAGTGCTCCTGTGTTCTCCCTGCAAGTGTTGTGTCTGTCTGCCCGTGGTGCTCTGTCAGCTCCCGGGGTCGGCTTGGTCCTAAACTGATCCCAACTCTGTGCCTGGATGGGTTTTCCACTTCTTCTCGTCTTGGTTTTTTGCTGTTTCCCAGCCTGGCAAAGCCGGAGGTCTTGTTCTTCACTGCACAATCAGGTTTGGGCGTCTCCCTGAGCATGTTCCCCACATCTGGGTGCTCCTCCATCTCCTTCACCCAAACACCTTTCACCTCTCCAGCCTGGATTTGTCCACTGCCACCCACCAAACCCCTCTGAGCTTGTTCCAGGGGGATCTCAGCCCAGCAGGAACGTTCCCAAGGGAGCTCTATCCTTTCATCCAGATGCAGTGGGGAGATCCTGCCTGGCAAGGGGGAACACTGCTACATGATTCCTGGCACACTGTGACTGCTGGAAGAGAATGGGAAGGGGGGCTCCTGCCTCGCACCCCTCACAGTTCTGAGCCAAAACCCACCAGGCAACGAGGCTGGTTCCCTTCTCCCTCCATCCTGGAGCAGCCACCTCCAGCACTGCTTTCTGCAGGCCTGGCCACTCTCCCTCCTTCCCATTCCATTTGGAAACCCAACAAAATCCATCCCACGGGTGGGAACTTAGTTTTTTCTTCTCTTTCCCTTGCTGAGGAAGGAGTTTTTATTTGCTGTCAGGGCCTCGCTGAGCAGACACCCAACCCCCAGCTATGTTTCGAGTAGCTCGAAACAATGAGACTCCTCCTCCCCCATCACTTCCCTGATCCAGCTGGTCTCACTCCCTGTGCCCGGCCTGCCCCATCCTCTCCTTCCAGGAGGTGCCTTCCAGGTACCTGGAGTGAGGAGGGGTCTGCAAAGAGCTGAATTATAGCAATAGGAGGGGGGGTGTGGGATGTGTGGAGGGGGACACACTGGGATTGTACAATGGTTCAGAAGGGGTTGGAATTTTTTTTTTTAAAAAAGAAAATGTATTTTGGTCGATTAATCAAGGCAGAAAGAACAGAAAATCTTGTCATCTTTTAACATTTGGAATAAACTGAGTTTTTATAAGCCCAGGCTTTTCCTGTGGTTTGGAATGGTGGGCAGCCCTCTCCCGTGGGACCTGTGCCTGGTTTTAGGGGTGCCGTGATCCCCGCCGTGTCCCGGTGTTCCCGTGCAGTGCTGGGACACGGCCGCGGGATGGCAGCAGGAGAAGGCGCTGGGAGCTGCTGGCCCGCGGGACTGGGAGAACCGGGAACAGGGAGAGGGGAGAACCGGGAACAGGGAGAGGGGATGGTCCCTGCCGTCCCTGTCTCCCTCCCTGCAGCTCCCTGCCTGTCTGACCGGCCACCCCCGGGGTCTCCGGGTCTCCAGGGACACAGCTGAGCCCACGGCACGGCTGGGAGGGTCCTGGCACAGCTGGAGCTGAGCTGGACATCCTGTGCTCCAGCACGGAGACTGGCACCGACGGAGCAAATTCCCACATCCTGGTGTGACTGGAGCAAATTCCCACATCCTCGTGTGACCCGAGCCCCAGATCTCTGCTTACACTTAATTACTTTGGGCTGGAGCTGGTTCCTCAACGAGCCTCTGGCCTGGGATGGGCTTTGGGCACCGGGAGCTGTGGGATGAGCTGGGATTTACAGTCAGGGACAGCCTCGTTGGGGTCCAGCACAGGCTGGGGGGGCTGGGGCCTCCCACCTTCCACCACTCAAGGTGTGTTTGTGTTGGTGGTTTCAGTCCTGGACATGCAAAAGGCTTTATTTTCCCCTCTAAAGTTTGGGTGTGGGGCCCACGGGGAATGTTTTGCTGCCAGGGATCCAGCCCAGAATTTGCCCTCGCTGTGGGCTGTGTTCCCTAATCCTGTGGCTACTGCTGCTCCCTGGGGACCATCACCATTTGATGCTCTTCCATGAAACGGGACCTGGATGTCTGATGGAGAAACTGCTTCTTGTCTTGGGCCAGATTCCCAGTGACAAGCTCAACATTAAGGTCTTGTTTCCGAAACCAGCCTCAGCTGCCAGGAACCTGGGAGCCAAGACCCCCATCCCAGTGCTCCCAGTCCCTCCCCAGCTTTTTGTGTCCATCCCCCGGGTGTGGGCAATTCCCTTTTTTTTGGGGGGGGGAGATCATCCCCTTGTGAATGAGGAGCCCATTGGTATTGTCAAGAAACTGGGGGAGTGGGGGGAAGAAGGGCTGAGGAGAACAATAGGATTTAAAATATTCGGAGCTGATGAATCAGCCACCGTTGTCTTGGGAGCCAGAGTGACACTTCAGTGGGAAGCTGCTGGAAACTGGGGGAAGGATGAGCCCCCACGCAGCAGGGGGAGAGGGGGGGTGAAGGAAAACAACTTAATTGAGGAAAGGGAAATGTCTCATTAC
>NW_020898026.1:0-9022 GCF_003984885.1 Neopelma chrysocephalum
GGGTGACCCCAAACCCCCCAAACCCAAGGCAGGGTGACCCCAAACCCAGGACAGGATGACTCCAAACCCTCAAACCCGGGACAGGGTGACCCCAAACCCCCCAAACCCGGGGCGGGGTGACCCCAAACCCCCCCAAACCCCATCCCCAGCCCCACCTGAAGGGGTGCCCCTCGTCGGACTTGTGCAGGGCCTGCACCACGGCCCTGTAGACGCGCAGGCTGATGGTGACGCAGAGCAGGGCCAGCGCCACGTGGGCCACCACGGTCACCGCGCTCAGCGTGGCCAGGGACAGCAGCAGCACCAGGCTGGCGCCGAAGGCCACCGCGCTCCTCCTCACGTCCCGCCAGAACAGCAGATCCCGCACTGAGGGGGGACACAACGGGGTCAGTGGGGGGGACATGGGGCAGGGACACACAGGACAGGGGACACACACGGGTCAGGGGTCACTGGGGACACAGAGCAGGGGACACACACACAGGACAGGGTCACTGGGGACACAGCGGGGTCACTGGGGGGGACACGGAGCAGGGACACACAGGACAGGGGACACACACGGGTCAGGAGTCACTGGGGACACAGTGGGGTCACTGGGGGGGACATGAGGAGGAGACACACAGGACAGGGGACACACATGGGTCAGGGGTCACTGGGGGGACATGGAGCAGGGACACACACAGGACAGGGGTCACTGGGGACACAGAAAAGGGTCATTGGGGGGGACACGGAGCAGGGACACACACCCAGGTCAGGGGTCACTGGGAGGGGACACAGGACAGGGGTCACTGGGGGGGACACACACGGGTCAGGGGTCACTGGGGACACAGAAAAAGGTCACTGGGGGGACACGGAGCAGGGACACAGGGGAGGGACACAAAACTGGGGTCACTGGGGTCACACACACACAGGTCAGGGGTCACTGGGGTCACCCCTGGTGTCCCCACCCCCCCATCGAGTGGGGACTGGTGACGTTTTTGGGGTAGACAGAGAGCGATGCCACCCCCCCCTCAGTCATTGGTGTGGCACTAATTAACCCTCCCCTCATTAAAAGTGGCGCTTATCGTCTCCCCCCCAATTTAAAAGCGGATCTTAATTAGCCCCCCTTACAAATAGATTTTAATTAACCCAACCCCCAATGAAAATGTTCCTTAATTAACAACCTCCCCAAGTAAAAATGGGCCTTAATTAACAACCCCCCCCCGAGGAAAATTGAGCCTTAATTAACAACCCTCCCCCGAGTAAAATTGGGCCTTAATTAATCCCCCTAAGTTAAAAAGGGCCTTAATTAACCTGCCCTCATTAAAACACGACTTAATTAATCTCCCATTAAAAATAGATCTTAATTAATCTTCTCCATCATAAATGGACCTTAATTACCCTCCCCTCTGTAAAAACCAGGCATTAATTACCCCCCCAAAGTGCGATGGCGGGTTTTGCCCCAAATCCCTCTTTTTCACCCCAAACCCCTTTTACTTCCCCCAAACGAAGGCAGACACGGGGCTCCCCCCCCAGACACCATTTTGGGGTGGGGTCCCCCCTTTTTGGGTGTGAACGACCCTCCCAACTGCAGCGGCGGGTTTGGCCCCAAATCCCCCGTTTTTACCCCAAAACAAGGCGCTCACTGGGCTCCCCCCCCTCCAAAATTTCAGGGTGGGGTCCCCCCTTTAACCCCTCTTCCCCCCCCCCCTTTTTGGGGTGTCAATTAACAGCTCCCCCTCCTCCCCCCCCCGATGTTTTCGGCGGCGTTTTGGGGTAAAAAAAATCCCTTTTTTGGGGAAAAAAAAAAGCCTTTTTGGAGTGAAAAAAAAGCCCTTTTAGGGGTGAAAAAAAAAGCTTTTTTTGGGGAAAAAAAAAAAGCCGTTTTCGGGGTGCAAAAGGCCCTTTTTGGGGCTTTACCTGCCAGGCGGGGGAGGCCCCAGGCCGGGGGGCTCTCGGGGGGTCCCCCCAGCTCCCGCAGTGCCCGCAGGGTCTGGTGCTCCTGCTCCCAGTCCCCGACCCCGGGGCCCCCCTTGGGGACATCGGGGGGGCCCTTGGGGACATCGGGGGTGGCCCCACGGGGCAGGGGGGGCTCCGGGGGGGCCTCTCCCGGCCCCTCCTCGATGACGGTGCTGTCGGAGTCACCAGAGCTGTCGCCGTCGGCACCGGGGGGGACACCGGGGACACCCGGCCCGGTGCCACCAGTGCCACCAGTGCCACCTCCAGCGAAGCCGTTCCCGATGCCGGGGACGCCGCTGAGGTCACTTCCAATGCCAGGGACACCAATTCCAGTGCCAGGGACACCAACTCCAACGCCAGGGGCACCGGGGACACCGTTCCCGATGACGCCGCTCCCGCCACCAGTGCCACCAGTGCCACCAGTGCCGCCGTTCCCAGTGCCACCGGCGCCACTCCTGATGCCCAGGACGTCGCTCCCAGCGCCGAGACCACCCTTCCCAGCGCCGGAGATGCCATTCCCAGTGCCACTGCCACCACTCTTGATGCCCAGGACGTCACTCCCAGCGCCAGGGCCATCGTTCCCAGCGCTGAGGTCGCCGCTCCCGATGCCCGGGACACCGGTCCCGATGCCACCGGTAACGGCGCCGCCTTTCCCAGTGGCGGGGCCGCCATTCCCAGCGCCAACACTGACATTCCCAGTGCCGCTGCCTCCTTTCCCAGCGCCGGTGCCACCATTCCCAGCGCCAACATCGCCGCTCCCGGTGCCACTTCCACCGCTGCCGGTGCCACTTCCAGCGCTCTTGGTGCCCAGGTCACCACTCCCGGTGCCCAGGTCACCATTCCTGGTGCCCAGGTCGCCCTTGGCGGTGCCTGGGGGGCCATTCCCGATGCCCAGGTCGCCGTTGATGGTGCCCAGGTCGTCATTCCTGGTGCCAAGGTTGCCGTTGGCGGTGCCCAGGTCGCCGTCCCCGGTGCCCAGGTGGCCGTTGCCCTCGACCAGGTCCCAGGTGAGCAGCTCGCTGGTGAAGCTGTGCATCTCCCTCACACACCGCGACACCTCCTCCAGCGCCGCGGCCGAGCCGGGCGGGGGCCGGCCCAGGGTCCCCCTGCCGGGGGGGTTCCCGCCGGGGGGGGTCCCGCCGGGCACCGACGACCCCCCTCGTGATGCCGGGGGGGGCCCGAAGTGGCACTCGCGGCCCTCGGGGATCTGCGCCAGCGCGGGGCCGAACTCGCGGTCGAAGGCGGCGCGGTCGGGGACCACCTCGAACGGAGACTCCGGAGACTCCGGGGGGCTCGGGGGGGGCAGCCCCGGGGTGACCCCCCGGCCGGGCGGGGACGGGGCCGCTGCGGGAGGGGGGACACGGTCAGGGGACCCTCCCCCCCCCCAACCTGTCCGTGTGACCCCTGACCCCGGCCCGGGGGTGGGGGGGGGGGCGGGGAACCCCCTGAGACCCCCCCCGGCATTGGGGGGGGCCCAGGTCCCCTTCCTGGGGGGTTCATGCACCCACTGCACCCCCACAGTGGTTTGGGGTCCCCCCCATCATTTTGGGGTCCTGTGTCCCCTCCTTAGGGGGTCCATGCACCCACTGCACCCCTATAGTGGTTTGGGGTCACCCCCCATCATTTTGGGGGTCCTAACTCCCCTCCCTTAGGGATCCATGCACTCACTGCATCCCCACGGCGATTTGGGGTCCCCCCCATCATTTTGGGGTCCCAAGTCCCCTCCCTGGGGGGGTCTGTACACCCAGTGCACCCCCGTGGCAGTTTGGGGAGACCCCCATCATTTTGGGGTCCTGCGTCCCCTCCCTGGGGGGGCCATGCACCCACTGCACCCCTATAGTGGTTTGGGGTCACCCCCCATCATTTTGGGGTCCTGCGTCCCCTCCCTGGGGGGGCCATGCACCCACTACACCCCCACAGTGGTTTTTGATCATCCCATAATTTTGGGGTCCCGTGTCCCCTCCCTGGGGGGGTCCAGGCACCCCCTGCACCCCCCCAGTGCTTTGGGGTCCCCCCCGTGCCTTCCCCCCAAAGGTTTGGGGGTTCCCCCCCCTGCCCTGCAGGTGATGAGGCATTTTGGGGGTCCCTCCTGTCCCTCCCCCTCGCAGCATTTTGGGGGTCCCCCCACTCTGGCCATGCGGGGGGGGGCTGTGCACTTCAGGAGGCATTTTGGGGTCCCCCCTTGTGCCCCCCCCAGCAGTTTTGGGGTGTCCCTCCCCCAGCACGGCCATGCAGGGTTTTGGGGTCCCCCCTGCCCCCCCCAGCAGTTTTGGGGTGTCCCCCCCCATTCCAGCCATGCAGGGGGGGTCGAGCGGGACCCGCGGCGGCACCAGAGGTCCCCCCACCCCCCAAATCCACCCCAAATCCTGGGGGGGGGAAAAATGTCAGTCTGGGGCTAAAAACGCTCATTTTGGGGCTGAAACCACCCAGGGTTTGGGGAAAACTGCAGATTTTGGGGCTAAACCCCCCCGTTTTGGGGTCTGACTCGCAGGTTTGGGGGAGTCTCGCAGGAGACCTCCATTTGGGGCTGAAAAAAAACGTTTTGGGGCCAAAATCATTTATTTTGGGACTTGTTTTGAGGTTGAAATTCCTCATTTGGGTCCAGAGTGAGGATGGGGGGGGTCAGGACACCCCAAAACCTGCAGGTGTGGGTCCAGGAAATTTAGGAGGGTCCTGCAGGGGACCTCAAATTGGGGCTAAACCCATTAATTTTGGGGCTAAACCCACTAATTTTGGGACTAACATCACTAATTTTGGGGCTAATACCTGTAATTTTGAGACTAAAACCTCTAATTTTGGGGTGAAACCCCCCAATTCTGGGCCTGAATTCATCCCCCCCGAGGATCCCAGTGCTGGGGGGGGTGGATTTTGGGGTCCCTCCCCCCCGTTCCCCCCCCAAGGGCGGCACAGGCGGGTCAGGGGTGGGGGGGAAGGTTTTTTTTTTGAGGCCAAATCACCAAAAACGCCGATTTTCTCCTGGAGCAGCAGCAGCAGCAGCAGCAGCGGGGGAGGGGGGGCCGTGCAAAGCGGGGGAGGGGCATTTTGGGGGGGGGCACAGCCAGGGGGGGCAAAGCTGGGAGGGGGAGAGGGGGTCTGACCCCCGAAAACAGAGAAAAAAACGAGTTAAAAAGCAGAAAAAGAAGAGAAAAAGAAAATTTGTCTATTTTTGTTAATTTAATCCCCCACCCCCCAAAATGTGGTGAAACCCCCTAAAATCAGGGGGGATTTTGGGGGGTCACCCCCACCCCTCAACACCCAGGGGGCATTGAGGGCCCAAAGTTGGGGGTGGGACCCCCAAATTGGCTCAGGGCCCCCCCAAATTGGCTCAGGGACCCCCAAATTGGCTCAAGAACCCCAAATTGGCTCAGGGACCCCCCAAATTGGCTCAGGGATCCCCAAATTGGCGCAGGGACCCCCCCAAATTGGCTCAGGGACCCCCAAATTGGCTCAGGGACCCCCAAATTGGCTCAGGGACCCCCAAATTGGCTCAGGGACAGGTTTTTTTTCGGGGGGGGAAAGACTTGCCTGGTGAAGCCGCAAAGAGAGAAACAGGCTGGGAGGAGGAAGAGGAGGAGGAAGAAGAAGAAGAGGAGGAGGAAGAAGAAATGGGGGGATCTGCAAGAGAACACAGAGGGTGAGAGCTCAGAGACCCCCAAACCCCCCCAAAATCACCGGGGGAACCCCCAAAACCCCCCAGAATTCCCAAGGCCCCCCCAAACCCCCCGAGCTGGACTCCGAGGACCCTTTTCCACAGGGTCTTACCCCAAATTTTGGGGGGTTTGGGGCTCAGGGTTTCCCAGCCCCCCCTTTTTGTGTCGCAAAACCCCCCAGAAAAGCCCAAGTTTTGCTCGAATTTGAGGGGTTTTACCCCATTTCCTCCCCCCCCGGTCGCAGTTTGGGGCAGGAATCGGCGCAGGGATCGTTCTCCAAACCCCCCCAACCCCAAAAGAAGGCGGGTGAGACCCCTCCCCAGGAGGGAGCTGGGGGGAAAACACCGAGTTTTGGGGGGAAAACGCCGAGTTTTGGGGGGAAAATGCAACATTTTGGGGACAAAATGCAACTATTTTGGGGGAAAACGCAACATTTTAGGGAGAAAATGCAACGTTTTGGGGGGAAATGCAACATTTTGGGGGAAAGCGTCGAGTTTTGGGGGGAAAACGCAACATTTTGGGGGGAAAACGCAACATTTCGGGGGGAAAACAAAACATTTTGGGAAGAAGCCCCAACATTTTGGGGTTTTGAGGCCCCCAGGGGTGAAAACTACAGTGAAATCCTGGGAATTTGGGGTGAAATCCTGGGAATTCGAGGTGAAATCCCAGGAATTGCCGAGTCAGGGAGAGCTGAAAGCAGGGGGGGGTCCCAGGGGGCCCCCCCAGGAAGGACGGACGGAGCAACGACCCCCCCAAAAAACCCCAAGGGCCCCTTTTCGGGGGGGTTTTACCCCATTTCTGAGGGATAAGGGGTGGGGGTGGCACTGCCCCCCAAATCTGCCCCCCCCAAAGGCCTCAGCCCCTAAAAACACCCCCAAAGTTCCCTCTAAAAGCCTCTTCACCCCCAAAACGTCCCCTAAAAGCCTCTTCGCCCCCCAAATTTGCCCCTTAGAAGCCTTTTTACCCCCCAAAAAGCCTCCTCGCCCCGAAATCTGCTCCCTAAAAGCCTCTTCACCCCAAAATCTGCCCCTAAAAGCCCATTGATCCCCAAAATTACCCCCCAAAGGCTTCTTTATCCCCCCCAATTTGCCCCTTAAGTGTCCTTACTGCCCTAAAAGCCCATTTACCTCACACCTGCCTCCAAAACCCCTTCTCTTCCCCCAAAATTCCCCACCCAAAGCCTCTTTACCCTCCAAAACCCCCCCAAAAGGTCTCTTCGCCCCCAGATCTGCCCCCTCAAAAGCCTCTTCCCCCCCTGTATTTGCCCCCTAAATTTCCTCACCCTCGTTTCTGTTCCCTAAAAGCTTCTTCATCCCTCACCCACCCCCAAAAAAGCCAAAACCCTCCCTAAAACCTCCTCCCGCCCGTATTTGCCCCTGACAGATCCGTAACCCCCGTTTCCACCCCCCAAGAAGCCTCTTCCCCTCACGCCTGCCCCCAAAACCCCCTTTCCCCCCAAATCTGCCCCTTAAAAGCCTCTTTACCCCCCAACCCTCCTCCGAAAGCCTCTTCCCCCCTATATTTGCCTCTTAAAGACCTGTGGGCCCCGTTTCTGCCCCCCGAAAGCCCCTTCCCCTCACACGCGCCCCCTTTTCCCCCCCAAATCGCCCCTTTCCCCTCACGTTCCCCCCTCAGGGCCTCGCCCCCCCCTCAGGCCCCACAGAGGCCCCGCCCGGCCCTTACCGGTGCACGACACGGAGCCGCCGCGGCAGCCGCCGGGCTGGGGCCGCCCGGAGGAGGGGGAAGAGGGGAAGGAGGACGAGGAGACGACGGGGAACTGCGCGGCGGGGTCGGCCATGGCGGCGGCGGCGGGGACGGAGCGCGGGGGAGGCGCGTCCGTGCGGGGCGGTGGCCGCGCCCCGACTGCGGGGGGGGGCGGTGCCGCGGGGGGCGTGACCAGGCAGGGTGCGACCAATCAACGCCGGGCGGCAACAGGGGAAAGGCGTGGCCAAAGATACTGAGCCAATCGGCGCCTCGTTCTGGCGGCGTGGGGGGCGGGGCTGGGAGGAGAGAACCAATGGGAACGCGCCGCCCTCCCGCCGCAGCTCGGCGCTGCTGCGCATGCGCGGGAGAGGGGGCGCGGTTGCCATGGCAGCGGCGGGGAGGGGCGCCGCGCATGCCCGGTACGGGAAGCAGTTGCCATGGCAGCCGCGGGGCGCGCGGTGCATGGCGGGAGTTGTAGGCCCGGGGGGGAAGGGGATCTGGGGGGATCCTGAGGGAAGAAGGGGCCATGGGGGGCCCTGTAGGGCGCCTCGCCCCGGGGGATGTCCCCTAAATCCGGTGAGGGGCTGTAGGAGTCCAGGAGGAGAGGGAAAGGGGTCCCAGCACGTCCCTTATGGGGGTGGGGGGGCGCAGCGGCGCGGCGGGGGGGGGGAGGGGGGGGCAAAGGGGCTGTGGGGGGTCCCCGGAAAGGGCGGGGAGCCACAGAGAGCGGCCCGTGGGCCGGGAGGGCCTCCTTTGGCGCCGAACACGGCGCCCCCTGCCGGGCGGGAGGACCCACCGCGCCGAGGGGGAGAACCGGGCACTCGGGAATGGGCGGGGCCTGAGCGGGTCACGAGGACACCGGGTCACGCCCCTTCCCCGGCGGCCAGGCCAAAGGACCAATCAGCGCCCGGGGGGCGGAGGGGGCGTGGTCACGGGCGGGAGCGGCGGCTCCTCCAGCCAATGGCGACGCGGGGGTGGAGGCGCGCGGGCCACTCAGGCGCCGGATTTGGGGAGAGGGGGCGCGGCCTCCAGCGGGCGGCCAATAGGGAGCGAGGGGGCGGGGCCAGCGGGGCCGCCGGGACGCGGGGGAAGCGGCGGTGGCGGAGCGGTGAGTTTTGGGGGGGGGGGGGGGGGGGATCCCACGTGACCTCCCGTATCGCGTGACTATCGCGACATGACACCACCCCCCCCTCCGGGACCGAGGACTCCCCTCCCCACCCCGGGGCCGATCGGCTGTTTTGGGGGCCGCGACCCCCGGGACCCCCCGTGGGTCCCAGGTGACCCCCACCCCCCCCGCCGGACCCCCCTGTAGGGCCCGGGACCCTCTATAGGGGCCGAGACCCCTCTGCAAGACCCCCCTGTCAGCCCCTATAGGACCTGGGACCCCTTTATAGGACCTGGCACCCCCCATATAGGGCCCGGGACCCTCTTATGGGGTCTGGGACCCCCTACAGGGGTCGGGAGCCCCTTATGGGGTCTGGGACCCCCTATAGGAACCAAGAGCCTTTTATGGGGACCGGGACCCCCTCTAAGGAGCCAGGACCCCATTTATGGACCGAGACCCTCCTGTCAGTCCCCTGTAGGGTCTGGGAGCCCCCCATAGACCAGACCCCCTATAGGCACCCAGGCCCCTTTGCAAGACCCCCCCGAACTCCCCCTATAGGCCCTTTAGACTTGGTCCCAGTATGGACCAGCGCTCCCAGTTTGGCCCCACTGGGCGGTTCTCCCGGGGGCCA
>NW_020898027.1:0-1993 GCF_003984885.1 Neopelma chrysocephalum
GAACAGGAGAGATAAAATCACCTGAGAGGGAAAAGGGCTGAGCTGGTTTTGTGGGAGAGCCCCCCGTGCTCCAGGGGCAAGGGCAAAGCCTGTTTTGTGGGAGAGCCAAGTCAAGGGCAGAGCTGGATTTGTGGGAGAGCCCCCTGTGCTCCCAAGCCAAGGGAAGAGCCGGATTTGTGGGAGAGCCCCCTGTGCTTCCAGGCCAAGGGCAGAGGTGGATTTGTGGGAGAGTCAAGTCAAGGGCAGAGCTGGATTTGTGGGAGAGCCCCCCATGCTCCAGGGGCAAGGGCAGAATTGGATTTGTGGGAGAGCCCCCTGTGCTCCCAAGCCAAGGGAAGAGCTGGATTTGTGGGAGAATTCCCCATGCTCCCAAGCCAAGGGAAGAGCTGGATTTGTGGGAGTGCCCCTTGTGCTCCCAAGCCAAGGGCAGAGTTGGATTTGTGGGAGAGCCCGCCGTGCTCCCAAGCCAAGGGAAGAGCCGGATTTGTGGGACAGCTCCCTGTGCTCCCAAGCCAAGGGCAGAGTCGGATCTGTGAGAGAGCCCCCCATGCTCCCAGGTCAAGGGCAGAGCCGGGTTTGTAGGAGACCCCCCCGTTTCTCCCCCAGCCCCTACCTGGTGAATCGGACGTTGCAGATGTTGCACTCGTAGGGCTTCTCCCCGGTGTGGGTGCGGATGTGGCGCGGCAGCTTCCCGGCGCCCTGGATCACCTTCTCGCAGATGGGGCACTTCTGGAATGCTTTGGCCCTGATCTTCTTCTCCTTCTGGGACCAGGACGGGTAGACGTCGCCCTCGTTCGAACTGCCGAAGTATTTCAAGTAATAATCCATGACCCCGTCGTCGTCCTTGCGGTCGTCGTCCCCGAGCTGCTGCCGCCCCACCGAGTTGATCATCTGCTGCAGGAGGGCGCTGGCGGCCAAGTCGTCCACCTCCCGCGCGTCGTCCTCCGTCTCCGCCCCGGCGGGGATGAAGCCGGGCGAGTCGCCGGCTTCCTGCGGGTCCAGAGGCCCCCGGGGGGTCCCCCCCTCCTCTTCTCCCGGCGTGGCCAAGCCACGGCTGCTGTAATGTCCGTTCTGGGAAGGTGAGAACATGCCGGTGGTGACCGGCTCCTCCTCCTCCCGGTCCAGCCACATGGCCGGGTTGCTGTCAGGGTCACAGTCACTTGCCTTTGGTCTTTCGGTTGGGGTGGCCTGCGAGTAGAAGTCCAGGCCGTTGCAGTTCGACTCCTCCTCCTCCTCTTGGCCTCGGAAGTTCAGTCTCTGAAGGTCTCTCAACTCTGGGTTGGTCCACGGAAAGCTGCCTTGGTGGCCGTTGACGGGGTTGCTCTGGAAGAACTCCAGGTACTCTTTTGCTCTGAGATGGTTCCTCTGATCAATTTGATCTACTGTATCCATCTGGTCATTTTTGGCCAGAATCTTCCTGTCCAGGAGATCCGTGCAGACATCCCTGACGGCCGGGATCTCCAGCAGAGTGGCCGCGTTGAGGATGTCGTTGACGTTCGAAGTGCTGACAGTGAGGGTCGCGGTGTAGGCGAACTCCAGCAGCGCCGACAGGGCGTCCGCACTCACAAAGTCTATCTCATACACGTTTTGCTGGTCCACCACTAACCCTGAGGTGAAGAGCTTCTTGAAGTACTGGCTGCACGCCGCCAGGACGGAGCGGTGGGTGGGGAACTCCTGGCCTTCCACCAGGATGACCACGTCGCACAGCAGCCCGTTGTTCCTCTGCTCGTTCAGGCTGCTCAGGATGTCGCTGCTGTGATCCGGGAACGGGATCCCTATGGGGCCGTCCACGCCACCCGCCATCTTCCACGCAAAAGGCTGCGGAGAAGGAGGGGAAGGCGGTGAGTCACAGGCTTGGAGGCATCACATCCCTGGGAGAATCCCGAGGAACGTGCCCGGCAGCGTCGGCCACGCGTGTCCCTCTCCATGCCCCTGAGATCTCTCCATGTTCCCTGGATCTCTCTGTGTTCCCTGGACATCTCCATATCCCTGA
>NW_020898027.1:2003-17177 GCF_003984885.1 Neopelma chrysocephalum
GGGCAAGGAGCAGGGATCATGGGGCCAGGAAGCACCTGGAGGTGCACCCAGCATCGGGATCCAGCAGCCTGAGCCTTGCCAGTGCATCCCAGCCCACCTCTGGGAGCATTTCCCAACCCCATTCCTACTGGGAAAGTCCCCCTGCTCACCCAGCCCAGCAGAACTGCTGACAGAGTGATGTCAGCACTGGGAACACCGTTCCCACTGCTCATCCCTGGGATACACCTGGAGGGATGCAGGCAGGGAGCATCCTTTGGGAAGGGCCCAGCGAGCCCCTGGGGACAGGGAGAGGGGAACACCAACCATCCCAAGCTGCTGCTGGGGTGGTGGAGATGAGCTGAAACCTTGAACCTCCATCTGCTGCACCTTCCTGGGAACAGGAGAGAGGGAGGATGTTGGGAATCACCCAGTGCCAGCACCAGGCCCAGATCTTGGAAAGGCTTCACCAGAAGCAGCTGTTCCTCCCAAGGGACAAGAGAGATAAAGTCACTCCTGACAGATCCACTCGACTCCAAAGGACTGGAAAACCCAGAGGGAAGCGGGCAGCCCTGTTGGGAAGGGATTCCCTTCGCCAGGAGAGGGGCACTGGGGCCAAATGTGGGTTCACTGCCAGCCTGAACGAGCCCCTAATTCTCCCATGATCCCAGTCCTTTGATCTCAGAAATCAGGGATAACATTTCTCCATCTCCAGCAGCAAATCCACGTGCTCCTTGCAGCAGCTCATAAATCAACATATCCCCCCCACCTCCCCAGCCTCAAGCACTGGGATCATCAGAAGCCAAGAATTCCATGCACAAATTGGGTCCCAAACCACCCTGGCACAAAAGCCTGGAGTATCCAAGCCCCCCAGTCTCCAGGTTTTTCAGGGAAACTGAGGCAGAGCAGGACATGGCCTGTCCCACAGGACAGGGGGGATGTGGATGAGTCAGGACAGATCCAGAACAGGAGTCATTTATCCAGGAAGCAACTCCCAGCACCGGGTTCTAGCACGGAGCAGGAGATTGGGTTGCACAACTCCAGCTTCCCCCACCCACCCCCCTCCCACTCGGTAGTTTTCCATATTTACTTCTTTTTTCAAAAGTTTCCTTAATCCCAGAAAATAAATTTATTTGCTGCACCTTCCTGTTTTCTACAAAGAAAAGGCGGGAGGGAGGCGGGGCTGAGGCTGAGGAACACACGGATCAGGAAGAGATCCCTGGATATTTGACAACAGCCAGGGGTTCTGCTCCCAACGGGAATGGGATGGGGGTGAGGAAGAGGGAGGATCCAGGGGAGCTGGGCAGGCACAAGTCCTGCCACCATGACCAAGCACCAAAAGTGGCTTCCTGAGGCACCTGGAGCAAGGGATCAACTCCAGAGCTGCCTCCTGGGCTCCAGGATTTGACCTCCAAGCCCTTAATTTCAGGGATTTTTAAATCCCAATCCTGGCAGGGAGGGAAAGGCTGTTTCCAAGCGCAGGACAGCTCCGAATTCGGGCTCCAGGTATGACCTTGGGCAAGGTCACCTCATCCCAGAACCCCCAGGGGATCAGAGGGACCCCTCCTTGCCTCCTGAGCTTCCAGGGGAGGCTTGTGCTGCCTCAGCCCCGGAGCTCCCAAAAACCCCCCGCTCGGAGCCACCACACAGCACCCCCGGGAAAAGCAGATCCAACACCTCCTGGCCCCTAAAAATGACATTAAACCCTCCCCCCTTCCCCTTCCCTTCTACAGGAGATGCTTTACAAAGGATTCCCTCCCCCCAGAAAGCATTTGGAAGCTTCAGGCAACGATCCTTGGGTGGCCGCGCTCCGTCGGTGCCGATCCCGGATCCCGGCTCCGGGGGACCCAGAGGCCTTTGGGAGCCACCAGGACATCCAGGGAAGGTCACCCCCCCCCAGCCTGGGGGCCGGGATAATCGGCTGGACAGTGTGGGAACGGCTGCAGGGTCATGAGACTGCTGAGGGCTGGCTTGGAGAGTTGTCCAATTTCTCCCCTCATTCTCCTCGCACAACACGCCCTTTGTGTCCCTCGGCCGCGGTGGCTGAGGACGTCGGGGGGCAAATGGGCTGTTCCGAGCCCCCCCAGGAATGGATTCGGGGCCTGGGATGCTCCAGCCACATCCAGAGCCCTTAAAATCCCACCCTGTTCCCTTTCCAAGGGGCTGAACAGCCGGATCATCCAAACCTGGGAATTACTAATGGGACAGGGAGTCTTCCACCTTAAGGACTTGGAGTTTTTTTGGGGTCTTCCACCTTATGTTTCCACCCCTAAAAGCCCCAAACCCTCTGTCTGTTCCCAGCAGGAGCCACCGGGCTCGACGTCCCGGTGGGATGGGTGAAATCCACTTGGAAAAGCCCCTGAGGGCCAGGTGACAAGTGACAAAAGCCGCTGGCACAGCCACCAGCTCGTCCCCTCCTTGGCAAGGAAAAGGTCTGAATGGGCCACCAAGGGGGAGCTTCAACTACTGACCTAAATTTCCCAGGCAGCTCCATTCTCTCCCTGCCCGCTCCGACCACTCCCGAGGAGCTCCAACGGCGCTGTCCCAGACTGGGTGGCTCTGCAGGGCTCCAAGATGCCACATTTCACCCCAAAGCAGCTGCCTGGGAGGAGGTTGGGAACGGCCCTCGCGTCCAACCGAGGGGGGAACCGTCAACTTAAAATACAGCCCCGTGTGAAAGAGGGTTTGTCACGAGCCCGGAGCCCTCCGAGGGATTCATGGAGCTGATTTACGGACCTGGCGCGACACCACCCGCAGCCCCAGCCCTGCTCTGAGCTTCCCAAAGCCCAACACAACGGAGCTCGGGCTGTTCCAGCTCCACAGGTCAGTCCAGCACACACACAGCCCCCGTTCCCGGTGGGAAAATCCGCTTTGGATTGGATGCTGAACGCCGCGGGAGCAAGGGAAGTTCCTCCGCCTCCCTGAGCCGCTGATTTCCCATCAGCACTGACCCCTGTCTGACGCTGCTCCTCAGCACCAAACCAGAATCCCAGGATCACTGAGGTTGGAAAAGACCTCCAGGATCATGGAGTCACACCTTGTGACACATCCCCACCTTGCCCCCCAGCCCAGAGCACTGAGGGCCACATCCAGGGGTTCCTTGGACATCTCCAGGGGTGGGGACTCCAAACCTCCCTGGGCAGCCCCTGCCAACACCTGACTGACCTTTCCAGGAAGAAATTCCTCCTGATGTCCAACCTGGACCTCCCCTGGCACAACTTGAGGCCATTCCCTCTTGTCCTGTTGTTCCCTGGGAGCAGAGCCCGACCCCCCCACTGGCTCCCCCTTCCTGTCAGGGGGTTGCAGAGCCAGAAGGTCCCCCCTGAGCCTCCTTTTCTCCAGGCTGAGCCCCCTCAGCTCCCTCAGGAGTTCTCCAGACCCTTCTCCAGCTCTATTCCCTTCTCTGGACATGCTCCAGCCCCTCAAAGTCCTTCTTGCCATGATGGGCCCACAAATGGACACAGCCCTCACCACTGCAACGTTCATTTTCTCTCCTTCAACCCAACTCATCCACCGGCTCCTTCCAGACCCACCAGCCCCAACTGCAGAGGAGAAGCACTCCCCAAAAACTCCCCCAGCTTGTGCTTTCCTCACCTCCCAATCCCTTTCCTCCAGGAGCTCTGGAATTTTTGACATTTGCATTGAAATGAGGCGACCACATTAAGATGGGATCTCGACCAGAAGCGCTGACAAAACACCTCTTAATTACCAGTTTTCCCCGTAAAACCTCAGTGGGATTTTTTTTTCTTCCCCTCCTTTTGCTTCTTTGAGTTGAAAATTTTAGAGGGACACGAGCAGCTCAGGGCTTGGAAAAATGGAGGGTTTGGGTGGGAGAGCTCAGTCACACCTGGAGAGCCAGGAAGAGCCAATGTTTTCTCTGTGCTCTTATCCGGAAAAGATCCCCAAAAAGTTTTCCAAAGGCAGAGGTGCCGCCCACTGCAGCAGACAGGTGAGAACTTGAGCAACAGCTCGCACCTGCTCGGGGCAGGAAGGGAAAATAAGCATCATCTTCCCTATGGAGCACGAGGCAAAATGGATTTAGGGAACTCCACAAGGTTTCCTGGGATTAGTTGTGTGGAAAGCACGTGGATATTGAGCCTACGAGAATGATGGAGAGGGATCGTGGGTCACCAGTATCCAAAGGATGTGGAGCTGCTGGAATAAGGCCAGAGGAGGCCACGGAGATGCTCCAAGGGTTGGAGCCCCTCTGCTCTGGAGCCAGGCTGGGAGAGCTGGGGGGGTTCACCTGGAGAAGGATCCAGGGAGACCTGAGAGCCCCTTCCAGGGCATAAAAGGGCTCCAGAAGAGCTGGAGAGGGACTGGGACAAGGGATGGAAGGACAGGACACAGGGAATGGCTTCCCAGTGCCAGAGGCCAGGGTGAGATGGGATACTGGGAAGGAATTCTTGGCTGTGAGGGTGGGGAGGGGTTGGGATGGAATTCCCAGAGAAACTGTGGCTGCCCCATCCCTTGGAGTGTCCAAGGATATTCGGCCTCTTGCAGCTCGAGGTGCCCAAGGAAGGAGATCACAAGTTCTCTGGGATTCCTTGGAGGAAAAACACGTGACCGAGGCAGGGCAGCCCCTGCAGCAGCACCGGGAAAGAACTATTAAAAGAAAAAAAAATATTAAAAAAATAAATAAAATAAAAAATAAAACAAAAAATAAAAATAAAGCCGGTGCTTTGCTGCCCAAGGCCCGAACATGATCCCCACCCACTGGAGGAACAGGAATTTATTCCCTACCAACAGCTCACCCCAATCCCAGCTCACACAACACCAATTTAAGGAGAGACCATCCCAGTCCCGCTTTTCCTTCTCCCAGATCCATCTGAAAACCCGGATCCCTTTGGATAAATCGGCTCTCTGGCCACTCTGGGAGCACGAGGCACCATCTCTGCTGACACCAGGCTCTGCAACATCCCCGGGACAAGCCCGAGCAGGTCCTTCCTCTGCCCAGGATCCACCCAAAACTATGCAGAGGCCTCGGGAAACACACCTAGCACGGAGCAGCAGGAGAGGTGGGAAGATGGGAGGCAGGAGGAAATGAAGGAGGGTGGTTTTTTTGCCTGCTCGGGAGAAGAAGTCACCATTCCACGTGAAAATCCACCTGGCTCTCCACCAGGAATGTGCTGCCGGCGGTTTAGGGCCGAGCTATCCCAGTTATGTGGACCTGGAAAACAGGTGGATGTTCCTAAGACCCTGCACTTTTGACAGGAGGGAAACTGCACTGTGGGGAAAAATAAAAAAAATCCGGGGAAATTGGGAGAAAATCGGAATTAGGAGAAAATAGGAATTAGGATAAAACAGGAATTGGGAGAAAATAGGAATTAGGATAAAATAGGAATTAGGAGAAAATAGGAATTAGGATAAAACAGGAATTGGGAGAAAACAGGAATTAGGATAAAATAGGAATTAGGATAAAACAGGAATTGGAAGAAAATAGGAATTAGGAGAAAATAGGAATTAGGAAAAAATAGGAATTAGGATAAAACAGGAATGGGGAGAAAACAGGAATTAGGAGAAAATAGGAATTAGGATAAAACAGGAATTGGGAGAAAATAGGAATTAGGAGAAATTAGGAATTAGGTAAAAATAAAAGCCCGCTGATTTTTATTTTTTTTTTTTAATAATAAATCTAATGAAATTTAGGTTTCAATAAAGCGATTGAAATAAATCTAAATTTTCTAGAATGCAATGGGAAGGAGCCTTTGGTGCTGAGCAGGTAACTTTGGTGCTGTGCCATCCCTGGCAAAGGGTGAATTCCAGCTTTCTTGTATCCTGACTGGACATCCCATCTGGGGTAACATGACCAAGATCATGCAGCTCTTGAAGTGAAGAGACCAGAGCAGAACCAGCATCCTGCAAATATCTGTGGGCTGCTCTGGACAATCTGGGTCTGTTTTCCAGCTCCTCCATCTCCCTTCCCCGGCTCTCAAACAGGGGAAAAAGCGACCACAGCTGGAATTGCTGCGGATTTGGGACACGAAGGCTCAGCTTGGGAATGAGTGTGAGGGTTCAGTGTCACCCCCACACCAAAGCCCTGCTCCAGAGGGGGGGGTTGGTTTGTCCTGGTCCTTCCCAAGATCGGAGCATCCCACTTCTTGCAGAGCCCTTTGGATACTGGAGTGCTGCTGGAAGGGCTCCAGGGAGACCTGAGAGCCCCTTCCAGGGCATAAAGGGGCTCCAGGAGAGCTGGAGAGGGACTTGGGATAAGGGATGGAGGGACAGGACACAGGGAATGGTTTCCCAGTGCCAGAGGGCAGGGTGAGATGGGATATTGGGAAGGAATTCCTGGCTGGGAGGGTGGGGAGGCCCTGGCACAGGTTGGGCAGAGGAGCTGTGGCTGCCCCTGGATCCCTGGAAGTGTCCAAGGCTGGGTTGGAGAAGGGAAGGCTCCAGGGAGACCTTGGAGCCCCTTGCAGTGCATAAAAGGGCTCCAGGAGAGCTGGAGAGGGACTTGGGACAAGGGATGGAGGGACAGGACACAGGGAATGGCTTCAAAGTAAAAGAGGGGAAATTTAGATGGGATATTGGGAAGGAATTCTTGGCTGGGAGGGTGGGGAGGGGTTGGGATGGAATTCCCAGAGAAGCTGTGGCTGCCCCATCCCTGGAAGTGTCCAAGGCCGAGTTGGAGCAACCTGGGATAGTGGAAGGTGTCCCTGCCCATGGCAGGGGGTGGCACTGGATGGGCTTTAAGATCCCTCCCCACCCAACCATTCTGGGATGGTTCAGTGTCCCAAATTTAACATGGAGTCGTGGGACGGCGTCTCCTCCGCTCCAGCAGCCGCCCCTCATTTCAGTCCAACCCGACGGACTCGCGGCACTATCAGGTAACCAAAACAGCCGGGGCTTTCCTGCCCCTGCCAGGTCCAACCTGCCAGGGAGGTTTGCCTCTCCCTCCTCCTGCCTGCAAATATGGGCAGGAATATGGGAAGCACAGGAAGCTCCAGCACGGAGTTAATCGACTCTTGTTCTGGGACTGCTTCTCACCCGGCAGCTGCTTCGAGGAAAAGGGGATCTACCCCAAAATCTACCCCGCAGATACACCGAGCACTGATCCTGCAGCACGGAGCAACATATCCCTGCTGCTGGAATCACTGATGGGTTGGGTTGGAAGGACCTTAAAAATTATCCAGTCCCACCCCTGGGCTGGGTTGGGACAATTTCCACTATCCCAGGTTGCTCCAATCTGACCTTGGACACTTTCAGGGATGGGGCAGCCACAGCTTCTCTGCCCAACCTGTGCCAGGGCCTCCCCACCCTCACAGCCAGGAATTCCTTCCCAATATCCCATCTAAATTTCCCCCTCTTTCCATTTGAAGCCATTCCCCCTTGGCCCTGTCACTCCAGGCCCTTGCAAAGAGAAGAGCCAAACCCTTCACAAGCCATTAATTGACAGGACACTGATTTATTGTCCACCTGATACATTTGGGGACACTTGGCCAGGGCAGGACACGCGAGGATCTCGCAGCACGGGGAAGGAGAATCCCACATCCTGCACCTGCTGCCAAGGGAACTCTGGCAGGAAGAGCGATTACTCCCGGTGAAATCTGGATGGAGAGCTGGAACTGAGCACCCCAAGACACTCAACAGGCATCCCAGGAACTTTAATCACCTTTATTCTCCTTCATATTAATAAAGGAATAACAACAACCATCCCAGTTGCAGCAGCTCGGAGGGAGGGGCAGTGCCAGGACACGGCTTTGCCCGCAGTGCTCTGCTCTCCTGGCCCTGAGCTGGCCCAAGGGGTCGATGTGCAGAGCAAAGTCAGCCCTTCCCAGCAATTCCCAGCAATTCCCAGCTCCCATCCAGCCATTTCCTCGCTGGGGAATGGCTGCATCCTGTGCTCAATTCCCAGGAGCCTGCCCAGGGTCCATCTATTTGGCAGAGGATCTAAATTGGGCCGGGAGAGCTGGGGAAGGATTTGGGTGATGAAGCCCCAAACCCACGGCCTGTGGTGTCGTCTCCTCCAAGGATCAGGACTGTGAGGGAACACCAAGCCTCTCCTCAAGGTGACCCAGTGCCCAGCAGCTCCTGGACAGGCAGGTTTTGGCGGGAATTCAGCCGGAATTCTCCCTGCGAGCCGAGGCAAACCATGGGAAGGGGTTGAAGGCATTCCCAAGGGATCCATTTAAATGTTTACTCCTCATCCCATTTATGATCTTCTCAGTATTCCAAGCTGCCCCCCTCCCCCTTCCAGCCCTTCAGAGAGAAGGAGAACTTCACCAGGACACCTTGGTGGTGACAGTGACCACTGGTGCCAACCAGAGCCACTGGAATGGGGCTCCCAAATCCCACTGGCAGCAGCAGGAAGGATGGTGTGACCAGGATGGAGCAGGGAGATGGTGACTACCCTGGAGGGCTGGCATTCCTCATCATGCTACAGGGAATTTTTAGGGATGCTGCTACAGAGCCACCAAGAAGAAAAAGGGCTCATCACTCTTTGTTTTCCAAAACTGCGTTTTTCACACGCTGGCTCAGGTGAGGGGAGGACAAGCTGCCTGTGGAATTCTGCCTGTGGAACTCTTCCTGTGGCATGGACAGTGCAAGAACAAGGAATGAGCTCACACCCACCACCTTCAACCCCAAACCCACCCACTGATGGACCCTCCAGCCCTCCCAGCCCCGTTTCTCTCCCTGCCTCCCCTGCCTGGCTCTGTCCATCCATCCAAACTCCGACCTCCGAACACACCCATGAGGCTGAGACCATTCCTGCTGCTATCCCAGGGAATTAAACCACAACCAGCCAGGGAAAGCCACCTGCTGCAGCACACAGGGCTCACCCCAACCCATCCCAAAGGCCTGGGAAGGGGGGAAAAGACTCTCCCAGGACAAGGTTTGTGTTTTGCACACAATGGCACGGTTCCCTCTCCGAGGATGCTGGAGTCCCTCCCACGATCCAAGAAGGTGAGGAATGACCAAACACCACACTCTGTGACCCCACAGCTCCCTGGGATGTCTGTGACTGGGATGGGGTTTCCTTCCAGGGCACAGCTCACACGGGGAACTTGGGTTTGCACCACAGCGTCGACCGCCGGCAAAAAGTAGGACGTGGAGCCCCGACAGCCACTGGCCACAGGGCCAAACAGCCCAGATCCCAACCAGGCATGGACCTTCCTGACCTGCCACCACCCCAGGGAGCAGCAGGGAGCCCTCACCCCACTGACAGGACGCACAGAAACTCCTCTCGTGTTGCAAGGCTCCCCCGAACTGGTTCCTCCACCCGGAGACCTCCTCGCCAATTTTCTCCTTTGTCATCAGAGCCCGTGTTTAATCCGGCAGGAATGTGCCTTATTTTGAGCCCGGGGAGTCACAGGCCCACGGTCCACATGTGTCCCTGCACGTGCAGGGGGGTGTTTTGGTGTGGGAAGGCCCCCCCAGCAATGGCACTGGGGGTGCCTCAACAGGAAACTGGGGGTTTCTCAACGGGAAGGGCCACGGCACCACCAGGGCACAGAGGTCTCTGTGCTGGCATTGGTACCACAGGAGCTTCTCTGCACCCAGACAAAACAGGCCACAATGCACTGAGGAGGCTGAGAGATGCCCAGAGACCCTCAATCCCTGCTCCAAACCCACCTCTGCTCCAAACCCACCTCTGCTCCAAGAGAAAACAGGCCACAATCCACTGAGGAGGTTGAGAGCTGCCCAGAGACCCTCAATCCCTGCTCCAAACCCACCTCTGCTCCGAGACAAAACAAGCCACAATCCACCCCAGAGACTGAGAGTTGCCCAGAGACCTTCAATCCCAAGGTGCTCCAAACCCATCTCTGCTCCAGTGATGCCGTGAGTCGCTCCCAGGCTTCCCTCAATCCTCAGCCTGAGCCCACACAAGCACAGTCCCAGGAAAGTTGGATACCCTGGCCTTCCACACTTCTGGAATCTGCTTGTTCTGCTGCTGTAACAACTCTTTTGAGCCCAGCCCAAACGTGCCCACACTCCTCTGACAGGTTCTCTCCCTCATGGAGCAGCTCCCTCCAAAACCACAGCAGGGTTTCCAGGAGATCCTGCAGAAAACACCTAAGCCAGCCCCAGTTCTCCTCAATATTTTAGAACCTCAGGAGTTACACAGAAAAAGGGGAAAAAACTCCATAGAACGTGAAGCTGTGCTTGAGTCCCGGCTGGAGGAGGTTTCTTTTCCAACCTGAAGGTCCCAAGATCCTTGCAGGAGTAAGCTGCTGATCCACTGTCACAGGTCTCACTGTGTCCTAAACTGAGACTCATAAAACTCCTCAAATCCCTCCATTCTCACAGGTCAGGATCGGCCCCTTCTCCCCACATTCCCTCTCCCCTGTCACAGCTTCTCCTGGTCTCCTAAAACAAGAGAACCATAAAAACACCTCAAATCCCCCCATTCCCATTGGCCCTGGACACCATTGACCCTTTCACCCCACACTCCTCTTCCCCTGTCACAGCCTCTCCTGGTCTCCTAAAACAAGAAAACCATAAAAACACCTCAAATCCCCCCATTCCCATTGGTCCTGGACACTGTTGACCCTTTCATCCCACATTCCTCCTCCCCTGTCACAGCCTCTCCTGGTCTCCTAAAAAAAAGAGAACCATAAAAACACCTCAAATCCCCCCATTCCCGTTGGCCCTGGACACCACTGACCCCTTCACCCCATGTCCCCCTCCCTGTCACAGCTTCCTGTGGTCTCCTAAACTGAGCCATAAGTCTCAAATCCCCTCATTCCCATCGGTCCTGGACACCATTTACCCCTTCACCCCATGTTCCCCCTCCCCTGTCACAGCTTCTCCTGGTCTCCTAAAACAAGAAAACCATAAAAACTCCTCAAATCCCCCCATTCCCGTTGGCCCTGGACACCGTTGACCCTTTCATCCCACATTCCCCCTCCCCTGTCACGGCTTCCTGTGGTCTCCTAAACCGAGCCATAAGTCCCAAATCCCCCCATTCCCACAGCCCTCCCCCCCTTTCCTGACCTGCTCCCTTCACGACCCCAAACCCACCCATCCCTCTCCCCTCCCTCAGCCCTGTCACAGGTTTCCCTTCCAGCCCCCGTGTCCCCCCCTCCCCCGACTCTCCTGACGTTTCCGGAGCTCTGGCATTAATCTAATTGCCTCAAATGACACCTCTCACACCCGTTGTTCTTTTCCACACCGGGAAGGAGGGGGGAAAAAAAAAAAAGGACCATAAATAAGGAATAAGAGCGGAGTTTAGCGCCGGAGCAGACAGGGCAGTCCCTTATGTAATTCCCAGTTTGTGGATTAACAGGCAGCTCTTCCCGACATTCCCGACTCCATGTGACAGCGAATCCCCGGAGTTTCATCCCCTGTAACGCTCTCCTCCTCGGAGCAGGGGGATGGAAGGAGGAGGGAACGCTGCTCTGGGAACGCTGCTCCGGGACTGCGTGTGTGCTCTGCCTGTCCGGGCAGGAGGCTCCCAGGAACTGGAGAACAGCAACCTGTAGCTACAAGCCCACCTCCAGCACCTTCCCAGCTCCAACAACAACAACAAAAAAAAACCCCAAAACTCAACACCAGGACATCAACTTACTGGTTTCCAGTTTGCCGGTGGGAAATAAGGAGGTGCCCGAAGCAGGAAGGAAACGGGCGCACGAGCGGGGTTGAGAGCGGGCAGGAGGGAGTTAAAACGCAGCGCCGGGACGCCTGGGAGCATCCTCTGCTGTGGAAAATGCCAGCAGCGGCCCTTCCCACGGCAGGGAGAGGGTCTCACGTGGTGGAAAACGGGAGGAAAACGATCCCGAAGGTGCCGGCCGGGAGTCGCCGCCCAGATCCGTGAGGAGCCTCGGCGGCCGGGGAGGTCACGGTCACACTCCCCCCCGAGCCAGCCAAGTTCCTGCCGGGCCAGCCACACTCCTGCCGGGCCAGCCACGCACGGTTTTTTTCAGGGATGGGCGCTGGGAAGCCGCTGATTGCCAAGGGATCTGCGGCTCATCTCACCACCGTGGCCTTGGCTCCCACCTGCGCCCGCGGGGCAGCTCCAGCCCGGTTCCAGTTTCTCGCACCTTGTCACATCGAGAGGACGCCCAGCGAGCCCTCCCGAGTTCCCTCCCACCTGCCACGGCAGGAAGATTCCCAAATCCTTGGGAGTGCACCGGGAAAAGGAGCCCCCGCCGCGCTCCCAAGGTGCTTCTGCGGCCGCCCGGACTCTGCCACCGGAGCCGGCGCTGACACGGAAACTGAAACTATGCGGAGGGAAGGCGATACGGGGCAGGGAGCTGGGAGGGAAACAATTGTCCCTGGATACTCGCAGAGGATCCCAGCGCTCGTCTGACCTCGTTTACTCCCGCTGACGTCCTCCCAGAGCTTCTCCGGGATGCTCCAGGCACAGGGATCGGGACGGACACACCGGACGCAAGCGCCCGTTCGGATCAAAGGGTCGCGGGATCGGGGATGAATGTTTCCCTTCATCCCACAGACTGCCTGTCTTTCTCCCTTTCCCTGAGTTCTGCTCGTCTAAAGGCTTTTAATTACAGCCTGGTCTGCTCGAATTTGAGGTTAAGGCTGGTTGGGAGCGTAGTTAAAGCAACTGTTTATTGCCTGGACTAGGCAAGATAACGAGCCGGGTTCTAATTGTTCACCACACAAGTCTGCTCTCCCAATAAACTCAGCATCCTGAGACGGGGGAAAAACCCTCAAGTGTCAGTTTTAATCAAGATTAAACCACAGTTCTCGAGTGTTTAGGCTCCAGTCTCGAACACAGACCGGGAATTTCACAGGCCACCCCTCAGTTTTTAGGTGGGACACCCACGTGGGACTTGATCCTGCAGCTAAAACCCAGCACTTGGGCAGGACTTGATGCCCAAAGAAGGTCTCAGAGAAGACAAGAGCACCCAAACCATCCCAGCGCCTCGATGGGAGCATAAATTTCCCCCTGATTTGCCTCCCATGCCCACATCCAGATTCCCACGCCGGATGAGAACAACTGGAATTTTTAATTTGGCTTCGAGAAGTCGCCCGACACGAAGGGAAACCCGCGGCCTTTGCTGGGCCCAAATGAATCCCACCCAGCTCAGCTCCACGGAGCAGAGCCCCTCACGAAACCCACGGCACGGCTGAAGTTCAGCACCAGACCCCACGAGAGGAAACGCGAGCGAAAAACGATTAATAATTAAAAAAAAAAAAAAAGAAAAAAAAGAATAGGCACAGGAAGAGTTGCAGAGCAGCAGAAAGCGAAGAACCGCTTTCATTCACCACCAAATTTATTAAGGAGCTCCTGCCTTGCAAAACCCTCCCTGGAGTTACTAATGCAATTAAGGCTTGGTGGAAAAATCCCACCATCTCACCCATGTTTGGGTTGCGCCTCTTCACTCCCTCTTTCACCAGAACAAGCCTAAACAGGGGCCAGAATGAATATTAAACAAGAATGGCTCCTCTCTAATAAACTGCTCAGTTTCTCTCGGTCTCTTTTATTTTTTTATTTATTTTTTTCTTTTTTTTTTAAAGTAGTTTAAATCCAACAACTCCAGCAAACCACCCGAATTAAAGCCAGCCCGTCTCTTCCTGCTCAGCCTCCACAAGTGCCCACATACTACAATTTCCAACCAGGCCCGGCAGAAACCTTGAGAAATAAAACAATTCCTTGAAAAACACCAACAAGAACCAACCCAAACACTTTCAGAAAGCGCCGGGATGACCTTTTAGCTCCGTTGCTACGCCGAGCACAACTTCAACCCTCATTAGGTTGTAAATTCTTCCAGGCAGAGCCTTTCTCTACCCATGTCCATAAAATACTTATTATATAAGTTATGGCTTCGATAGCCAGGACAATTAACAGCCCTGGGGACACAAGGGCTGATCTTGAACTCAGACTGGCAGCAAACTCTTACCAAGAGTCCTTGAGCCCAGAGAAACTTTGGCTGCCCAACCTCCCCCTGCCCTGCAAACTAAGGGTCTCCAGGAGCTGGGAACAGGGAGAGCCAGGCTGGGGGCCAGGCAGTCACGTCGGCTGTGGTTGTACAACAGGAACTGTTGCTTTCGACACGGGAACGCCGGGATTTACACGTCCTGGTTGAGGTGCCGGAGTCCTGCTCCGCACGCAGGGCTTCCCAGAGAACCATGGAGCTGAGAGAGACCCACAAGGATCATCCAGTCCAACTCCTGGCCCTGCTCAGACACCCCAACAATCCCACCCTGTCCCTCAGAGCGTTGTCCAAACCCTCCTGGAGCTCTGGCAGCCTTGGGGCCGTGCCCACTGCCCTGGGGAGCCTGGTCAGTGCCCAGTACCCTCTGGGGGAAGAACCTTTCCCTGAGATCCCACCTGAACCTCTCCTGACACAGCTTCCCAAACCAACTTTTTCCCACACTTCTGGAGCAGCACAGCCAAGGAAGCCCTTGCCCTGGCAGTGCCCAGCTCCCAGCCCACGTTCCCAGCGATCTGCCCGTGACTTTGTCCCTGCCTCCAGCCTCCCAACGCAGCAATCCCGGGGGAAGAGGGCAGGGACCTTCGGCTCTCTCACGGGGGGCTCAGCACCGCACTTCGGGGTACCTGAACCGCCCCACCACCTCAAACTCCAGACCCCTGGAGGGTGGGCCGGCCAGGAGAAGGCAGCGGCAGTTCCCCGGGCGAGCAGGGGGGTGTTTTGGCCGGAGCGGGGGCTGCAGCCCCCTCTGGCCGAGCTCTCCCGGCCCGGCCGCTGCGCAGTCCCGCGGGGGGGAGAGGCTTATCCCGCCGGGCTCCTCCGGGCAGCAGCGCCCCGGCCCCGCGGGGGGATTATCACCGCGGCCCCCCCTGCCCGCAGCCGGCCGGGGGGAGATAAGGGAACGGGCGAGGGGGGTCAAAACAAGCCCCTCCCGGGGCGCGCCGCGAGCGAGCGCGGCCGGGCCGGGCCGGCGCCCCCCGGCCCGTAACGACCTTGGGGGTGCGCGGGGACGGGCCCTGCCCGACACCCCCGCGCGGGGCGGCCCCGGGGGACCCCACCCATGACCGGCCTTCCCCCCCCCCCCCCCCCGGCCCGGGCCGCCCCCCCCCCGCGGGGCCCACAGGGAGCCTTGGCCGGGCGCCACGACCCCACCCCTTCCCCCGGGCGGGCGCCGCAATGGAGGCCGGGGGGAGGCGGGGGCGGGGGGCGCCGTGCAGGGCGGAGAAGGGGGGGCGGAGAAGGGGGGGCGGAGGGGGGGAAAGAGTGTGGCGAGGAAGCGGTGGCGGAGCCGCGGGGGTCGCGGAGCGGGTCGGGGGGTGCCGGGGGTGGCGGTGGCGGGCGGGGGGTCGCGGTGAGG
>NW_020898027.1:22177-22246 GCF_003984885.1 Neopelma chrysocephalum
GGGGGGGGGAAACAACCCCTGGGGGAGTGTCACACACCCCCTGGGAGACCCCAGACCCACGCGTGGCAC
>NW_020898027.1:22256-30961 GCF_003984885.1 Neopelma chrysocephalum
GGGAGTGTCACACACCCCCTGGGAGACCCCAGACCCACGCGTGGCACGGGATGGGGGGGACTGAGGGGAGAAACCCCCCTGGGGAGTGTCACACACACACACACGCCCTCGAGTGACCCCAGACCCTCTCGTGTCACCCCATGGAGCACCCCCTCCCCGGCCCCTTCTGGGTCACCCTACCAAAGTGTCACCCCACGGGGCAGCCCCCGAGCGACCCCAGACCCACTCGTGTCCCCGCCGGGATCCCCCTGGGCCCCTCTGGGTCACCATACCTGCGTGTCCCCCATGGGGTACCCCCACGCTCCCCTAAAACCACTCGTGTCACCCCACGGGACCACCCCTGGGTCCCTCCGGGTCACCTTTCACACGTGCCCCCAGACCCACCAGTGTCACCCCCAACCCATGTCACCCCACGGGACCCTCCCCACTCCCAGGCCCACCCATGTCACCCCACACACCTCCAGACCCCCCCGTGTCACCCCCAACCCACGTCACCCCATCAGGTACCTCCCTGCACCCCCAGACCCACCTGTGTCATCCCCAACCCACGTCACCCCACGGGACCCTCCCCACAGCCCCAGACCCACACGTGTCACCCCCCACACTCCCAGACCCACCCGTGTCACCCCACAAGGCGCCCCCCCCGCCCCCTCCCCTCCTCATGTCACCCCCTGTGTCACCTCCCCACGCCCCCAAACCCACCCGTGTCACCCCCTCGGCCCCGCCACGTGTCCCCAGCCCCCCCCATCACCCCGTGTCACCCCCTCCCTTTACTCCCCTCCCCATATCCCCGAGATTCCCACCGCATTCCCAGCCCTCCACCCCCCACCCCCCCCACGCTGGGAAGGGGACACGGAGCCCAAGGTCACCGGTGGGCTGGGAGCCAGCCTGGCAAGGACGGGACAATCCCGCCGGGAGCCACCGGCTCCGGGCCCGCCCCGGGCCGGGGGGGACACGGGGACACAACCACAGCGTCCCCCATTCCCACCATCCCGCTCCACTATCCCTAAAACCCGCGTGTTCCCACCTTAATCCACGTGGAACACCATGGGGGGGGGGGGACCCACAGCGAGATTTTGGGGTGGCTTTTGACTCAATCATCACTTTTTTTCTTAATTAATTCAAGGAAGAGAAAGAAAGAAAAGCAACGGCTTCGCTCAACAGCCCCCCCCCGGACTCCAGGGGGCCCCACTCCCCCCGCGGTGTTTTCCCTTTTCTCCCCTTTTTTGCCATAAATACCCCCCGGCCCGGCCCCCCCCCCCCCCCCGCCCCCCCGGGGGGGGGGGGGGGAAGGGATTTTAGGGGCGTTTTGTGGCATTAACCCCATTGTGGGGGTGAGGAAACCGAGGCAGGGTGGGGAGGGGGGGGTCGAGGGGTCCCTGGGTGTGTCGGGGGGGCACAGGGAGGGGGTTTTTTTGGGGGGGGGTTGCACCCCCGGGGTTGGGCCCTGCCCTACGTCACGGCCACCCCGAGTGCTTTCGCTTTCCCCCGGCGCTCCCGGGGGCACGCCCAGGGTGCCCCCCCCAAAATGTTGATCCCCGCTCTGACCCCCTCCCCCAGCCCCTCTCCTGGCACTGGGGGCACCCCAAAAGCAGCTGCAGCACAGATAGAGATCCCCCCTGTGTGTCTGGGGCCGGGGGGAAGACCCTAAATCCCCCCCCATCAGGTCCCACAAAAGGAGTAGAGTTTGGGGTGTCCCTTTCTCCAGCCCTTGTTCCTCCCTGCGCCCCCAAAATGGTGCTGGGGCACAGGAGTTGTGCTCAAACCCACCCTGGGGACCCCCATGGGACCCCCCCACTGTGATCCCAAACCTCCCATGGGTGCAGTGAGTTCGTCCCGGTCTCTGCAGGACACCCCAGACCCAGACCCTCAGGGACCCCCAAAACAGCCGGAGAAGCCAAAGCAGGTGCCCCTAAAAGTGGCACCGCAGGAGCCTGGGGTCAGGGACATCATGGGACCCCCCAAAACTGTCCCAGAAAGAGCCTGACATCGGGTACCACATCACAGGGACCCCCAAAGTGCCACCATGGGACCCCTGAAGTGCCACCATAGGAGCCTGGCATCGGGTACCACACCACAGGGACCTACAAAGTGCCACCACAGGAGCCTTGGCATCAGGGATGGCAACATGGGACCCCAAAAAGTGTCACTGCAGGAGCCTTGGCATCAGGGGTGGCACCACTGGACCCCCAAAAATGTCACTGCGGGAGCCTGGCATCAGGGATGGCACTGTGGCAGGTGCCCAGGGTCACCCCCTGAGCTCCAGCACCACTCACAGCACAAAAACTTCGCGAAATCAACTTATTTTCTAATTTTCTGGGCTAATTCTGATCTCCCAGCAGAGCCCAGCTCGGCCTCTCCCCACTCCTGCTCACCCCAAATATTGAAGACCCACAAATATTTCCCCTTCCCCAAAGGATTCCCAAGCCCATCCCGGCTCCCTCGGGGCGGGATTTAGGTCCTGGGATTCCACATCCATCCCCATCCAGGGCTGCCTCGTGCCAAGATAATTCCAGTATCTCCTGCTTCCGCTGGAGGCAGCCGATGGACAGCGTGGGAAGAGCTGCTGGTGCATCCCAGCGTCCCCAAACCCCGTCAGTGACATCATTCCCGGCTGGAATTCCAGGCACTGAGGGCACAACCAAGGAGAGAAAAACGCCTGGAAATGTAAAGTGCCGTTTATTTATTATTTCCCCTCCCCCCCCCCAACCCCAATGATGAAAATATCGAGTTTAAAAAAAATTAATTGCACCAACAAACCGCTCCATCCAAACTCTCCTCCTCCTTTTCCTCCTCTTCCTCCTCCAAAACCCAGCACCAAAACCTATGGAAAATAGCCCAAATCTTTAGGAACTGTCCTCTTCCCCACTTCCCACAGAAAATAAGAGGCAAAAAAATCCATCACATTGAGCACCCTGGAGCTCCGGAGTGACTTGTCCGGGCATGAGCTGAGCCAGCAAGCACAGAACCCCCCCAAATCAGGGGTGTGCCCCCCCCAAAACTGGGGTATCCCTCCCAAATCTGGGGTATTCCCCCCAAAAATTTGGGGTATCTCCCCCCCCAGGTTTGCCCTGAGCAGGGCAGTGCCTTCGTCCAGCGCTGGAAAACAGGGAAGGAAAAGGTACATGAAAGGGTTTGGGGTTCCCAAGCCCTGGCACTTCATTTTTGGGGGGGGGGGGGGGGGCCGGGGGGGGACCGGAGCAGAGGAAGAGGGGGGTGGCACCTGCCAGCCTGGCTGGGGGAAAAAACAGCAAAAAAAAAAGAAAGAAAACCCACCCCCCCCCCGAAAATATCCCAAATCCTCAGGGGAGGCTTGGGGGGGTCACAGAGCCCTGGGTGGGGGGAGCAGGGGAGCGACTCACCCCAAAATACACACGGAGGGAAATGAGGGGGTGGGGGCTCAACCTGCAAGGTCCATGATGGGAGGGACCATCCAGGCCTTTGGAAAACCCTCTGGATAATGCAGGTCTGGCTGGGTGGGTTCATCCCCACACTGGCCCCGGGGGAAGCTCCAGGGGGGCTCAAACAGGGAATCCTGAAGCTCTGCCACATCCACAACGGATGAGGCCACCCATGGGATGGGGGAGAGGCAGCTGGAGAGGTGGAAAACCGGGGTCTCACCCTTCCCTGTGCCCCGGGAATGGCGGGATCAGGAGAGGGACCCCAAATCCTGGGCACGGCTGCGGTGACCAACCAGGCTCTGCTCCCACTTTTCCAGGCTGGAAGGAGCCAGGGAAGGAAAATCCACGCTCTGCCCTCATCCTGACACTGAAAAGAGGGAGCCACAGCCCTGTAGGGATTTGCCCACCTCCAGCTCCCACCTGATTCCCTCCGACTCCCCTTCCCTGAACATCCAAGCGTGTGACAAGACAAGGCTTGGAAACAACCGTTTAAAAGGAAAACCAGGAAAGAAAATCCCCCCAAAAAAAAAGCAGAAGTCTTTGCTCTGAGGGGCAGGAGGAGCCCAGTGCTGTGTCTCCTCCATAAATCACCTCCTGACTGCTCCTTGTCCCCAGGCAGGGCAGTGACGCCGTTTTGGGCCACCCCAGACAGGGTTTCTCCGTTCCTGATCCCGCTGATTCTCCACCCCGGGAGCGAAAAGCAGGGAGGAGGTGAAGCATCACCCCCCTCATCCCCTGCCACCACCTCCCACAGCACCCACAGCCCCCCACACCCCGCTACCTTCTCGTTTTCAAACCGAACGCGACGCCAAAAAAACCCCAACAAATTAAAGAAAAAAAAAAACCAAAAAAAAAAAAATCATCAACACAAGCAGCACCACAATTCCCAAAGTGTCAGGAGCTCCAGAGCCGGAGCAGAGGCCTGGAAAACACCACCCCCTCTCCCCTTAACACACACATCAAAAGAAACCAACCCCGCTCGGCCGGGGAGGGAGAGGGGGGTCGGACGATGAAGACGCTTCCGAGGGGTCGGTGCTTTGGCTGCTGGGAGTCGGGGGGGAGCCGGGAGGGCTGGGAAAGGAGGAGGAGGAGGAGGAAGGAGGGGCAGTTCTGTGGCGGAGGGAAGGAGAGGAGGTGGTGCCAGAGGCAGCTGCGGTGCCAGCGGGGCTCACACGGCAGCGCGGGTGGGTGTGCTGGGCTGGTTGAGCCGCAGCGTTCGGCACAGCCAGCCCGCGAAATCCACCTCCTCCACCTCGGAGCGCTTGATGAAGGTGTGACTCTGCAAGCACAGGGAACAAAAACAAAACAAAACAAAAAAAAAACAGGGTTAGGAGCACCCTCCCCAGCCCTTGTGCTGTGGGATACACCCTGGAGAGGGGAGAAGGTGCTGGTTTTGGGAAAACAGGGGCTCTTTGCAGGCCTGTGCCAGGGTCTGGGCATCCTCACAGGGAGGGATTTCTTCCCAATATCCCATCTAGCCCCGCCCTCTGCCAGTGGGAAGCCATTCCCCTTGGCCTGTCACCCCAAGTCCCTCTCCAGCTCTCCTGGAGCTTCTTTAGGCCCTGGAAGGGGCTCCAAGGTCTCCCTGGAGCCTTCTCTTCTCCAACCTGGCCTTGGACACTTCCAGGGCTGGGGCAGCCACAGCTTCTCTGGGCAACCTGTGCCAAGGCCTCACCACCCCCACAGGCAGGAATTCCTTCCCAATATCCCATCTAAATTTCCCCTCTTTCAGTTTGAATCCATTCCTCCTTGTCCTGTCCCTCCATCCCTTGTCCCCAGTCCCTCTCCAGCTCTCCTGGAGCCCCTTTAGGCACTGGAAGGGGCTCTCAGCTCTCCCTGGATCCTTCCCTTCTCCAGGTGAACACCCCCAGCTCTCCCAGCCTGGCTCCAGAGCAGAGGGGCTCCAGCCCTTGGAGCATCTTTGTGGCCTCCTCTGGACTTATTCCAGCAGCTCCACATCCTTTGGATGCTGGTGCCCCAGAGCTGGGGGAAGCTCTGCAGGAGGGGTCTCACCCGAGCTGGGCAGAGGGGCAGAATCCCCCCCTTCACCTGGCTGCGGGATGAGCCCAGGACAGGGACGGATTCCTGGGATGTGAGCACACATTTCCAGCTCGGATTCAGCCCTCCCTCACATCCACCTGCCCGGGTGAGGAGCCAGGCTTGGCCCAGGCACCTCAGCAGACACCGGACAGGCGGGTGGTTCCCCGATACCATCAGCGCCTTTGAACCAAAGGCGGGTGAGTCACTCCCTCTCCCTGACTCCATTTGGCTCATCCTAAAGCTCAGCCCTGGGAGTTTCCAGCCTTTGGAGCAAGAGGCTCATCAGAGGGAAGGGGCAGCAGCAGTTGGCAGAGCTGGTGCCACCCCACTGCAGGAAGAAAATTCTCTCTCCCCCCCTCACTCACCATCAGCATCTTCAGATCTGCCCGTTCCGCCGGGTTCTTAATTAAGCTGAAATGAGAAGAACAAGAGAGAAAAAAATCAATGTGAGACATTCCCTGGGGAAAAAAGTGGTTATCAGGCTGGATAGAGAGAGGTCTCCAGCTTCCCCCAAAGCCACTGGGCCTCCTGGCTCCTTCCCTGGCTCCATCCCCGCCAGCCCAGCTCCCAGGGAGAGCCGAGGGATCCGTGTCTTCCACGGGGATAAACTGGGCCCTGCAAAGGGAGAAAAGGCCCTAAAGCTTGGCAGGAATTAGTGGTGATCCTTGTAACATCCAATCCCTGGTTTAATGGGAGCTGTGGCAGCACCTTCAGGTGTCCCCCCACCCCACCAGAAGGGCTGGTGTGTTCCTGGTGCCTCTGGGGTGACTCAGCCCCAGGAATTTGTTCCACCATCCCCCCCTTGCCAGATTTAGGAGGAGCTGAGGCCCTGCTCAGCATCTCCCCAAATCAACTGCTTTTATCCCAAGCCTTCTCGAGGCTGGAGTTGCCAGCACAGCGCTGCAGACAAGGCAGGGAGGGATCACCCAGAGCCCTGCTGAGCACCTCAGGTGGAGCAGCAGCTTGCAGGGCTGTCAGGGAGCACGGACAGGCCTCCACCTCCAGCCAGGGGATGAAATCCTTACCATTTATTTACAAACTCCTGGAAATCTTGCGTGAAAACTCCACTTGGCAGCTTGGGAGGTGGCTGTGGAGAGAAGGAGAAGGGTTTCCTGCATCACTGTGGTGTTCATGTGCCAAAAAATCCAGTGTCACCTGCAGTCTCAGCAAGCTCAGTGCTCTACAGCCATCCTCATCCTCCTCATCCTCACTGGTTTTCCAACCAGGACATGGCTCTTTGCCATTCCTTATCCTGCTGCTCCGGCCAGAGCCAGGAAATCAAAATCCAAGCATCTCAATTCCCTCTCCAGCCTCACAAATCCCAGCTCTGGCACCGCCTTGGGCTGATGAAACAACCCAGAAATGATAATTGGGGTCAACTCCCATCCCCTTGGAAGGGGAAACTGCTCCTTCCACCCTCACGAGTCTGACAAGGGGGAAGGGCCTTAAGCTGAAGGAGGGCAGGGTTGGATGGGATATTGGGAAGGAATTCCTCCCTGGGAAGGTGGTGAGGGACTGGGATGGATTTCCCAGAGAAGCTGTGGCTGCCCCTGGATCCCTGGAAGTGTCCAAGGCCAGGTTGGAGCAACCTGGGCCGGTGGAAGGTGTCCCTGCCATCCAGGGGGTGGCACTGGATGAGCTTTAAGGTCCTTCCAACCCAAACCAACCCGGGATTCCACAACTAACAAACATTTCGGAGCCCACCCTGACTCAGCAGAGTGGACACATCACTCTGGCACCTCTGGAATGCCCGGCAGAGCCCATGGAAAACAAACACCCACCTCATTAACTATATAATCCAGCAGTTCAAAGATGGCCATGGCAGGCCGACTGTCCATCCCGTGGCCTGCGTGGGGGAAGGTGACAAAAACAGTGGTCAGGGACTGTTTGGGGACAGCAAAGGACTTAATTTTGTGTGCAGACCGTGCCTGTGGGACTCCTGCTGGGAGAGGCAGAGGCGACTCGCCGGGGAACCGAGTTGTGGTTAAAGAGAAAACCAACCACATTCTGAAATTTCGGGTTTCTTTCACCAGGCCTGCACAGCCCAGATTTATTTCCTAGCTCGGAGCACTTGGAGAGCACCATCTGCTGCTGATGGTCCCTTCTGCTTCCAAGGAAGTGGCTCCAGCAGAGCCTCCTTGGAACCCTGGTGGCCCTTTGGGTGAGAGCTCCCAGCAAAGCTCTTCCCAAAAAACCGCCTCAGGCTTGAAAAGAACTCGTTGGGGGAGCACCAGGGGCTGTGGCAGTGTCCCTCCAAGTGGGCCCACATTCCAACAGCCTGCAGCATTCCCAGCACGGGGGACACAGCAGGATGGATTTGGGATGCCACCTCCACCTCCCCACGCACGCCCGGATCCCGCCTGCCTCGCCCGGGAATTCCGAGCTCGGTTCCCAGGCGGCTTCCCTAAAAAAACCACTCCTTTCCCGGCACAACCTCCTCCTCCTCCTGCGGCTCTCCCAGCCCCCAGCCCCTCGTTCCCCCACACGTGAGGTGTTGGTTGCAGTCACACCACAGCCCCTACCACTGACGGGGCGTCCTGGGGGCCTGGCCCGCGGCGAGACGCTGTGGGACTCTCCCTCCGCCCCGTCCACCACAGGACGGCCAAATATTGCTTCCAGTTCCTTGGAGTCTGGCGGGGGGATTGGGTACCTTCCGATCGACAGCTCCACCAGGGACAGCCCCATGCTCCAGATGTCCGACTGCACCGAGTAGTGAGTGCCCTGCAAGCGCTCGGGCTGCAAGGGAAGAGCAACGGGAATGAGGTCAGCGGGATGGGAATGGTGAGGGGGGATGGCCACGGGCTTGGGATGGTCACACACGGAGCACGGGAATAGCCACTGACTTGGGATATCGACACAGAGCATGGGGACATCCACTGACTTGGGATATCAACACAGAAAGCATGGGAATATCCACTGACTTGGAATAGTCACAGAGAGCATGGGGACATCCACTGACTTGGAATATCAACACAGAGAGCACATTGACTTGGAATATCGACACACACAGAGCATGGGGACATCCACTGACATGGAATAGTCACACAGAGCATGGGAATATCCACTGATATGGAATATTGACACAGAGAGCATAGGAATATCCACTAATGTGGAATATCAACACACAGAGCACAGGGATATCCTCACATGGAATATCGACACACAGAGCATGGGAACATCAAAGGACTGGGAATATTGACAGAGGAACATCCACTGCCATGGAATATTGACAGAGGAACATCCACTGCCATGGAATATTGACAG
>NW_020898027.1:30971-36583 GCF_003984885.1 Neopelma chrysocephalum
AGGAACATCCACTGCCATGGAATATTGACAGGAACATCCACTGCCATGGAATGTTGTCAGGATCATCCAGTGCCATGGAATATCGACACACAGAGAGCACAGGAATATCCACTGACTTGGAATATCAACACACAGATCACAGGAACATCCATTGACATGGAATATCAGCACTCAGGGTCATAAATATCCTGTGCTGGAATTAAGTGGATGAGACTCATACTCCAGGGCCTAAAGGGGCTCCAGGAGAGCTGGAGAGGGACTTGGGACAAGGGATGGAGGAACAGGACACAGGGAATGGCTTCCCACTGCCAGAGGATAGGGAGAGATGGGATATTGGGAAGGAATTCCAGGCTGTGAGGGAGGGGAGGGACTGGGATGGATCTCCCAGAGAGGCTGTGGCTGCCCCTGGATCCCTGGAAGTGTCCAAGGCCAGGTTGGAGCAACCTGGGATAGTGGGAGGTGTCCCTGCCCATGGCAGGGGGTGGCACTGGATGGGCTTTAAAGTCCCTTCCAACCCAAACCATTCCTTGATTCTGTGCTATCCCAATGGTCTCTCCATTCCAAGTCTCCACCCTTCCAGGGAAAGGACGGTCCCAAAAGGGTCACGGGCAAAGAGGATGGAAAAGAAGCATCATGTGCAGACACAAAGCACTTGCAGCACCTCATCCACAGCTCCAGCTCAGCAGCATTTACAGCTGCTGATATTTGGGAACGTGGAACACACAGCAGGAATCTTTCTGTGTGCTGAAATCTAATTTATCAACAGAAGTTTATTTTCCTGCTCATTTCTGCTTCACATCCAGGAGGAACGTGAGGAGCAGAAAATCCCCATGAGGCTCTTA
This sequence comes from Neopelma chrysocephalum, assembly GCF_003984885.1. NCBI lineage: Eukaryota > Metazoa > Chordata > Aves > Passeriformes > Pipridae > Neopelma > Neopelma chrysocephalum. Next base: position 31,814 of record NW_020898027.1, read on the forward strand.
CCCGTCGAGAGAGGAAAAAAAAATTAAAAATAAATCCATCCCTGCAAGTCATCCCCACTGGCAGCTCCGAGGCAGCTTGGAGCCAGTGCCTGGGTGCAAAAGGGGATCTGATTTTTAAATAGCCCCCAAGTCTAACTATAACTGGACTTGACTAACCATTCCCAAAATACGAGAGCAGCTCAGGCCTGAGCGTTCAAGTGCAGTGTGGGGCCTTCCCTGACGTCCCAATGCTCGTTGGGAAGAGGACCCCCCCCCACCCACTCCTGGAATTTTGGGCACCAATTTTGTTCTTGCAGGTGCTCTGTCATGGAATTCTTCAAGGCCAGGAGCAATCTGGGCTAGTGGGAAGTGTCCCTGCTGTGGCACTGGATGGGCTTTAAGGTCCCTTCCAGCCCAATCCATTCTGGATTCACTCTCACTGGCTGGCTCCAGTTTGGCTTTAATTTCCCATCAGCCTGCACTAAATCCCAGCTGCTCTGAAGTGGTTTTACCCCCTGTTTACCTCCCAGAGGAGGTGGTTGGATCAGCAACAGTTTTTGGACAGAGAAAGGGATTTTTTGAACCCCCAAAACCGCACTAAAATAAAACATGGAAGGATTTGTAGGATCTGAAACGTCTTTCCCTGCAAGTCTCTGCATCTCCACGTGCTTGGGGAGCACAGGCTGGAGCTGACAGGCCACCAAGTCCTTGAGAGGATGAGGAGGTCTCTGCTTCTCCCACTTCCAAAGGCCTGGGCTCACCCCAAAACCAACCGGGGTGGAAACACAGAGCAAAGCCACGGGCAAACCATCCCCATCCTGGTTCTGTTTTGCTGAACCCAAATGGTCCCCAAAAAGAAAAAAGCAAACCCATCTGAAAGGAACTTACAGACATGTAGGACCGAGTTCCCACAAAGGAGTTGGCCATGGAGTCAATGAGCTGCCCGCTGACCCCGAAATCACACAGCTTGATCTCCCCTCGGGAATTCACCAGGATGTTGGAAGGCTTCACATCTGGGAACAGATGGTCAGAGAGGGCAGAGTGAAGGGGGTGACACCCCCGGGGTTCCTGCACTGCAGGGCAGCTATTTTTAGGTTCCTCTCCTCTCACCTCTGTGCATGATCTGGTGCTTCTCCCGCAGATACGCCAAGCCTCGTAAAACCTGGGAGGAATCCAGAGGCTGGATGAGATCAGAGCTGGGAAGGGAAGGGCTTTCCCTCCCTCAGGACACGCTGCAGGGTGAGGAAACTGCCCCGTGGTGCACAGAGGTTTCAGGGTTTGCAGTTTATCCCATAGAGCCCATCCCAGAGCTTGGCTGAACCACCCAAAAAAGCTTCTCCCGACCCCTCAACACCACCCAGAGGAACCCAAAGAGCTTGGAGCTGGGAAAAGTGCTTGGGAATATGCTTTGCCCTCCCCTCTGGCACCACACACTGGCCTCTTGCCCCAGGTCAGGATTGGGAAGTGCATGTGGGGAAATGCAACAAGCTTCCCGAGGCAACCCGGCATTCCCAGGAAATCCTCCCTGGAGGCCTGAGGAGCCACCACAACTCACCGCTATACTGACTTTGCCCAAGATTTCCTCGGGAATTCTTTTGGCTTCTTTCAACACTTGATCCAAAGAGCCGCCATCCTAAAATGGGAGAACGTCGGGAATGACCCACAGGCCAATTCCCAGCAGGAAAACAAAGAGCTGTGCAGTGGTGGATAAGCAGCCCAGAGAGCATCCTCAGCACTGAGAGATTTCTGCTGATCTGAGCTCGACTTTATCACTGAAAACCATTTTTAATGCTGCTTTTCTACCAGCTCCGTTTTGTGGAAACGCAAGGATGATGCTGCTGGTGCTGATTTGCAGGAGAAATAACATTATTCGCCACCAGAAACAGCAGAATGTGCTCACTGAGCTTCTCAGCAGGCTCTGGAGGGCGGTGGGTTGGCAACATTTCCGTTTGGCCAACCCCCAAACCTCTGCTTCCTCTTCCCCAAAAGTCGCTCTCTCTCTCTCCCCCTCGATTCGAGGCCCGAGCGGGAGTTTGTGGCTCCCACCAGGAGCAGAGAGGCCTCACTGCAACCAGAGCGAGGAGCCAGCACAGCTGCCAGTGCCCCAAGCTGGCAGGGGAGATGGAATTTGGAAGGACAAAAGAGGAGGGGCTGCTCTCACCATGTGCTCCATGCAGATGGAGATCTCCCCGTCGCTGTAGAAGGCCCCGTAGAACCCCACGATGTAGGGGGAGTTACACTCGTGCAGCACCTGCAGCTCCCTGATGATCTGGTTCCTGATGGCTGGTTTGATTTCCAGGTGAATCAGCTGCCAAGAAAGAAAAAACAGGGCAGGGAGTCAGGGTGGAACACCTGGAAAAGAAAAAGAACAACTCCCGGGAAGCGTGTGAGCAAGTCCTGGGTGCTGGGGAGAAGTAAAATCAAGGGAAGCTCTGCTTTGGAACAGAATTTATCCCACCTGCAGGTTAATATTGAGGATAAAGTGACAGCTGAGAGGGGAATGACTTCAAATGACTTGGCAGAGGGCAGGGTTAGATGGGATATTGGGAAGGAATTCCACCCTGGGAGCGTGGGGAGGGGCTGGGATGGATTTCCCAGAGAAGCTGTGGCTGCCCCATCCCTGGAGGTGTCCAAGGCCAGGTTGGAGCAACCTGGGAGAGTGGAAATGTCCCTGCCCATGGCAGGGGGTTGAATGAAACAATCTTTATGGTTCCCTCCAAGCCAAGGCAGGCTGTGATTCCATGCTGAAGGCAGAGGGAGAGCCCTGTGCTCCCTTGCCAGCGAGGGAAGGCCCCGAGCGCGCCGGGATTGCGCCGGACGCGAGCGGAAAGACGAGTCACAGGTTTGATCTCAGCAGCTCTGACTCAGCACACACAGGACCATTTTCACAAGCTCTTGTAGGTGTTGTAAGAAGGTGCTCTGAGATCAAGGAAACCACAGGAAAAAGAAAAAAAAACAAAAACCCAACGTCGTGAAGGTTCTGAACAAGAACGAGCGGCCGCTTCTGGGGTCAGTTAACGCGGCTGTGGGGAGGGAAACCCCCTGGTCTGGTGGGAGGTGTCCCTGCCCATGGCAGGGGGGTGGAACTGGGTGAGCTTTAAGGTCCCTTCCAACCCAAACCATGCTCTGATTCCATGATCCCAACAGCAGGAGGGAGCAGAGGCTCTGGAGCAGTTGTGCTGCTCCCGCCAAGCCTCTTCCAACAGGCACACGAAGCATCTCCTGATTTTTTACTGCAGCAGGAGATGCTCCCCATAAATCCAAGTCTGAGAGGAATCAGTCACTGCTTGGAATGACTTTTGGGATCTGTTAAGTGGGTGGTGAGGGGTGAGGAACGTGTATTCCAAACCCATCCCTCCCTCTGCCACTTCCAGCCCTCCTCAGCCACAACCCTCAAGGGATCTCCTTCCAACTGCTTCTGGCCAGTTTATCCATCAAAACCAGCTTCACTGGGAAAAAAATAACCTCATGTGTTCACACCAGGGTGTGCAAACCCCAGGGATCTGTCGCAGAGGCCTCTCCCAAAGGAGGACTTGGAGACAGGATCCATGTAAAACCTACCTGGGGGCTGCCAGGACCGTGCTCCTGACCCAGGTGAGGGAGAATCCAACCAAAACAGGGAGAATCCAACCAAAACCAGCCCTCCCAGAGCCAGGGAGAGCCCCAGGCACTGCCCAGCCCCTCGTTACCTTCCGTGCCATGATGAGCCCTGAGGGTTTGTGCTGCACTTTGGTGACCACGCCGCCATTTCCAGCCCCCAGCTCGGAGATCCTCTCGAAGTCATCGTCCTTGAGCTCTCCCACTTTGGCTTTCTGGGTGAGGAAAGCTTCCAGGCGCTTCTTCTGCTGCTCATCCAGCTCCAGCTCCTCCAGCTTCTTCTGCAGGTCCACCAGGTTCGCCCTGAGGAGAGGAGGAGGAGATGGGAGCACGCTCAGCAACGGGGAAAGGTTTCATTTTTTTTAGGGGAATGCCTTAAAACCATCCCCTGACACGTCCTGAGCCCCCCTGGCAGAGCAGCAGGGCTAAAGCAAAGCTCCAGGGAGAGGCAGAGCCCGGCTCCAATCCCTGCCCAACACACACATCTCCTCTGGAGAGGAGCTTTGGAGCAGTCAGCTGTTCTGGGAGAGCCCAAGGAGTAGGGAAAAATCCTTCAATCCTTAAAGAGGCAGCACAGCAACCGCTCCCTGTCCCGGGAAGCCAAGCTTGGGTTTCGCTGAGAAACACGAGAAGGGCTTTCCAAGGGGTCTAGCAGCCCCCCCAGCCCCAAATCCCGAGCACAAAGGGGTGGCTGTGCTCCCCCAGCACCTGCTGAGGGCTCCAGCTGCTCTCTCCCAGTTGCTGCCCACCCCCTTGTCCCCCCCTCACCCACGGGAGGGTCTCACCCCATCCCTCCCACCCACTGCTCTGATATGAAGCTCTGTTGTCCCCTCTACCCATGTCCTGTCTGTTGAGCCCCCATTAATGCCCCAAATCCCCCCCCTCCCAAACCCCAGGACCCCATCCCAGCTCCAACCTGTGTCCTCAGGCCTGCTCCCTGCACACCCCAGGCCCCAGGTACCCCCCAGCCCACCCCCAGCAAGCCCAGGGACCAGCCCAGCCTCCCCCCTGCCCACCCCAGCCCCTGTAGCCCCCAACCCCCCCCTCCAGCTCTGGTTCCCTGATGCTTCACCCAACCCCAGACCCTCCTCGGGCTGGGCTCATCCAGCCCCTCCAGGCCTGTCCCAAATCCCCCAGGCCTTCCTGGTCCCCCCGACCCTGTCCCAGGCCCCCTCAAGCCTGTCCCAGCCCCCC
>NW_020898027.1:41583-84481 GCF_003984885.1 Neopelma chrysocephalum
TCGGGGAGCCGGGAGGCGGGGCCACCGGACGGGGCGGAGCCACGGGATGGGCCCGGGGCCATAAACGGGACTATTGGGGTGGGAACGAGGGCTCTGGGGGGAGGGACTGGGCCTTCGGGGGCTGCGCCCCGGGGCCGGGGCCAGGGGCGGGACCGCGGACGGGGCTGAGGCCACGGATCGGGCATGGGGGCGTGGCCGGTGCTCCGGGGGGCGTGACCTGGGTCGGGGGCGGAGCCTAGGCAGGACTACGGGCAGGGCGGAGGCGGGGCCAAGAGGGGCGGGGCTGAGGGAGGTGGAGTCTCGCGAGATCTCGCTGAGGCAGCGGGAAAAGGAGGAGGCGGCCATGGCGGCCTGAGGGGAGGGACCGGCGGTCACCGGGGGCCACCGGCGGTCCCACCGTGTGAGGGGCGTTAATTAACTAATTAGCGGCTCAGCAACGAGCAGGAGCCCCCCCGCCTCTCCCCAGCCCGTTCCCTACCCGACTCCAGGACCCATCACGGGGGCGACTCCTCAGAGCCCCAGGCGCCCTTTGCCCGGTCCTGGCGGGGCCATAAACCAGGGAGCAGCCGCTGCCCCGTCGGTCAGGGGCCGTGGGGCGGCCGATAAGGGGCCGCGGCCTTGTCCCTGTGCCACGCCTGGGGCACACGGAGCCTTAGTCAGCGCTGGCCCCTCCCAGCGCCCGGGAGCCCGGGATCGGGGGGGTCCGGGGATCCCGGGGGGTTGGGGGGCCCGGGGGTCCTGGGAATCGGGGGGGGGGGACAGCTCATGGAGGGGACACGGGTGACAGTGTTGTGCTGATGGCCCCTCACCGTGTTCAGCCCCAAACACCCATGAGGGAATCATGGAGTCATGCGATGGTTCGAGTTGGAAAGGACCTTAAGGATCATCCAGTTCCGCCCCCTGCCACGGGCAGAGACACCTTCCACTAACCCAGGTTGCTCCAAGTCCTCTCCAACCTGGCCTTGGACACTTCCAGGGATGGGGCAGCCACAGCTTCTCTGCCCAACCTGTGCCAGGGCCTCCCCACCCTCCCAGCCAGGAATTCTTTCCCAATATTCCATCTAAATTTCCCCTCTTTCAGTTTGAAGCCATTCCCTGTGTCCTGTCCTTCCATGCCTTATCCCCAGTCCCTCTCCAGCTCTCCTGGAGCCCCTTTGTGCCCTGGAAGGGGCTCTCAGGTCTCTCTGGAACCTTCTCCAGCCTGGCCTTGGACACTTCCAGGGACGGGGCAGACACAGCTTCTCTGGGAATTCCATCCCAGCCCTTCACCACTCTCCCAGGGAAGAATTCCTCCCCAATATCCCATCTGTCCCTGCCCTCTGGCAGTGGGAAGCCATTCCCTGTGTCCTGTCCCTCCATCCCTTGTCCCAAGTCCCTCTCCAGCTCTCCTGGAGCCCCTTCAGGCACTGGAAGGACACTGAGGGAAACTGAGGCAGGGAGGGCTCAGGCAGCAGAGCCCCAGCCCAGCCGTGGCCACAGGGAGCTGAGGGGCCCAAGGTTTGTTTTGATGTCCCCCGGATGTTTTCCCCAACACCCACCAAATGTGATTTAACGCCGAGACGCCTGCCTGAAAAAAAGGGAAATTGTCCCCAAAAGTGGGTGAAGGTTCATGGGTAATTATAGCACCTGGACTTCGCTCTCCAGCCCCGGCCCCTCCTGCCCTGCTTGGCAAGGGAGCACAAAAACATGTGGCTAATGAGTTACTGGTCCATTCCCTCCCATCACATCCCGCCGGCCCCAGTCGGGGATATTTCGCAATCCAGGACGTTATTTCCGAGCAGTTGGAGTTTAAACTTTGCCACTCTGGTCAGAGCATCACACAGGAGGAGGAGGAGGAGGCTGGGCTTGGTGTCCAACCTGCTGCCCTGCACTCAGAGAGGGTTGAGAGGACAATCCGTGGGATCTCACCCAGGTATGGCCCTCAGCGGGTCCCGTGGGACCATCAGGGTGGAGGGTGAAGGACAGGGTGCAATAAAACCCCCCCGTGTCTGGGTTGGCCAGACAGATGTCCCAGTGATGACACTGTCCCCAAACCTGGCTTGGAGGACACTTGAGTCTGGGGTTAATTGGTTGGGAAGAGCAGTTGGGTGGTGGGTTGGGTAGTTGGGTGGTGGGTTGGGTGATCAATCAGTCAGAGAGTTGACTGGTCAATCCATCAGTCAGTGTGTTGGCTATTTGGTCAGTCCATCCTTTGGTCACTTGGCCAACAGGTTGACCATTTGGACTGTTTCTTGGTGGGCTCACTGATTGACTGGTCAACCAGTTGGTCAGTAGGTCAGCTGGTGGGTCAGCTGGTTGGGTTGTCAGTGGGTTGATTGGCCAGGTGGGCAAGTGGTCAACTGGCCTGGTGGCTCTCTCTGAATCCGGGGTCTCGAGCAGTGCCTGGGGTGGCACTGAGGGACTGAGTCCCCTCCTTGGGGCCAAATCCCCTCCTTGGGGCCAAATCCCCTCCCTGGGGCCAAATCCCCTTCTTGGGGCTGAATCCCCTCCTTGGGGATGAATCCCCTCCCCAGTCTCCTCCCCTCCCCTTCCCACCCAAAATGCTTAACCTGCCCTCCCAGAGTGGTCACCCCCAGGCCAGGGCTGGAGGGGGGAGCTGCCCCAGCCCCTCCTGCCCTCGGGGGACCTGAGGGGGTTGTGCCTGCAGGGAGCTCCTGGCTGGGCCATTCTGGGGAGAAAAATATAGGATTTAGGAGTTTCAGCAGCTGGAAGGAGCTGGGGGGGGGGCACTGCCATGCCCGGAGCCCCCACACTCTGTGCTCTCCCTCCCACACATGTAGGGCTTTCTTTGCCAGCTGTGCCCACATCTGTGCACGGACAGCCCCAAGCCCGCTCCCTGCTCCCTCCCACTCCCCCACGAGGTGTCCCCAGGCCCGTGCAGCTTGTGCAGGGTGAGGGGGGACACACGGGGGACAACCAGGGCTGGGCACTGACGCTGTGTCACCTCCCAGCCATGGCCTCCAGCGTGGACAGCCTGGACCTGCTGGACCTTCTCTTCGACCGCCAGGACGGGATCCTGCGCGGGGTGGAGCTGGGAACGCCGCCGGGAGCCTGGCACGAGGGCAGGGTGAGACCCCCGGGCTGGGGGGCTCCCGTGGGCACCCCGGGGTGACAGTGCCCTGTGGTGATGGGTGCTGTGTCCCCACAGCGTGTCCAGGACAGCGAGGACTTCCTCAGCTCCATCCTGGGCTCCGGGGACTCGGCGTCGGACTCGCCCAGCTGGTCCTCGGCCACCAGTGACAGCGGGATCTCCGAGGACCCCCCCTCGGACCAGCACGACAGCCCCCCCAGGTGCTGTGACGGGGGTCCCCAGGAGGTCCTGTACCCCTACACCAACTCCTGCCGGGCTCAGCCCATCCCAGCGGGGTCTGGGGTCCTGCAGCCCGAGGTCTCCATTGACCTGGGTGAGCCACACTGGGCTGGGGGCACTGGAGGGACTGGGGGGGACTGGGAACACTGGGGAGCTGAGAGGGGTGGGGCAGGTGGGGTCTCTTGGGGCTTGTGAGGAAATTAGGGGAGCTGGGGGGACTGGAGGGAACTGGGGAGAACTGGGAGATCTGGAGGACTGGTAAGTGGGGAGAGCTTGGGAATTGGGGTGAACTGGGCAGGCTGGTGTTGGTGGGGGAGGCTGGATGAGGAGAGGGGTTTGGGGGGGCTGAGGGGGGCTGAGCAGCACAGGGTGTTGGGGGGCAGCTGGGGCAGCACCAGAGCGAGAGTTTGGGGGGGCAGAGTCAGGGTCATGGACTGGGCAGCAAGTCAGCCCAGCTCTGGGGCTGTGGCAGGGGGAGGGTCACCCCCAGGGGAGGAACACCGGGGACAGAGGGGGACACAGGACCACTGACAGCCCTGCTGTGCCTTCACCAGACATGTGGCACCCCGGGTTCTTCCTGGAGGAGAGCCAGGACCTGCCCGTGGTCTCCCCGCCGCCGACCTGCGCCCTCACCGTCAAGGACCTGCTGCTCTCGGGCAGCTCTGACAATGTGAGTCCCTGTCCCTGTGTCCCCAGCACTCCCTGTCCGCAGCCTTGGCCCCTCCTGGACACTGATCCCCTCCATTCCCATCCCTGTCCCTTCCCATCCCCACACTAGGGTCCTATCCCTTGTCCCTGGACCACAATCCCCCCCATTCCTGTCCCATCCCTCCACATCCCCACATTTCCACCCCATGGTCCCATCCCTTGTCCCTTCCTGGACTACAACCCCCCCCCATTCCTGCTCCCATCCCTCACCATCCTCACACTTGCCCCATTTCCCACTCCATGGTCCCACCCTGGACTATGATCCCCCCCATTCCTGCCCTCATCCCTCCCCATCCCCACACTTGTCCCCTTTCCCACCCGATGGTCCCATCCCTTGTCCCTTCCTGAACCACGATCCCCTCCATTCCTGCCCCTATCCCTCCCCATCCCCACACTTGTCCCCATTCCCACACCACAGAGAGAGGTTGTCCCTCCCTGGCCCACGACCCCATCCCTGTCCCCACCACAGTCCCCAGGGTGACCATTCCCTGTTCCCACAGCAGCCACAGGCTCCCGGCTCCCTGCTCCGGCCAAACCAGGGCCACTTCCAGGAGCTGGTGCTGACGGAGGACGAGAAGAAGCTGCTGGCGAAGGAGGGGGTGACCCTGCCCACGCAGCTGCCCCTCACCAAGGTGGGTCCCAGCAGGCCTGGGGAGGGTGTGGAGTGGTGGGGATCCCATCCCCAGCATCCCTGACCCCCCTCCCCGTGTCCCCCAGTACGAGGAGCGGGTGCTGAAGAAGATCCGGCGGAAGATCCGGAACAAGCAGTCGGCTCAGGAGAGCCGCAAGAAGAAGAAGGAATATATCGACGGGCTGGAGAGCAGGTACGGACCCCACCCCTCAGCCTGGGCACGGGGGCACCCCGGGGGGGCACAGCCAGCCCCCCCAGCTGTCCCCCTGATCCCAACCCCTTCTCCCTGTCCTCCAGGATGTCGGCGTGCACGGCCCAGAACCAGGAGCTGCAGAGGAAAGTCCTGCACCTGGAGAAGCAGAACTCGTAGGTGTTCCCAGGGTGGGATGGGGACAGTGGGGGGTAGGATGGGGTTGGGACACCCCCTCCTCACTCCCAGACCTGCTGGAGGGGCCTGGGGGGGCTCACGGGCTCTCCCTGTTCCCAGATCCCTCCTGGAGCAGCTGAAGAAGCTCCAGGCCCTCGTGGTGCAGTCGAGCAACAAGGCGGCGCAGACGGGAACCTGCCTGGCGGTGCGTGGGGCTCCAAACCCCCCGGGATCCTCGGGGTGGGAAGGGGCATCCATGGAGATGTGCGGGAAGGGGTGGATGGATGGATGGATGGATGGATAGAGAGGTGGAGTCCCTCCATGTGCTAAGGCAGAGGGATAGATGCTCCAGGGTTGGAGGGATGGAGGAGTGCTAAGATGGCTGGATGGATGGAGACAGGGATGGGTGAATGAAGGGATAGGGGGAAGCAGGGATGGATGGATAAAGGGAAGGAAGAACACAAGGATGGATGGATGGATGGATGGAGGCAGGGAGGGATGGAGGGTGGGATGGGTGGGTGGATGGATGACGGGATGGATGAAGAAAGACAAGGATGAATGGATGGAGGCAGGGATGGGTGGATGAGGCAGGGATGGGTGGATGGATGGAAGTGCCCTGGCAGGAGCACATGCACCAGGAGGGATGGAGGGATGGGCACAGTCCTGGCTCTGCCATCAGCCCCTCCCTGGGAGCTGTGTGCCAGCCCCTGGTCCCCCTCCACTGCTGTGTGGTGACGTCCCCTCTGTCCCCAGGTCCTGCTGCTCTCCTTCACCCTCATCGTCTTCCCCTCCATCAGCCCCTTCGCCCCCAGCAAGGCCGAGCCCAACGGTGACTTCAGGCCAGTGCGAGGTGAGGGCTGTGCCAAGGCTCAGCTGGGCTCAGCTGGGCTGTACTGGGGCTGTGCCAAGGTTGAGCTGGGCTGAGTTGGGACTGTGCTGGGGCTGTGCCAGGCTGTGCCAGGCTGTGCCAGGCTGAGCTGGGCTGTGCTGGGCTGAGCTGGGACTGCTGGGGCTGTGCCAGGCTGAGCTGGACTGAGCTGGGCTGTACTGGGGCTGAGCTGGGCTGAGCTGGGACTGTGCCAGGCTGAGCTGGGCTGAACTGGGGCTGTGCCGGGCTGTGCCAGGCTGTCCTGAGGCTGGGACTGGCTGTGCTGGGACTGAGCTGGGGCTGAGCTGGGCCATGCTGGGGCTGTGCCAGAGCTGTGCCAAGGCTGAGCTGGGCTGAGCTGGGACTGTGCCAGGCTGTCCTGGGACTGAGCTGGGGCTGAGCTGAGGCTGTGCTGGGGCTGTGCTGGGCTGAGCTGGGGCTGTGCTGGGGCTGAGCTGAGGCTGTACTGGGGCTGTGCTGGGCTGAGCTGGGCTGTGCTGGGGCAGTGCCAGGGCCATGCCAGGCCCTCGGGTCCCAGCCCAGGCCCTGACTCCTGCCCTGTGGCACTCAGTTTTCTCCAGGTCGCTGCACAACGCGGCCGCCTCCCGCGTGGTTCACAGCCAGCCCCAGCCCGGGGACGAGCAGCCCCGGGAGCCCCTGTGGTCGGAGCCCCCCGAGACCCTGCACGAAGCTTTCAGTGGCCACACACACCTGGACAAAGTGTCCCTCAGGAACAAAGTGTCCCTCGGGAATGACACGGTGGCACTGGCCCCCGAGGGGCTGAGCCACGGGGCCGGGGATGGCACCGACGCCGTGCCAGGGGACAGCCCCACGTCACACCAGAGCCTGGCAGCCCTGGCCTGGTCCAAAGCTGGGCACGGCCACCCCGCCGGGCTGGAGCCAGAGGAGGAGCTTTAGCAGCACCCAGGGACCACGGGGGACGCCATGGGGTGACACAGCACCTCATCCCCTACGGGACGAGCCCTCGGGGTGACCCCTCCAGGATGTGCCTCCAGCTGCTGGACCCGCTCGGCTTTGCTTGTGCCTGTGAACTGGGAAGAGGAGATCGCTTCCCACTGGCCTTACTGGGAGGGAAGGGGCTGCTCCTGCCCCCTGGGTGCAGTGGAATTTGTGGAAGGGATGAGGGGTCGCTCAGGACAGGGCTGAGGGAGCGGGAGGGGCCCTGGGCTGGTTGGTTTTGCTGGTGGTGCAACTGGTTGGTTTTGTTCTTGGGTTTGGTTTGGGTTTGGTTTTTTTGTTTGTTTGTTTGGTTTTTTTGTTTTGGTTTTGGGTTTTTTAAAATATTTTATTTTCATCTCTAAATACAAGTTATTTTGGAAAAAAAATCCACCTGATTTAATTTAAGAGGGGGTGATCCACAAGGTTTCAAGGAGCCTTGGGCCAGGGGGACCTCAAGCCCAACTGCCTTGAGGCAATGGGGCCCAGGAGAGATAGGACATGTGGCCGGGCCCAGTGGGACACCAGGGCACATCCCACAGCTCCCAGCCCTGTGTCCAACTGGGATCCAGCCAGCACCAGTCCCCTTCCATGACCAAGTGACATGGAATCAGAGAATTATGGAACAGTTTGGGTTAGAAGGAACCTTAAAGCCCATCCAGTTCCACCCCATGCCATGGGCACCTTCCACTGGAGCAGGTTGCTCCAGGCCCTGTCCAACCTGGCCTTGGACACTTCCAGGGATGGGGCAGCCACAGCTTCTCTGGGAAAATCCACATCCCCCAGTCTGTGGGACGGGCACAGCCAGGACCTGGTGGCAGCTCATCCCAACCACCACCTGGTGCCAGCTGTCCCAGTGATCCCATGTCACCATCCCAGTGCCCACATCCTTCTGCTCCCCGAGCTCCAGCTGTGCCCCACAGCTGCCTCCTCTCAGGAAAGGAACCGGGAGCTTGGGACACTTGAAGGAGCAACGCCCTTCCCAAGCCCTGCTGCGGGGTGTGCTTCAAGTGTGTTTAATACTTACATAAAAAAAGGGACAATATTTAAGGGTATAAAAAAAAGTCGGTAGGAAAAGCGGCACGGACGAGTGTCTGGAGAGAGGGAACAGTCCGGGGCTCAGCTCAGGAGAGGCTCCACCTTCACCTTCTTCACCGGCGGCGGCCCCGTGTCCGGGCTGGGACACTCCTGCTTCAGCCCGTCGTGGTGCTCCACCAGCACCTTCCCGGGACACGGCGTATTCCCGGGACACGGCGTATTCCCAGGACACGGCATTCCCGTGCCGTTGTGCTGGGAGACGGGCTCCTCCTTCAGCCACTTCCCGGGGGACGTGAGGAGCTGCTCCGGCCTCGGCGGCTCCGCGCTCTCCACCACCACCGGCCCCGTCCACTCGGGCACCTCCAGCCCCAGGAGCTTCATCAGCTTCGTCATCACGTCGTCCACGTAGGCGTGGATGCGCAGGTCGGCCTGTCTGTCCTGGGGTGGGGACACGGTGTTGGGGACAAAGGGCCCCTCCCAGGGACACCGGGAGATGTCCCCAGGGCGTCACACCCCGGGGACACACCCAGACACCGGGACAGAGAGCAGGGACAGGGTGGGACAGGGACAAGGGGAGGGATAACAACATCTGAGCATTAAAGATTTTGGATAATTGGGGCACCGAAATCTGGGCTGAGCAGAAAGTGGACCTGCTGAACTGAGGGAGGTTTAGGTGGGATCTCAGGGAAAGGTTCTTCCTCCCCAGAGGGTGGTTGGGCACTGACCAGGCTCCCCAGGGTTTGGTCATGGCCCCGAGGCTGCCAGAGCTCCAGGAGGATTTGGACAATGCTCTGAGGGACAGGGTGGGATTGTTGGGGTGTCTGTGCAGGGCCAGGAGTGGGACTTGATGATCCTGATGGGTCTCTTCTAACTCAGCATATTCCATGATGTCACTGGGCTTTGATTCACCAGAGGATACATCAAGCTTTGGGCTGAGTTTTTATTCTGCTCTGAAAACTTGCTTGAATAAGGTTGGACAGGGCTTGGAGCAACCTGGTCCAGTGGAAGGTGTCCCTGCCCATGGCAGGGGGTGGGACTGGGTGAGCTTCAAGGTCCCTTCCCACCCAAACCATTCTGGGATTCCAAGAATTACCTGCAATTTCCAAGTGTTTATCTGGAGTTGCAGGTTTAACTCCCACCTGGGAGGGGACAGGGACAAACCTGGGCTGGGCCTGGGGGAGGTGACACGAGGGCAGAGGAGCAGCCCAGGGTGCAGAGGACGCTCACTCACGTGTTTGGTTGCCTGTAGGTTGACTATGACCAGCTTCCCTCCTCTCTTCTTGGTGATCAGCGGGAGGTTCCCGCTGGGTTTGATCTGCAGGGAGGTCCCAAGGGTGACGGAGAGATCGGCTTTCCTGCGGGGAGGAGACAAAGATCCAGAACCACGGGATGGTTTGGGTTGGAAGGGACCTTAAAGCTCATCCAGTTCCACCTCCCACTCCCCAGGGTGCTCAGTCACCTGCAGGCTTCATCTGCCAGTGTGAGGTCACGGTCGGGCAGGGAATCTTCCCAGTCCAGGATAGTGTCTCGTAACTTCCCTCTGGAAAACACACACAGGGACCAAGTTTTCCCTTGCCAGGCAGGAACAGCAGAGCTGCCCTGGCAGAGGTGACAGTGACCCAGCCCTTTGTCCCAGCGCTGCAAGACCTTCCCACACCCTCAGCTGCTTCTCCTAACCCTGAGGCACTGCTGGCCACTCCAAGAGATCCCTGCCATCACTCTCTCCAACTCCCTGACAGGAGGGGGGAGCCAGGTGGGGGTTGGTCTCTTCTCCCAGGCAACTCTCAGCAAGACAAGAGGGCTCAGGGTCTTCAGCTGTGCCAGGGGAGGTTTAGGTTGGATATTAGGAAGAATTTCTTTCCAGAGAGGGTGATCAGCCATTGGAATGGGAAGTGGTGGATTCTCCATCCCTGGAGGTTTTTAAGAAGAGACTGGATGTGGCATCAGTGCCATGGGCTGGGAACCACGGCAGGGTTGGATCAAGGGTTGGACTTGATGATCTCAGAGGTCCCTTCCAACCCAGCTGATTCTGTGATTCTCTGATCCTATGATTCTATGATCCCTGCCATCCCACATCCAGCATTCCAGCAGGGATCCAGCCCCACCTGCAGGGCCCCAGCCCTACCTGCAGGCCCTCAGCCCGCGGGCCTTGGTGACGCTGCAGAGCCGGCCGGTGGGTTTGAGCCCCATGCTGCCCACCACGGCATCCCGCACGTACTGCCTGCGGAGACACGGATCCACTCAGGGCCAGCTGCTCAGGGAAGGGCTGGAATGCCCCCCCCGACGTGGAAAACCCCACCAAGCCCCCTCCCTACCCCACCCCAGGCTCAGGGCACACGTACTTGCCGCATTTCACGCACTCTTCCACAAACATGTTCCCGTGGAGCTCAGCCAGCTTGTCCCTGCGGGAGAACGGCACAGGTGAGGTGGGAAAGGGGTGGAGAGCCCTGGAGCAACCCCTCCCCTTCCTCACCAGGGCCCTGAAGCTCAAGGGCTTCCCTGCATTCCAGCAGGGAATGAGAATTCATCTCATTCATCTCCCGGAGGCCACCACAGCAGGGACTGAGGAGGGACAGCATGTCCTGGCTTTTTAATTGGAATGCTTCCACCTGCAGCATCGATTCCAGCTCCTGATCCAGCTCAAATCTCTGCTCCTGGTAGCACTTGGGATCTTTGCTTTCCTCAGCACCTCTCTATCCCTGTGCCATCCCAGCCCTCTGAAACTCGTTTGGCCTGAAAGTCCCCTCGAGCTCGGTGCAGAAGCCAGAGGGAAACACAGCCACGCTCTGCCTGTGCTCCTCCAAACCCCACAACGCCTGGGAACCTCCTCCAGGGGGGATGAGACAGGACTGACTTGATTTCCCCCAGTTTGGCCCCAGTTCACTGGCGCTTGCTCAAGCACAGGCTTCGTTTGGGTGGCAGAGCTGGGCTCAACTGGAGTTCTGTCCTTATTCCCCATTCCTTTTCCCAAGGCTGTTCAGTTCAAACAGGCAAAGGTGGTGCTGGGAGAAGGACTCGGGGCTTTTAATCCTGGGAAATCCCCCCTGGAGGCAGCTCTGCTCAGCCAGAGATGGTTGAAGGTATTTGTGAGAAGCATCTTCTCTGAGATTCCTTCGTGATCCTCATTTTCACCCCCACTCATGGAAACCCAGGATGGTTTGGGTTGGAAGGACCTTAAAGATCATCCCATTCCAACCCCTGCCATGGGCAGGGACACCTCCCACTATCCCAGGTTGCTCCAACCTGGCCTTGGACATTTCCAGGGATAACAGAATATCCTGAGTTGGAAAGGACCCCCAAGGATCATCAGTCCAACTCCTGGTCCAGGACACCCCAACAATCCCACCATGTCCCTGAGAGCGTTGTCCAAGGCCTATTTCCCTTTTCCCATCCTTGTTTCCAAGGGCATCCATAGATTCTCTGGCAAACCCGTTCCGGTGCCTCAGCATAAAAACCCCAGAGGTCTGAACGTCAGTCCCAGACACTCAGCATCTTTCAAGCCTCAATGCCTCCCTTCCTTTTATTTTCTGCTGCTCTCCCCTCCCCTTCCCAGGCAGCTCCGAGCACTTTTCCCTCCCACAACAATCCCTGGCTGCTCTTAAGTGCCGGGAATGGGTTTTATAATGGGCTGGAGTTGGTGAAGGGCAAAGCTCCGGCTGTCACGAGGGCTGGGGGAGAGGCAGGTTCCTTTGAGGACATCTTTGGAAGAGCCACTCCAGTCCCCCCCCATGCAGGGACTGGAGCTCTGGTACCCTCAGCTCTGGCACGTCGCAGTTCCCTGCAGAGGGAATTCTCGGAATCCTCGGGAATCCTCCGTGGGATCCCGACCTCGCCGCCAGGGAATCGGAGAGCACCGGTAAGTCAGAGCAGTTCCAGCCACGGGACCTTCCCTCTCTCTCTTGCTGCTCTGGGAGATTCCCAGATTTATCGAGAGGCCAAATGCTTGTTAAGGCTCTTTGGGGCCCAGCACTGGTTTTACTGGAATTTAATGGAAGGAAATTGAGGCAGCCCAGGATCCAGCGCTCCCAGAGCTCTGGCAAACTGGGGCGAGACACGTCTCTGCACCCAGAGCCATTCCAGGTGTTCCCATCCTCCCTCCTGTGCCTCCACCCCTCTGGATGGGTATGGAGAGGGTGGAAAGGACCCTGAGCTGTTCCCAGGAGCACGTGTCCTGCTTGGATCCCACCCCCAGGGCCCTGATCCCTCAGGGAGCACCGACACCTACAACCACCATGACCCGGATGGGGCTTGGAGCAACCTGGGATAGGGGAAGGTGTCCCTGCCCAGGGAAGGGGGGGAACTGGATGGGCTTTAAGGTCCCTTCCAACCCAAACCAGTCTGGGATTCCCCGATTCCATGATGTGGCACAGGAGAGCAGACGGGTTAGATGGGATATTGGGAAGGAATTCCTCCCTGCAAGGGTGGGGAGGCCCTGGCACAGATTGGGCAGAGAAGCTGTGGCTGCTCCATCCCTGGAAGTGTCCAAGGCCAGGTTGGAACAACCTGGGCTAGAGGAAGGTGTCCCTGCCCATGGCAGGGGGTGGGATGAGATAGGATTTAAGGTCCCTTCCAACCCAAACCATTTTGGGATTCTACAATTTCATGACCTGTTTTTCCTGTGCACAAGAAGCACTTCCAGGGAGCAACAACGGAGGACGTTCCATCCATTCCATCACCCTCTGGATTCGAACCACAACCTCTAAATTCCAGCTGGTTCATCCCCTTCCAGCTTTCACTCCCCCTATCAGATTCCTTGGGAATCAAATCCCTTCCACGGGGCTGGGAAAGGCAGGGGCAGTACCGTGGGAATCCTGAACGCACGTGCAGGCCATCCACGTTCTGGCTGACCAGGAATTTCAGGATTCCGACTCTCTGCAGCCCCAGCAGCGCCATGTGGGTCTTGGAGGGCCTGGCGTTCTCAAAGGTGGTGTCGAATTTTGGGGAGAGCCCTTTCTCTTCCATAGTCCAGACACCATTGGGGCCCCTGCAGAAAGAGGGAAAGAGGGAGAAGGGAGAGCTCAGGCCCCATCCGTGTGGGATGAGCCAGGCCCTGCGGAATGGAGGTCATGGACCACCAGGATTTCGGTGGTTGATGCAAGCAGAGCACACGGGGGGATTTTGTGGGAAGAGCTGAACATCAGGGAGGTGTGAAAAAGGTGTTCACAGCTGGATCCAGGATGGATGGGATGGATGGATGGGTGGGTGGGTGGATGGATGGATGTAGGGGTGGATGGAAGGAGGGATGGAGGGAGGGATGGATGGAGGGATGGATGGATGGATGGATGGATGCAGTAGGTCTGGCTGGGGTAAACCAGAGCTTTCCAAGAGCTTTCCAAGCTGGAAGATGGACTTGGAGGAGGTGCCATCCCCTTACCTGAAGTCAGGGATCCCCGAGGCCGTGCTGATTCCTGCCCCTGTGTGAAACACCACATTGGAGGAGCTCCGGATCAGCTCCGCCAGCTCCCGGACCTTCCGCTCCAGCTCCTCCGGAGGGTCGAAAATCTGGGCAAGGAGACAGACCCGGGATGTTGGGATGTGGGGCTGGATCTCCATGGGGTGCATGTGATGGTGGGTTACATTAGGAAGGAATTCCTCCCCGGGAGGGTGGGGAGGCCCTGGCACAGGTTTTCCCAGAGAAGCTGTGGCTGCCCCATCCCTGGAAGAGTCCAAGGCCAGGTTGGAGCAACCTGGGATAGGGGAAGGTGTCCCTGCCCATGGCAGAGGGTGGGAATGGATAATCCTTCAGGTCCCTTCCAACCCAAACCAGTCTGTGATCCTATGATCCCACACACCTCCCAGTATCCCACAGCTCTTCCTTATCCACAGAAGATTCCACATTCCTTAACAACAGAAGCATTTAAAGGGAAAGGAACCCCCCTGTCCAAGCCCTCTCCGTGCAGGGGGCAGGGCCGGGAACACCCAACGCTCCCGAGGTGTTTGTTGCTCTCCCAGGCAGCTGATCCAGGCTGGGCTCCAGGAGTGACCTGGGGCCACCCCACGTGTCCCCAGCTGTCACCAGCAGTGCCACCAGCCACGGGGACAGTGAGGGACACAGGAGCCATGGAGGTGGGACACGGGTTTGGGGGGGGGGGGCACTGTGCCCACCTGGATTGAATTTCTGAGATGCTTCTCCAGCCCCATCTCCTGGGGACAGGGACAAGGACAGGCTCCTGTGTGTCCCTGTCCCCTCACCCCAAACCCTCTTTTAAGGGTCCCAAGTACTGCTGGGGCTCAGGGGGGGACGTGGAGGGATTTGGGGGACACATGGAGGGGACATGGAGGGTGTCATGGGGTGGGACTGAGGGGGACAGAGAGGGGGACAGGGAATGGGCCTAAGGGAGATATGGGGGGAAACATGGGGTGGGGATTATGGGGGCATGGAGGGGGTCATGGGGTGGGACTGAGGGGATAAGGAGGGAGCCAGGGGGTGAGATGGGGGGGAACATGGAGGGAATTATGGGAAGGGCCTGGAGGGGTACAAGGAGGGGGACAGGGGGTGGGCTGAAGGGGGGGCAAGGAGGGACCCATGGGATGGATCTAGGGGGACAAAGAGGGGGCCACGGGGTGGGACTGGGGGGGGGACAAAGAAGGAGCCATGGGGTGGATCTGGGTGGGATAAGGAGGGAGCAGTTGGATGGGGCTGGGGGGGCCATGGAAGGGGCCACGGAGGGGGAGCCAAGGAGAGATATGGGGGGCCAAGGAGGGGGTCACGGGGTGGGGCTGGAGGGATAAGGAAGGAGCCGTTGGATGGGCCAGGGAGGGCCTGGAAGGGGCCATGGAGGGGGGCCAAGGAGGGTTGCACGGGGCAGGGCTGGGCACACACAAAGCGCTCGGTCCCTCCCCAATGTTGGGCTCCCCAGGGGTGTCCCCGCGGGGGCCTCGGCCGCGGTTGCCATGGGAACGCGCGGGGCCGGAGCAGGGCCCGCGGAGGGCCGGGGGGGGGCCCGGGCGGGCGGCGGTTCCGCTGCGGGCGGGCCGAGACACCCCCCGGGCGGTCGGAGGGTCCCCCCCGCGGGCGCTGCTCACCTCGGGGAGGCCGCACTTGCCCTTGTCCGAGTACGGGGACAGCCCGGCCGCGTAATTCACCGCCATCGGCGCGGCCGCACCGCGGCCGGAAGCGGGGCGCCGAGGGGGCGGGGCCTGAGCGGGACACGCCCCCCGTGCCACCGCCGCCATCTTTGTGTCGGGCAAAGCCAAGCGCTTGCCCAAACCTTGCCCAAACCTTGCCCAAACCTGGGCTGTGCCCCCCCAACCCGGGCTGTGATGGGGGAGCGGGGAAAGGGGGTGACAGGGATGGGCGGGAGGTGGCAGGAATGGGCAGGAGGTGACAGGGGGAGCAGGGGGTGCTGACGGGTGCCAGTGAGGGCAAGGGGGTGCCATGAAGGGCAAGGTAGGACAGGGGTGACAGGGGAGGACGGGGGGAATCAGGAGGTGCTGGCAAGGACAGGGGGTGCCAGGGAAGGATGGTGCATGCCAGGGAGGGACAGGGAGTGCCAGGGAAGGGCAGGAGGTGCTGGCAAGGACAGGGGGTGCCAGGGAGAGTCAGGGAATGCCAGGGAGGGGAAGGGGATGTCAGGCCAGGACAGGAGGTGCCACCAAGGTCAGGAGGTGCCAGGGCAGGGCAGCGAGTGCCAGGGAAGGACAGAGGTACCATCAAGGACAGGGGGGTCAGGGAAGAACAAGGGGAGTGCCAAGGAAATTCAGGGGGTGCCAAGGAAATTCAGGGGGTGCCAACCATCAGGAGCCAGCCGTGCCCGTCAGCAGTTGCAGCCCCAGCCCCCCTGAGAGGGTTGAGCAGCCCAAGCTGAGCCCCCCCAGCTCCCCCTCCAGCCCATGTCCCCTCTGCCCCCTGTCCCTGGCACTGCAGGGACACACAGACACACAGACAGACAGACCCCCCCGGGCTGTAACCGCAGCCGCAGCCGTAACCCAACTCCCCGGGTCCTGTTCCCGGCTCCGCTGCGGCTGCGGGGACACGGGGACAGGGCTGGGAACAGCGGGACGGGACGGGGGGGCTGAGCTGTCCCCGGGGGGGACAGACCTTCCAGCACGGCCATCCCCCCTCCAGGTGCCACGAGGCTGAGGCTGGAGCCACCATGAAGAGCCTGAGGGCCAAGTTCAAGAAGGGAGACGTGAGTGCCATCCCTGGGGGCTCGGGGGCACGGGGACCTCTCCTGGGATGTCCACAGGGACACGGGGACGTGCCCATGAGGATACAGGGATACAGGGACCTGCCCTGGGATGTCCACAGGGACACAGGGACCTGCTGTGGGATGTCCTTGAGGACACGGGGACCTGCCCTGGGATGTCCACGGGGACACGAGGACAAGGGGACCTGCCCTGGGATGTCCTTGGGGACATGGGGACCTGCCCTGGGATGTCCATGGGGACGAAGAGACCTGCCCTGGCATATCCACATGGATGTGAGGACATAGGCATGTCCTGGGCTGTCCATGAGGACACAGGGATACAGGGATCTGCCCCAGGATGTCCACAGGGATGTGGGCACTGGCTGTGGGATGTCCTCAAGGACACGGGGACCTGCCCTGGGATGTCCACAAGGGATATGGGGACCTGTCCTGGCACATCCACAGGGACGTGAGATCATGGGGACCTGCCCTGGTGTGTCCTTGGGGACATGGGAATCTGCTCCAGGATGTCCCAGGTTTTACAGGGACACGTAGACCTGCCCTGGGATGTCCATGAGGACACAGGGATACAGGGACCTGCCCTGGGATATCCACAGGGACACGGGAACCTGCCCTGGGATATGGATGGGGGGGACCTGCCCCAGAATGTCCCAAGTCTTACAGGGACTTGAAGACATGGAGATTTCCCCCAGGATGTCCCCAGTGCCACAAGGACACGGGAACACCCCCTGGGACAAGGGGTGGCCGCTCCCCACGGGGACAGCAGCCCCAAGGAGGTTGGCACTGCCACCCTGGCCGGTGGCATCGAGCCCCCAGTGCACCCCGAGTGCTCCCAGAGCCATCCTTGGGAGCGGGGCAGAACAAAGGAGAGGGAAGCAGGTCCCAGGCCCCCTCCCTGTCCCCTCCCTGGTGACAACTGCCAGCTTTCCAGCTGCCACAGCCCGCGGAAGCGGCGAGTCGATGCTCCTCAATTATTCAGGAGCCGCCTGGCACGGGCCGAGGGCTCTGCCCCGGGGGCACAGGGTGACAGGGCGGGTGACAGGCAGCCGGGGGACACGGCTGGGGACACGGGGACACAGGTTGGAGCCCCCCACGCGGAGTCCGGGGGGCTCCCACCTCAGGGATGCTCCGTGCCTCAGTTCCCCCGCTCCGCCCCGGACAATCCCCTGGGATACTCCCGCTGTCCTGCTGCTCCCGGGGCTCTGCCAGGGCAGTGTCTGGGGACCCTCTGCATTTTGGGGGGAGTTCGGGGGGGCCCTGAGATGCAGGCGGGGGGTCCTGCGCCCCCTTGGCCGCTGGGCTGCGGTAGGAGGTCAGTCCGTGCCCCCAGGGCGGGGCAGGGGGTCCCACGTCCCCCTCCTCGGGGGGCAGGATCTGGGGGGCAGGAGGATGCTCAGCCCTGCTTGGGGGGGGGGGGGTTGACGCCTCGCTTGAGCTTGGGGTGGGAAAGCTGGAACTGGGACCAGTCTGGGTGCTGGTCGCTAACTGGGGGATGCTCCGTGGCGGGATGCGGGGATGCTGAGGAGGGAGGGAGGGAGGGGAGGAGGAGGGAGGGACGGAGGGATGGAGGGAGGCGGGTCCCGCTTCCCACTGCGGCAGCCCCTGCCCCGCCCGGGCGGCGATGCTGCTCCGAGCCGGGCTCTGGGGTGGGCGGGCTGGCCCAGGCGGGGGGCGCGGGGTTTATGGCTGCCCGCCGCCTCCTCCTCAGCACCATGAAGCAGATCTGCCTCTGTGCCGCCGCCTCCTTCGCGGTACGTCCCCCCTCGGGACCCCCCTCCTCGGGACCCCTCCGGTCGCGTCCCGCGGGCTGAGCCGCGTCCCCCCCGCCCCGCCTGCATCCCCCGCGACCCCCCATCCCCGGCCCCACCCCGGGGGCTCCCCCTGCGCCCTCCCCAACCTGCTTTGTCCTTGCCCCGCGAGGGAGTGGGGGGCGCGGGCACCACCCTCCCAGTTTGCCCAGTAACCCTGGGAGACTGGTGTGCTCCCGGCCCCACCGGGCTGGAGGGGCTCCGAGGGGCTCGGAGGGGCTCCCGGCGGGCACGGTGCCCCCGGGCTGGCTCGGGGCACGGTGCCAGCAGCTCCCGAAAGGTGACATCCATTTCCTGCCGCCGCGGCCGCAGCCGGCTCGGCTTTGTCGTCACCGGCTGCGGGGTGAACCCAGGACTTCCAGTCCTTGTCGTGGTGCTGTCCCGCTGCGGGTCAGTCCCTCGGGATGGGGATGAACGGGAGCACTGGGAAAGCAAGGTCCTTTCCAGCCCCGCTGCTGTGTGCATGGGGACAGCGTTGTGCCCCGTTATCCCGGCGAGGCTGGAGCATCCCAGGGGAGCTGCCCCGGCTTGGTCCTTTCCTCCTCAGGGCTGGGATTGGGA
Source organism: Neopelma chrysocephalum (assembly GCF_003984885.1). NCBI lineage: Eukaryota > Metazoa > Chordata > Aves > Passeriformes > Pipridae > Neopelma > Neopelma chrysocephalum. Next base: position 59,982 of record NW_020898027.1, read on the forward strand.
TCAGTGGGGAGAACTGGGCAGGGTGGGGCTCCCTTGGGTGCTGGCTGTGTTTACTGGGGTGGCAGGGGCAGCCGGGCTCGTTCCCAAATCCCAGCCGGTCCCAGCCGGGCACTCCTGGGTCTGTAAATGCCCTGGTCTGTGAGCTGCAAACTGGGAGGGGCTGGAGGGGACCCTCATCCCAGTGCCAGCTGAACCCTCCGTGCTGGGGGTGGGACAGCAGAGCCCCCAGCAGAGGGGCTGGCACAGAGACGGGCACCCCAAGGGGCAGGGCTGGGTGCAGGACAGCAGGGACGGGGGCAAAGACAGTCCCCAGCCCAGCCCTGGGGACAGCACAGTGTCACACACAGTGTCACACACAGTGTCACACACAGAGTGTCACACACAGTGTCACACACACACAGTGTCACACACACACAGTGTCACACACACAGTGTCACACACAGTGTCACACAGTGTCACACACAGTGTCACACACAGAGTGTCACATACACAGTGTCACACACAGTGTCACAAACAGAGTGTCACACAGTGTCACACACACAGTGTCACACACACAGAGTCACACACGGTGTCACACAGTGTCACACACACACAGTGTCACAGTGTCACACACAGAGTGTCACAGCCTCCTCTGGGCTCTGTTGCAGAGCCAGGACTGGACCAAGAACGACGAGAAGCTCCTGCAGGCCGTGGACTACAACGATGCCGGGCGGGTGACGTCGCTCCTGGTCCGCAAGGGCCTGGTGCCCACCAAGCTGGACTCAGAGGGCAAATCCGCGTGAGTGCCACCCCACGCCCCGGGGACAGGGACACAGGGGACGAGGGACACGAGTGCCACGGTGCCACAGCCCCCTGGTCTCGCTGCAGGTTCCACCTGGCTGCCACCCGGGGGAACGTGGACTGCCTGGAAGCCATGCTGGCCCACGGCGTGGATGCCATGACCAAGGACAGCTCGGGTGAGGGCAGGGCCACCACGTGCCCCTGGCTACTGCCACGGGCCGCCCAGGGCCACCTGGTTGTCTCCAGGGGACAGAGGTGACGGCCACGCCAGGAGCTCAAACCCTGAGCGATGAGGCTCCCGGGGATGTCCCTGTGTGCCCGTCCCGTGTGCCCATCCCTCTGCGTGTCCCCCAGGCTGTCCCCTGTGCCACAGACCTGCTGTCCGTGCTCTGACCTGTCTGTCTGTCCCTCCCCAGGATCCACTGCCCTGCACTTGGCCTCCAAGCACGGGCACCCTCAGTGTGTCAGCAAACTGCTGCAGGTACGGGCGGGTGGGGAGGGAGGGAGGAGGAGGAGGAGGAGGAGGAGGAGGAGGAGGAGGGTGCTGTGCCAGCAATGTGTCCTCCCTGTCCTTGAACCCCCTTCCCTCACCAGTGCCCTGACCTGGCATGGTGATTCCTGGCTCTGTGTGGTGCTGCCTGGCACCTGCCCGGCCTTCCACGATGCCACAGAGCCACAGCTGGCTGTCTGTCCCCTGTCCTTCATCACATCATGGAGCCACAGCTGGCTGTCTGTCTGTCCCCTGCCCTTCACTGTTCCAGGCAGCTGTGTCCACTCAAGGAGTCTGTCTGTCTGTCCCCTGTCCTTCACTTGGCTGTTTGTCTGTCTGTCCCCTGTGTTCCATCACACCACAGAACCCCTGTCTGTCTGTCTGTCTGTCCCCTGCCCTTTACTGTGTCACGGAGCCACAGGCTGTCTGTCTGTCTGTCCCCTGCCCTTTACTGTGCCACGCAGCCATGCCCACTCAAGCAATCTGTCAGCCTGTGCCCTGCCCTGCCCCGTGCCACAGAACCACATCCCCTCAAGCAGTCTGTCTGTCTGTCTGTCTGCCTGTCTGTCTGTCCCCATCCTGTAACCCGGGCTCTGTCCCTCAGGCCTCCTGCCCCGTGGACGTGGCCGATGGCAGCGGCCGGACCGCACTGCACCTGGCAGGTGAGTGGGGACAGTGGGGACAGTAGGGACAGTGGGGACAGTGGGGACAGAGGGGACAGTAGGGACAGTGGGGATAGAGGGGACGGTGCCACCCTGCCCTGCCCCGTCCCTGGGGAGGGAGCGCTCAGCTCTGTCCCTTCCACAGCCGTCAGCGGCTGCATCTCGTGCTCCGAGATCCTCTGTGACTTCAAGGCTCCCTTGAACATCAAGGACAAGGTGAGGTCCTGCTGCTCCTCCTCGTGCTCCTCCTGCCAGGCTGCGCCTGCAGGGTGTGGAAATCGGGGGGGGGGGGGGGGGATACGGGGGGGCCCCCTCGGCTCCCCCCCCCCCCCCCCCCCGCCCTGCCCAGGACGGCTCCACCCCCCTGATCCTGGCTGCCAAGATGTGCCACTCGGAGCTGTGCCGGTACCTGCTGCACCGCGGGGCCGCCGTCAACAGCCGGGACCTGCAGGGCAGGTGGGGCCGCGCCGGCGGGCACCGGGAGGGCAACGTGGAGACCGAGGGGATGCCCCCCCCTCACCTCTGCTGTCCCCCTGTGCCCAGGACAGCCCTGATGCTGGCCTGTGAGAGCGGCAGCGTGGAGACCGTGGAGGTGCTGGTCAACGCCGGCGCCCGCGTGGCCGTGGTCGACGCCACGGGCCACGACGCCGCTCACTACAGCCTGGCCACGGGCAACGCCCTCATCCAGCACTTCCTGCAGGAGGCTGCTCAGCGCCGCTCCTGGGCCAGTGGTGAGGCAGCCCTGGCACCCTGGTGCTCCCTGTGCCCCGGGCATGGAGTATGAGGGGGTCGTCACCCCGCAGGGGAGGGACTCGCGGGGGGATTGGCACCGTCAGGGCGCTTTGGGGTGGGATGGAGGAGGCTGGGTGAGGCTGGGGGGCACATGGCCCCTTCTCCTGGGTGCCAGAGCTGCCTTTGGCTGTGCTGTCGCCAGCTGAGGTGGTGCTGAGCCTCGGTGTCTGCGCGTGCTTGCACACGCGTGTTCACACGTGTTTGCGTGGGAGGGGGTCTAAGAACACGGGTGTTTTCAGATGTGTCTGTGTGTGCACGTGTCTCCCCGTGTCTGCACTGCATCCCTGTCCTTCAGACCCGTGTACATCCCTGTATTTGTCTGTCTGTGTCCCTTTGAACACTGTGCACTCATGTATGTGTCCCCTGAGTGCCCCCACACCCACGCAGGCTCTGGTCCCCTAAAAACTTCCCCTGTTTCTCTTCCCTCCCGCTCTACCCCTCAGAAGAGGAGTCAACTGAGCAGACATCCCAGGTGAGGGTCTGCCAGGGGGTCCCCCAGGGCTCTCTGAGGTGGCACTGGGTCAGGGAGGACAGAGGTCACCGTGGGTGTGATGTCCCCTCTGCCCTGGTGTCTCCACAGACCTCCTCACCCAGCCAGTCATCCGTCAGGGAGAAGAGCAGCACCCCGAGGAAGAGGAAGGCCCCTCTGCCTCCCCTGGGCACCCTCAGCCAGGTGAGAGGGGGTCCCCCTTAGCTCCAGGTCCTCACCTGGCTCGCTTGCAGGGCACACCCCTGTGCCAGCCTCGGGGGGTCCACACCCTGCCAGAGCCTTTCCTTCTCTCTCTGGGGTCAGAAAGTGCCCTCAGGCACACGGTGGGATTTTTGGGGTGTCCCGTGCCAGGAGTTGGACCCGACGATCCTCGTGGGTCCCTTCCAGCTCGGGGGATTCCACGATCCTGTGATTACCCGCAGGACGACCGGGACGCCTACGAGGAGATCGTGCGGCTGCGGCAGGAACGGGCCCAGTTCCTGCAGAAGATCCGGGGCTTGGAGCAGCAGGAGAAGCAGCGCCGGGAGGTACCAGCTGCAGGGGCATGGGGAGATGCCACCCTGTCCCTGGGGAGCGGAGGGGACAGCGGGGATGGGGACAGCGAGGATGGGGACAGCGGGGATGGGGACAGCGGGGATGGGGACAGCAGGGATGGGGACAGCGGGGATGGGGACAGCATTCATCCCTCCCTGTTTTCTCTCTGGGTCCTGCTAGAGGGCAGAGCTGGACGAGGGCTCCCTGCGCTCCATGGAGAAGCAGGTAAAGGCCAGTGAGGAGCTCAGGGGTGCTCCTGGTGCTGGGAATGCCATCGGGACTCCGGCAGGAGCCAAGAGGACCCTATTCCCACGTCCTGCCCCACAGATCCAGGAGCTGGAGCAGCAGCTGGCGGCCCGGGATGGGGAGAAGGAGCAGCTGGGCAAGGAGGTGGAGGCTCTGCGGAGCCGCTTGTCCTCACTGGAGGTGGGTGTGGGCAGCAGCTGGCAGTGCCAGGGGTTGGGGGGTGTGTGTGTGTGAGGGTCACCACCACCCTGCGTCCCCAGAACGAGAAGGAGAACACGAGCTACGACATCGAGACACTGCAGGACGAGGAGGGAGACCCGCTTGAGTTCCCAGGTAGGGCCCTGAAGGCCTCCCAAGGTCACCTCGGGGGGTGGCGCTGGGGAGTGGGGGTGTGGGTGGGCACGGGTGGGCACCAAGCGGAGTTCCTGTGCCCCGCAGGAGCGGAGCTGCTGCTCTCCAAGAAGACGCTGAGCCCCTCGGCCGAGGAGCTGCTGGCCACGCTGCAGGGGCAGGTGCAGTCCCTCACCGTGCAGAACAAGGAGCTGAGGGACAAAATACAGGCACGTCCCCGTCTGTCCATCCGTCCGTCCCTCCCTCCTCCGGCCCCCTGTCCCGCGGGGGCCTCACGGTGTCCTCAGCAGGTGCTGGAGAACTACGAGCGGGACGAGAGCAGCGCGCCCGCCCCGGGGGACGTGGTCCCCGCCAGCCTCTACCGGGCCCTGCAGCGGGAGCTGGAGCAGCTGCGGGCACAGGGCGTGAGGGGCGAGGCCGGGGGGCGGCCGGAGGGGCAGCGCGGCACCACCGAGAGAGCCCCGGAACAAATCCCGGAGGGATTCCCGGAGGGAAGCGCGGCGCAGGGGCTCGCCGAGGAGCCGGCCTGGACGTGGGGCGAGTGCAAGGCGGCGCTGGGCGAGCTGCGGGTGCCACCGCCCTCCTCCTCCTCCTCCTCGAGTGCAGAGCTGGCGGAGGCGCGGGCGGCCCTGCAGCAGGCGCGGAAAGCTCTGGACGAGCGGGAGCAGCAGCTGAAGGAGCTGCAGGCCCGGCTGGAGGCCGCAGAGGCCGCGGCCTCGCCGGGAGCCTCCGCAGAGGAGGCGTCGAGGGAGAAGGAAGCGCTGCTGGAGCGCTGCGGGCGGGCGGAGGCCGAGGCCGAGGCGCTGCGGCGGGAGCTGGAGGCCAAGGCGCGGCCGGAGCCGGGAGCGCGCGAGGAGCCGGCGGAGCTGGCGGAGCTGCGGGAGGCGCTGGCGCGGCGGGAGGCCGAGCTGGGCGGCCTGCGGGAGCAGCTGGCGGCGCGGCCCGTGGGGCGGCGGGAGCACGAGGAGGCCCTGGCGCGGCTGCGGCAGGCGCGGGCCGAGGGCTGGGTGCCGCGGGACGAGCACGCCCGCGCCACGGCCGCGCTGGAGGAGCAGGCGCGGGCGCTGCGGGAGCGGCTGGCGCAGCTGGAGGCGGCGGCCGAGGCCAAGGGGCGCGAGGCCGCCCGGCTGGAGGCCGAGCTGGCGGCGGCCGTGCCGCGGGCCGAGCACGAGGCGGCGGCGGCGGCGCTGCGGGAGGAGGCGGCGGCGCTGGGCCGGCGGCTGGAGGAGCTGGGCCGGCGGCACGAGAGGACGTGCGAGGAGGTGTTCAGGGTGCAGCGGCAGGCGCTGTTCATGAAGAGCGAGCGCCAGGCGGCCGAGGACGGGCTGGCGGCGGCGCAGAAGCAGCTGGAGGAGGCGCGGGCCGAGGCGCGGCGGCTGCGGGAGCTCCACGGCCACGCCGAGGACGCGGCTCGGCTGGTCAGGGAGAGGGACAGGAAGGTAGGGGGGGGGCACGGGGGGGGGGTTTGGGGGGGTGGGGGGTCTGACGTTCCCAGCCCTCTGAAACTCGTTTGGCCTGAAAAGTCCCCTCGAGCTTGGTGCGGAAGCCAGAGGGAAACACAGCCACGCTCTGCCTGTGCTCCTCCAAACCCCACAACGCCTGGGAACCTCCTCCAGGGAGGATGAGACAGGACTGACTTGATTTCCCCCAGTTTGGCCCCAGTTCAGCGGCGCTTGCTCAAGCACAGGCTTCATTTGGGTGGCAGAGCTGGGCTAAACCAGAGCAGGAGCACCACGAAGTTCTGCCCTTATTCCCTATTCCTTTTCTCAGGGCTGTTCAGTTCAAACAGGCAAAGGTGGTGCTGGGAGAAGGACTCAGGGGCTTTTAATCCCAGGAAATACCCCCTGGAGGCAGCTCTGCCTCTGGGAGCTGCAGACGTGGAGTTACAGAATGGTTTGGGTTGAGCGGGATCCTAAAAATCATCCAGTGCCACCCCCCGCCACGGGAAGGGACACTTTCCACTATCCCAGGTTGCTCCAACCCAGCCTTGGACACTTCCAGGGATGGGGCAGCCACAACTTCTCTGCCCAACCTGTGTCAGGGCCTCCCCACCCTCCCAGGGAAGAATTTCCTCTGCTCTCCTGGGTCTTCCCTGGTTTTCCCTTCCCCTTCCCAGGCACGGGGTCCACCCAGGGCTGCACCCCAGCGGGGTTGGGGTGCGGGGTCCCCCTGACCTCTGTGCACTCTGCAGATCACGGAGCTCTCCAAGGAGGTTTTCAGGCTGAAGGAAGCCCTGAACACCCTCCCCGAGCCGGGGAAGCCGCCACAGTCCCCCCCCAACACCGCAGCGCTCCAGGACAGGATCCGAGCGCTGGAGGCGAAGCTGGAGGTGGGACCTGGGGGGTTTGGTGGCCGTCACCTGGTGGGTTCTGGGCTCCCACGAGCCCCCAGCCCCGTGGCCAAACCCCACCCCCTGTCCTGCAGGAGACAGAGGTGCGACACAGCAAGGTGGTGACGCTGTACCGGAGCCACCTGCTCTATGCAGTGCAGGTGAGACGGGGACAGGGCTGGGGGGACAACGGGGGACACCACTGGGGGGGACTGGGCCACCTGCCAGCCACGCCTTGGTGCCCACAGCAGGCAAACAAGGGGCTGGGATGGAGGCCGGAGAGACCTGGGGGAAGAGGTGTGGGGGACTGAGGGACTGGTGCCAGCCCAGGGGCGCTTGGGACACACACAGAGACCCCCTGATGTCCCCATCGATGTCCCCTCCACGCCAGGGCCACATGGACGAGGACGTGCAGAGGCTCCTGAGCCAGATCCTGAGGATGCAGCGGCTGCAGGAGCAGAGCAGATGAGCCCCTGCCAGCGTGGCAGTGCCATGGGGGGCGGTGGCACTGCCAGTGACACGGGGTGGGGACGGGTCTGTCACAGCACCCTCTGTGCCCCTTTGCTTGCCCCGTCACTGGCACCCACCCCCCGCACCCACCCGGGCCCCGCTGCCCCCCGACCCAGCACAGCAGCAATAAAGTATTTATAGTCACACCAATTTTGGCTCCTCTCTGGGGGCACCAGGGTGGGCACGGGGGGCTGTGTGGGGGACCTGGGGGGGACAGCAGGGGATCAGTGCCACCATCCCCAGCCCTGCTGTCCCCAGAGGGTGACCTTGAAGGAAGGGGGTTCGGTGGCGGCGTGGGAAGGTGAGAACCCTCTTGGCCAGAGCTGGAATCCCTTTCCCGTGAGCCTGGGGCCCCGAGCGTGGGGATCCCAGTGGAACAACACTGGGAAGTGTGTTGGTTCCCACGGGGGACGGCGTTTCCTGCCCGAGGAAGTGGGATAAGGCTGTGGCTTCCCGCTCCGCTGGGGACACTCCGGTCCCAGAGGCCTGGCCCTGCTGCGGTGAGAATTTTGGGGGACCGGGCTCCCCACGGGGCTGGGGGCAGAGGGGGGGGTGTTGGGGGTCTGGGGTGACCCCACAGCACGTGGTTTAGGGCACTGCAGGAGCCCCAAATCCAAGGAAGGTGAGGCATGTCCCTCCTGGGGTTGAGCCAGCCCAGGGACATGGCGGGAGGTGACAAGGGCAGGATCTGTCCCTGTGGGGCTGGGCTTGGGGACAGCAGGGAGCTCAGCTGGGCCCCTGGGCTGGGTTTTGGGGGTCTCTCTGAGGGATGGTCCCACCCTGGATGTCCATGGGGGTGGGGGCCATCCCAGGGTGCAGGTCCAGGCCTGGAGTGATCCTAAACCTCGATTCCAGGCACGGGACTGCAGGGGTGGCTGCAGGGCCTGGTAGGAAACTGTGGGAACAGCAGGAATTTTCATTCCCTCTCTTCCCTGGCAGCAGGATCTGGTCACCACAGCCAGAATCCATCCCTGTCCCCAGGGTGTGTGGCACAGCCAGAGGGGACACTGAGGCACAGCACTGTGGGGTGGCCCAGAGAGGGGTTTGAACCCCCCCCCCGGCTTCAAGGCGATGTCCCCAGACCCTGTGGTGTCCCTGCTGTCCCCTGCCCTGGGGTTTGATTGTCCTGCCTGTCCCCACAGGTCACTGGGCAGCTCCTCTGAGCCTCCTGACATGAAGTGGCTTTGGGTGGTGGCTTTTGTGGCACCTGCCTGCACCGTCCCCTACAACGGCACTGGGGACAGGGACGATGGGGACAGAGGTACGGGGGACTGGGGGGACTGGGATGGAAGTTGGGAAGAACAGGGGACTGGGATGGAGGGATTGGGGGACTGGGAGGGAGTATGGGGGGGAACAGGGGACATGAGGGGACAGAAACAGGGGCGTGGAGGGATTGATGGTGGAGGAAAAGGGACACTGGGGGCCTGGGGACAGGAGGGCACCAAGGGCAGAGCCGGGGGTCTGGGGGCACTGGGGTGTTGGGAATGGCACTGGGGGGCCCAGCACAGACTCTTCCTGCCCCAGTGTCACCCCCACCATGGCGTGACCCCCTGACCCCTCTCTGGGCCCCCTCCCGTGTCCCCCCCAGCCCGCTGTGTCCCCCAGCACAGCCCCCTGGGCACCGAGGTGCTGCTGCAGTGCCCGGGGGGTCCGGCCGAGTGGCGCCAGGGGGACACCGTCCTGGGCACGTCCCCTGCCCCGGGACTGGCCCTGCCCAACACCAGCCTGGCCCACGAGGGCAACTACAGCTGCCACCACCCCGGCACCGGCGAGACCTGGGCCACCATCTGCCTGCACCTGGGCTGTGAGTGAACCCTCCCCAGCCCCTCCCTGGCCCCCAGTGCTGCTGGAGGGGGTCCCCTGGGGACACCAGCAGTGGGGTGACCCCTGTCCCCTTCCCCAGACCCCCCCTCTCCACCCGCCATCGAGTGCTGGGCCACCAGTTACCCGCAGGCTGTGAACTGCTCCTGGGCTCTGACCCCCGACCCGCTGCTGGACACCGACTTCGTGGCCACGTACAGGTCAGTGAGGGGGTCCCCAAAGCCCGGCTGAGCCCCCCCTGTGTCTGTGTCACCCCTCCCTCACCCAGCTGCCCCCTGTGCCCCCCAGGCACGGCACAGACACGGGTGAGTGCGAGCGCACGGGGCCACGGAGCTGCTCCTTTGGGGACCTGCAGGTGTTTTCCCTCACCCCCTACGTGGTGAACGTGACTGCTGTGAACCCCCTGGGCACTGCCTCTGGAATCCTGCCCTTCCTCCTGGAGAACATCAGTGAGTGCAGCTGGCATGGGGGGACACAGGAGTCCCCTCCACACCCGTCACACCTCACCCCCCACGGGTCTGATCCGGGTACCTTTGGGTCTTTCCCCTCTGGTTTCTCCCCTCCTTGGGATGTGGAATCATCAGTGTGATGATTTGGGGATCTCAGGCCGTCTCTGCAGCCTGGATTGCACAGCTCAGCCCACAGGGAGGGGATACATGGTGTCCCTGGATCCTCCTGGGTGTCCCTGGATCCCCCAGGCACCATCTCCCCCTTCATTTAAAAAAGAAGTAAAAAGACTTTTTACACGGGTGGTAGGACATGGGGAATGGTTTTAATCCACACAAGGAGAGATTCAGATGGGATATTGGGAAGGAATTGTTCCCTGGGAGGGAGGCCCTGGCACAGGTTTTCCCAGAGAAGCTGTGGCTGCCCCATCCCTGGAAGTGTCCAAGGCCAGCTTGGATTGGGCTTGGAGCAACCTGGGCTAGCAGAAGGTGTCCCTGCCCATGGCAAGGGTGGAACTGGATGGGCTTAAAGGTCCCTTCCAACCCAAACCATTCTGGGATTCCCTGATTCCTTATCTCCCTGTTCCTCAGTAAAACCAGACCCCCCTGAGGACCTGAGGGTCTCCCCCATCCCTGGGGAGACCACGAAGCTGCTGCTGGAGTGGAGCCCTCCGGCATCCTGGCCCTTCCCAGAGTACTTCCCACTGAAGTATCACCTCCGCTACGCCCGGGACAACGATTCTGTCCCCACCACGGTACTGCCACCCCCCTGCTCCCACCCGGGGCAAACTGAGGCTGCCCTGCACACACAGGGCCGTGTGCCCGGGTGTCCCTAACCCTGCTGTCCCCAGATCGGGCCATTCGAGCTGACATCCCACATCCTGACCGACGTGGAACCCGGGACCCTCCACCACATCCAGGTGGCCGCCAAGGAGGTGGCGGATTTTGGGGAGTCCAGCGCCTGGAGCCCACCGGCCTCGGGGACGCCTTGGAAGGGGCTGTGATGGGCAGGGCAGGGCCACTGTCCCCTGTCCCACCGAGGGACCTCAGGAACGGGGGCAGGAACGGGCAATAAACCGGCAGCAGGCTCTGCCCCTGTTCTGACTGTGGGATGTTTGTGACGGCTGAGCTGCCCCTGGGGTGGTCCCTTCACTGCCCCAGGACAGTCCCTCTTCTGCCACTGGGGAAGGTCCCTTTGCTGCCCGAGGATGGTCCCTTTTCTGCACCTGGACGATCCCTTCGGTGCCTCAGGACTGTCCCTTTTTACTGCCCCAGGATGGTCCCTTTCCTGCCTCAGGACGGTCCCTATTCTGCCCTCGGGGACTGTCCCTTCACTCCCCCGGGACGGTCCCTTTGCTGCCCCGGGACGCTCCCTGTGCTGCCCCTGGGGTGGATCTCTTTTCTGCCCTTTGACATTCCCTTTTCTCCCCTTCGACGTTCCCTTTTCTGCCCTCTGACGGTCCCTGTGGTGCCCTCGAAATCCATCAGCCCCATTCCCGCCCCGCCATGGCCACAGGGGCGGGCACAGCGCCCTGAACCCCCTCAGCGCCCCCCGGGTGCCTTCGTTGACAGACATCTGAGACAACCAATAGCAGGCGAGTATTCGCCGGCCGGCGGCCCGCTCCACCAATGAGCGGCGGGGAAGGGCGGGGCTATTTTTAGGGAGCGGCGGCGCTGAGGCGTGGGCGGCCATGTTGGACGCGGGCTGGGTGCGGGCACCGTGCTCGCTGTGGGGTCACTGATCACCGTGGGGCCGTTACACCCAAACCGGAGCCCCGGGGCCGTTACTGACCCAGACCGGAGCCCCGGGGCTGGTGTGTCGCCCCCCCCCCCTGCTGGTGCCCGGCGGTCATTACACGTCGCTGCCTTCCCGCCCTCCGGCAGCGGGCGCTGCTCCGTTCCCGCCGCCCGCGGCCCCTGCGCGCGGGGCCGGGCGGCCCCGGGGCGCGGCCCCTCAGGGGCTGAGGCGATGGCGGGGCCCTGGGGGTGAGGCCGAGACGCTGAGGGGTTTCGGGGGAGGGGGGGGGGAAAGGACCCTAAAGGTTATCTGTTCCCACCCCTGCCATGGACAAGGACACCTTCCACCAGACCAGGGTGCTCCAACCTGGCCTTGGACGTTTCCAGGGATGGGGTGGCCACAGCTTCTCTGGGAAATCCATTCCAGCCCCTCATAACCGTCACCGTCAACAGCTTCCTCCTAATATCCCATCTAACCCTGATCTCACATTCCCAGTGCCTTCTTCCTTCACACCCCCTCCTAAGACCTGCATTTGTGTCCAAGGCCAGGTTGGACAGGGCTTGGAGCAACCTGGGCTAGTGGAAGGTGTCCCTGCCCAGGGCAGGGGGGTGGAACTGGATGGGCTTTAAGGTCCCTTCCAACCCAAACCATTCTGGGATTCTCTTCAGTCCCTCACCCTGTAGTGACATCTCAAGAGGCCCTGGTGGCACCCAGTGTTCCCTGGGGCTTTTCCAGGACACTGGGATAGCCCTGCTTCCCTCCGTGAGCCCCAGCGCCTTTGCTGGGCTTTGCTGGTGCTTGCAGAGAGCTCTGCTTTTCTTCAGAATTCCCTTTTCCATGTTTAGCCAAAGCTGGGGCAGGACTCTCCTACCCTCCAGAGAACCCTGGGGCTTTCTCTGCGATTTGCTTAGGACCCAGAGACCTGCCACCTTCCAGAGAGCTCCGAGGGCTTTCCCAACCTTTCCCAGGCTTTGCTGCCCTCCAGATTTCCTTGGCGCCTTTGCCAACCTTTGGAAGGTTTGGAAGTGTCCTTCTGCCCTTTGGGGAGCCCCAGGACCTTCTCGGAATTTTCCGGGGCCCTGGAAGCTCTCCCTGTCCTCAAAGGGCATTTTGGAAAAGGGCTGGTGAAGTTCCCTCTCTCTCCAGCTGATGGCACGATTGGGAGCCTGTGGAGCAGAGATTTTTTTTTTTCCCAGAAAGGCAGACGGAGCGTTGGAAAACGTCCCAGTTTTCCGTCTCGAGTATCCGAGATTGAAGCAGCGCGGTCTCGGCCTCGCACCACGCCAGCATTCCCACCAGGAATGAGCGCAGGGAAGAGCCTGGTTCTTATAAAATGAGAAAATAAATACATGTCACCGGGTCAGGGATGAGACCGGAGTTATCTGCGGGACAAACACCCGGCAGCAAAGGAATTCCAGCCCCAGGAAGGGGCTCCCACCAGCAGGAATTAATGGGATGTCAGCCCACAGGAGAGCTTCCTTCCATAGGACATGTGTGATCGGGGCAATGATCCCTCCAGGCTTCCAGCTCCTCCTGAGCCTGACTTACAGCTGTGTAACCTTCCAAACACACAGCAAAGGGAAAAATCCCTGGGAAAGTGGCGGCTCCCTTCGGCCTCACGCTGACAAATCGGCCCTTGTGTGTCCGTTCCTTGATCCAGCGTCATTCCAGACTGGCTGGGCCGAACACCTGGGCTGTCCTGGGGTGATCCTATAACCCAAACAGCCTCTGGGTTAATCCTGGCCTGGCTGGGATGTGCTTTGGAGCAGCCAGTGGCTCGGGAATGCGGGTTTACAAGGTCTTGCCGTGGCAAAAAATGAATTATGGATATGGGCACAAATTCCCCCTCCTGATTTTGCTTTGCAGTTCGTGGATTTTGCTGGGCGAGCAAGAAAAGACAATAAATTATACTCCTTATTTCAGGCAGGCAGAGTTTAATACCTAAAGCCAGGACCAATTATTTTTATTCCTGGCTCTGTCTCTTGCATCTGTGGATGACCTTAGGAAGGACATCAGCCCTCCAGCAAAATTCCCATATTTTTAGGATGACAATGACGACTAAAACCTCACAAGGTGCTGGAGTGGGACTAGTTAATATTCAAAAGGCTCTTTCAGCTTTTTGTTGATTCAGATCTTACCGAAGCTGCTGCTGCAACACGAGGTTTGCATTGTGAAAATCGCTTTAAACCAGCAGAAATTCCACATTCTTTCTGAAACGCGACGGCAAATTCATGAGAGCTTTTCCAGGATGGTTCCTGTCGGCTCAGTTTTGCGCGTAGTTTGTTTTTTTTCCTCCTCTTAATCAAAAATCTTTGATTTTAGGGTCTGATTAAAAAAACATCCTTGGCAGGGCAGGTTTTATTGGTGCCTGGCAGCTCTCAAATGTCACAGATGTTCCTCCATCGTTTCTGTTCGGATTCTGTGTCTCCAGTTTTCCCCGTAAGCAAAAGACACCACTTTTGATTAACTCCCTTCTTTATTAATTTCTTCTTGTCCTTGGTATCCCCGTTGCCGGAGAAAGAGCTCTCTGGGAATTTGGGAACGCACACAACTGCACAACAAACCCTCTCAGTCAATGAAACCGTGGGCCAACGTCTCGTGAGACGCTTTTCCAACGGGGATCCGTGATCTCCGAGCAAGCTGTGGAAGAGAATCGCTGCAGGAGGAGCTTTTTTTGCTCCTAAAACACGATTTCCCTGGGTTTTCTGGGCCAGCAACACACGGGTGTGTAACTCAAGCCACGACTTGGGAAGAAGGGAGCTGCATACCCTGCCTTTCCTGGGTGGGGGAGCCAGTCCTGGATAGATCCTGCTGGATCTTGGCAGTCCTCACTTAGATCCTTTCCAGCTTGACCTCGGGGATAAGGGGCTTTTTGGGGAGCTGCCCCTTACAAACCTTGTCCTGATCTTCTCGCACCTTCTCAAGGCTCCTGTGTTTAGTTTGGGGCTCGTTCTCCCTCAGGATGAAGTAACTTCACAATTCCAGAGCTCCTGAGTGACCCCCCCTCTGTGCCAGGCTCTGCTGGGGCAGGGAAAGGGTTCCCGGTGCCGTCCCCTCCCTCTTTTCCTTTTACAGCACCTCCAGCTGCAATAAAAGCTGCTGATTCCCATTTAATGGATGATGTTGGTCACTAACAAGCTCACCTCCCTCTTAAAACCCAAGGCTGATCCCAGGAGATCTAATTTAGGAAGCACGTGGAAGGCAGGGGTGTCCTCGAGGGCGGAACCTCCCTGCAGGCAAAAATATTCCGGCCTGGAATATTTTTATCCACCAAGCTGAGCTGCCAGAGGCTCTCAGCACCACCTGAGCGTGGTGGAGGACACCCTCACCTTGACAACAGGGATTCATGGAGTGTGCAGGCACTTCTGGGTGGCAGCAGGAAGAAATTCTTCCCTGTGAGGGTAGCGAGGGGCTGGGATGGATTTCCCAGAGAAGCTGTGGCTGTCCCATCCCTGGAAGTGTCCAAGACCAGATTGAAGCAACCTGGGATAGTGGGAGGTGTCCCTGCCCATGGCAGGGGGTGGGAATGGATGATCTTTAATGTCCCTTCTGACCCAAACCATTCTGGGATTCTGGGATTCTCTAAATCCTTTTTCCCAACAAGGACATTTGCTTCCAGTGATATTCCCATCTTCTCCTCAAAGTGCTGGGTGATGTTGGGGGGCGGGAGCACTGTTGTATTTATTAATATGGGAAAGCTTGAAGTCATTTATGGTCCTCCCAGTGATCTGATCTTTGTGTCTGAGCAGATCTCCAACCTACCTGTGCTTGGAGTCTCCATCTCCTTCCCCTCCCTGAACAGCACCCGAACTTCCAACCCGCCTTTTCCACTCCACAATCCGGGAAAGGGCCCCATCCACGGCCTGTGGTTTGTGTGAGTGCCAACTCTGCGTCAGAACCCCCCCAAAATCGTGACACCCACCCTCACAAACACCCTTGTGGTGTGAGTGACAGGGAGCCAGAGGGGATCTCGGGGTGTCCAGAGACAACCAGGAGACATGAAAGCCGACGGCTTCACCCTCTTCAATATGGTCTTCTTTAAACTATGTTTTTACTTCGGATTCGGGCTGCCAATAACTCATTCAAACAATGATCTAATGCCTGTGTGAATGTTTGTAAAACCTCACTGCTCTGGCAGGTTGAGCTCTTGCCAAAAAGCAATCACATGTAATTAGGGAGATGGAATTTGAATATCCCGGCCTTGCAGTGCCGCTTATTTTCCAGTCGTGTTTGTACCACTTGAACCATCCCATCAACTGGGGTTTGTGGGACACGCTCCTGTCTCCAAAGGGATCTTCTCTGTGGGCACCACTGCCAAAAACCTGCCTGGAAAGTGGCTGGGAGGAGATACCTGTGCTGGGCTGGAACTGCCAGTTGTGCCCGATGGGCATCACTGGCTTGGCTTTGGAGGAATTAAGGATATAAGGAATTCCTTATGTACTCCCCTGGGGCTGCCACAGTCCCACACCGGGCTGTGATCAATTAATGGCCATGTCCTTTCTGGGAAGAGCTTTGTTCATGCCCGAAGGCAAGAGGAGGGGAAAACTTTGCAGGATAAAATCAGCATCACGCCCGTGTGACAGCTGGAAATGGCTCTGCTGGTTTCTCTCACATCACCTGCTCATCCCTCCTTTTCCTTGGACAATGCCAGAGTGACAAGGACAGAACCTGGCACAGGCAGAGCCCCAAATGGGCTTCCAGGTTCTCTCTCCACCTTCCAGTGTCTCCCGCTGTGCAGAAAATTCCTGAGGAGGCTTTTTAGTCGTGTTGATCCCTGAGTGAGCACTGGGAGCATCTAAAAAGCTCAGAGCTTCTTGAGGGAACACCTGGAAAATCCCTTTCCCTGACAGCCACACGGCTTGACAGGGCTCCTGTAGGATTGGTGAAGTAGAGCCATGGAATAGTCTGGATTGACAGGAATCTTTAAAGTCCAGCCCCTGGTCAGTGGTTGCTGCTCACACAAGTTCCCAGCTTGGTGGGAAATTTGAGCCTGTCCAGGCCAGGAGACCCCAGGAGTTCCTGAGGAAAAGGAATGAGGTATTCTTTTCCCACATGGAATTTAAATTGCAGTCTTCACCCTCTCACCTGGCACCTGAGGCCCCAAAGGACACTTCCAAGCAAGTTGGGAATTTCAACATGGACAGTTAGATGAGAAAACTGGCCTTGAAATTCCTCCAACATCCTGGGAATTCCCTTCACTCCCTTGTCCTGTTCTGCACTTCCTGGGGTGTTGTCCTGAAACAACAGGAGGTCAGGGACATGCCCAGGTCAGGTTCTGTGGGACCAGGAGCTGTTTTTTTATGGGAGGAATTCTTTCCTGAATGTGGGAGAGGAGAGGTGGATTCTGCTCCCCAGTGGGGTTTGAAATCCTAAATTCCAGCCAACAGTCATCACATAAACTTGTGCTGAAGAACCTGACCTAGTTTGAATAATTGGAGGTAATTGTCAGCTCTTTCCAAATGACAAAACCCTTAATCACCAGCAGATGCTCAGCCAACCTCACAAAAAAGGCTGGAAACCCACGATGGAATGGGGAGTATTGTTGTCCCAGAGGCACCAAGTTTCGGGAATGGGCAGGAATCTTCCTTAGGGGTTTTTCCAATACATGGTCAGATGCTGGGACTGGGGTTTGAGCTCATGGCCTGGGCATCTCTCCAGAAAATCTGTCACTGTGCCGTGAGCACAGGGATGAGCGACACCAAAGTATCAGGGAACAATTTTGAGATGGAGCAACTTTGGAAAGAGGAGCTGAAAGTTTTGCTGTCCCAGATCCTCGAATCTGGACTCTCAGATCCCTGGGATAGCCTGGGCTTTCCTGAAGCTTTTGAGGGGTTTAATGTGAGCCTGTAAGGTTGGCTGCAGGTGCTCGATGGGTGAGATGTGACTTCATAGTTGTATGAAATTTAGGGAAAGGAACGCTCCAAGATGACGTGAAGGGGCCTGGCTGAGGGAAAATGAAGGATTTGCTGGCAGGATTAGACAAGGCAGAGCTGAACCAGAATGGATGGGCAGGGAACAAGCCAGAGCACTTGCAGACTCCAGCAACCAGGGCTCCCAGTTTTCCTTCTGTACAATTAGGGAAGATGGGAACCCCCGGAAGTGGTCGGGGCAAGGAGTTGTCCTTGTCCCCAGGCAGAGGAGACAGAGGAACTCTGGTTCCAGGGTGGTGTAATGAAGTGTTGCCGTTGCTCTGGAGTGACTCGCAGCACATTTGGTGTGTTTTACAGCTCGTGGTGTTCATCTATTCCCGTAGAACCTCCTGCAGTGGGACTAATAATCGAGGATCCTGACTGGAAACCAACAGCTCCCTCGGGAATGTGTCTGGGACAAGACTCATTCTGGGGTCTTTGAAGTGGGCAGGGATGTGGAAACAGTGACAGCAGCGCCGTTCCCGTGAGCCAGGGGGTCTCCCACGGGGGAGGGGGTGGAGGTGTGTGGCCAAAAAAAGGTGAAAAATGAGCCCCCACAGCTTTGGGGAGAGGTCAGTCTGTCCATGATGCGTGGGTAGGGCTGGGCTCTTCCCGGATCCCTGCTGGAAAATCCCGGAGCGGTGGCACAGGCTGGGGGGATTGGAGCTGGTGAAGGGGGAGGTGGAGGGGAAGAAGAAGAAGGTGAAGTGTCCTCCAGTGACACAAAGGGCAGGAGAGGCACCTTCCAAAATTCTGCAGGGACAGTCTTAGGCAAAAACTTCCCGAGTGGGGAGATGGAGCTCTGCTAAACCCTCGTGGACACACAGCCTTCCCCAGGGCCTGCTGATGGTGTGACCAAATCCTGCTCTGTCCCACGGGGTCTTGGAATCACAGGATCCCAGAACAGTTTGGCTTGGAAGGGACCTTAAAGCTCATCTCATTCCACCCCATGCCATGGACAGGGACACCTTCCACTAGCCCAGGTCGCTCCAACCTGGCCTTGGACACTTCCCGGGATGGGGCAGCCACAGCTTCTCTGGGAAAACCTGTGCCAGGCCCTCCCCACCGTCCCAGGGAACAATTCCTTCCCAGTATCCCACCTAACCCTGGCAGTGGGAAGGGAAATTTCTTGACAGGGGGTTGGTTTCTCCTCAAGGGACAGAGAGCTGGGAGGTGAGCAGGACAACACAGCTCTCTGGGGGGGTCCTCACCCACCAGGGACCAGGCAGAGATGGGAACCAGAGCCCAGAGCACCCGTGACAGAGCTGGGGACAGGGACACCTTGGATGTCACTCAGGATGGAGGTGGGATGGACTGGTGGCCCAGGGGAGGTTGGAATGGAGCTGCTGGCTCAGGGAGAATGGAATGGGGCTGGTGGATCAGGAGAGGATGGACTGGAGCTGATGGCTCAGGGGAGGCTGGAATAGAGATGGTGGCCCACGGAAGATGGAATGGGGCTGGTGGCCCAGGGAGGCTGGAATGGAGTTGCTGGCCCAGGGAGGATGGAATAGAGATGGTGGCCTAGGGGACACTGGAATAGAGATGCTGGCTCAGGGGACACTGGAATGGAGCTGCTGGCCCAGGAGAGGCTGAACTGGAGTTGCTGGATCAGGGGAGGATGGAATGGACTTGCTGGACCAAGGAAGGTGGGAATGGAGATGGTGTCCCAGGGGAGGATGGACTGGAACTGCTGGCCCAGGGGAGGATGGACTGGAGCTGATGGCCCAGGGAGGATGGAATGGAGTTGCTGGACCAAGGAAGGCGGGAATGGAGCTGATGGCTCAGGGGAGGCTGGAATGGAGCTGCTGGATCAAGGGAGGTGGGAATGGAGCTGGTGGCCCAGGGGAGGCTGTACTTGAGCTGGTGGCCCACAGGAGGCTGGAATAAAGATGGTGGCCTAGGGGACACTGGAATGGAGCTGCTGGCCCAGGGGAGGCTGAACTGGAGTTCTGGCTCAGGAGAGGCTGGACTAGAGCTGATGGCCCACGAGAGGCTGGTTGGGGGCCATAAACTCCTGTTGGGGCACTCCAGACCCCGACAGAACCACATCAGCCGCATGAACTGGTCGTGGCCTCAAGCAAAAGGCCGTTTCTCCCCCGCTGGCTCCTGCCAGATCATCCCAGCCCAGACTCAGGGCCTCCCGTCCCCTTTCTGAGCTGCTTTTCATGTGTCTCTCCCCGAAGCAGGGCTGGGACAGCCTCCAGCAAACCCTTCTGACCAGTCACCCAGCTCTGGCAGGTCACTGGGGCTGGAACAAACTCCATCTCTCGCCTCTCTACGGCGCTCCAGCCCAGACGTCCTCCTCGGCGTCCCCTGCCAGCATTGTAATGAAAAATGGCTCTTCTACTCCTGTCTGCTTCCATCTGAATCCCTCTAGGAAAGATCTCGTGTGCTCCAGCCCTTTGCTGCTGAAATTAGCACTGGCATCCTGCAGGATTCCGGGGCCTGACTCGCGTTCAGCGGCGGGAAGGGCCGAGACAAGTTGGATTTGAGAGCCAAGTGGCCAAAGGAACACGCTGAAGAATAACACAGCGAGCAGGAGGCGCTCCAGCGAGGCGGCAAAATCATCCTGCTGAGGAGAAACCCCCCCCCAAAAAACGTGTTCTTGGGGTCTTGCACGACCCAGGGAGGGTTAAAAGCCGTGGCACAGCCTTTGGGACAGCTGCAAAATGCTGGAGTGGGCACGGGGGTTGGAATAGAATGACAGTTTTAGGTCACTCACAAAGCTTTCTAATTACGATTTTTTTTTTGGGGGGGGGGGAAATCGGTGTGTTTTATTCTGTAAGTGCTGGACATTCCACGATTGCTGTGTTTAATAAATACAGCGGGGGCTCCTAGGAGACTGAATGGGGCTGAATGAATGAAGTATGTGAGACATCTGAAACCTATTAGCCGGAGCAAACTGTTGGAGAGGCAGGAATTCTTCTCTTTTTAAAAATATTTATACGTTCTGCTTTCATGTCAGGCCAACGTCTTATTTGGGGTTATGTTCCAGTGGAAGGAAAGGTGTGTCGGGGGGGAAATGCAGGGGGAGGGGAGGTGCATTTTTGGTCCAGTCCCAAAAGGAGCAGAGGGGCTGGGTGGCTTTAGGAGCCACATTTTCCTTTCAGGATCCAACCCAGCGTGTTGAAATATGAGGTGACATTGGCCAAACCTCTGTGGGGATGGATGTCTTGGGGCCTGGGTGTGTTTTGGGGATGGATGTCTTGGGGCTTGGGTGTGTTTTGGGGGTGGATGTCTTAGGGTTTGGGTGTGTTTTGGGGATGGATGTCTTGGGGCTTGGGTGTGTTTTGGGGAGTAGACTGGGCTCGTCCCGCCTTGGGAAAGCTGCACAGCCCTCACCAGCTCAGGTTTATGGATGCCCTGAGACTTGGTTAATCTGGTTTTGATATTTAGAGAGGAGTGAGTGTGCACAGCCAGCGTCTCCTCCACCACATGGACAGCTCCAGGAGGTCCCACCGGTGTCCAGCACCAGCAGGAATGATGCCACATCCCTCCCTGCCCTGCTCTCCGAAGGAAGGTTTCCACCCAGGCTTCTCTTCCTAGTGCAGAATTAGCTCATTGACTTAGGACAAGGCAGAAAAACAGGGAAGATGGGTGGGAAGAACATGGAATGTTCCACCAGAGACTAAGCAGAGCTAACACCTCTTCAGGAGCCGCTTCACCTGCAGAGAAGTCTCTGGGAAGGGAAATAGTTGACAACACCCGAGTTCATCCCGGGCATAAACCCTCCAAACTCCTGGGATGGACATTTCCTGCTGGAAGTTGTGTTTAGGGACTGATGCCTTGCACAAATCCGGGGCAGGTCTCCCACCTTTGGGGCTTGGCTTTGTGTCTCGGGAGCTGTTGGGATTTCCCAAGACACGGAGTGATGTTTGCAGTCCCCTCTCCTCGTGCAGCAGCTCCGGATCAAAGCGAACGACGGTGTCGGAAAGGTCTGGATTCTACAGCGTTTTCCAACTGATAAGAGATATGTCAATGATTCCTGCTTTTTCTGTGATCTTTATTCAGCCCCATTTTATTGCATCCAGCACACACACACTCGACCCTTTTCCTTCCAGGCTTCCTGAGACAAAAATGTGGAGTTTTAGGAAACTCGGAATTTGCAAATGTCTTCCATTAGCCTTCTAATCCTCCCCAAACTGATTAGATCGGAGGATATCTCCCCCTGCATAGGAAACAGATGTTCTCCTTCCAGCAGGGACATGCAGGAGGCATCATTAAATCTGTTTAGTTTAGAGGCTCTTGGAGATGGGATTGCTCTTCCTGCTTACGAGTTGCTTCCACCTTCAATGTCTGGGTCTGGTTGAGTTTAGAGTGGGGCCAGCAATGGATTTCTGTTGAGGTTTTTTTCACCATCAATGGGGAGAAATTCAACCTCCCCGAGGAGAATTTTGGGGCAGTTTTTGTTTGGCATCTTTCAGAGGTGGGTTCTCTAAACACGACTGGGGCACAGGATGAGGCTGATTCTCATTTCTTAAGGGAACAGTCTCACCTCCAGATTCCAGGCGCCCCCTGAGTGGATTTAATTCTTCCTAGAGCTTGTAGGGGTGAGGAAACATCATTTTCCATCCCCCTGAGTGCACTTTGTCTGTGCCATGTGGTCGCCATCAGTGGAGGGATCTGGGTGGATTTTTGTCACCTGTAACTCTCGATTTTTCACAGCTCCTCTTTTTTATTTTTCTTTTCTTCTTTTGACCAGGTTCAAACAAAATCATGTTTTCTCTGAAGACGCTGAGGGAAGTTGCTCAGGTTTCCTGCCCCATCCCTGGAAGTGTCCAAGGCCAGGTTGGAGCAACCTGGGATAGTGGAAGGTGTCCCTGGGATGGAACGGGATGAGCTTTAAGGTGCCTCCCATCCCAAACCCTCCTGGGATTCTGTGATTCTAAGTGTCAGTGCTGTTTCCAAAATGGCTTTATTTTACTTTTGGGGTGTTCACAGTGTGTCTGTGTGGGGGTAGCGGTTGCATTTCAGAATTTCCAGGGCTGTTACAGCTTTTCCCCTTTTTTCCCCAAACAAGTTCCCGAGGTATAAATTCTCCCTCCTGAGATCTCTGCTCTCCACTAAAATAAAAATCTCCAGATATCAGAGAAGCTGAATAAAAAAACTGAATAAAGAAGCTGAATCAAACCTTCCCCTCGCTGGAGGAGGTTATTTAAGGGTTACACCAGAGCAGTTTAACAACAATGCAGCGTTGTTTTATGCGCTGGACACATTTTCCACCCCGTGTGGATGGGAGTGCCAGCGACAAAACGCTTTGGAAAAAGCGCCCCGAGCGTGAGCCAAGAATTCCCTTCATCAGCCTTTCGCTAGAGGTGCACGATTTAGCACGGGCCTTCAGACACATTTCGGGAGGAGTGGCTCCTCCAGGCCTCTTGGGAGCACCATTTCCACGTCTTTTCGGGCCGGCTGGACACGTCACCCGCAGCCCTGGAGGGGGACGGGTGTTCTCCAGCCACAAACGGGTGGTTAAGGGGGTGAAGTGACCCGTGAAACGCGATGAAGATGAGCTGGAGCTCAGACAGGGGACGGAGCAGCCCTGTCAGGTGCTGAGCAGCTGCTGAGTTAAACACGGCTCTGGTTAATTAGAAGCGACTCCGAGCAGCGCTCTGGGTCAGGAGAGGCAGTGGAAGCGTCACCAGAACCTCGTCTGGGGACTCGGGAGGAGGAGGAGGAATTCCAGGATTGGCTTGAACTGCTGGGGGGGGGGGGTTTAATAACATCCCTTTTCCTCGAAGCGGAGGGACAAGACCAACCTCTCTGCTCTCTGTGAGCAGGGACGGGACCCTGGAACAGCTGGAGCTGTGCCAGGAATGTTGGGATATATCTCAGGGAAAGGTTCTTCCTCCCCCGGCGGGTGGTGGGCACTGAACAGGTTCCCCAGGGCAGTGATCACGGCCCCAGAGCTCCAGGAGGGTTTGGATGATCCTCTGAGGGATTGTTGGGGTGTCCTGATGATCCCTGGGGGTCCCTTCCCGCTCAGGATATTCCAGGATTCTACAGAAATCCTGCTGCATTGTTGCTGTGGATGTTTCTGTGTTCGTAGGGGACAAATGAACCCCAACTCCTGGAATAAAGAGGGGCAGGGGGTGGAGAAGAACAAAAGCAAACCCTGGGGAACATGTCCAGAACTCTTGGACAACGCTCTGAGGGACAGGGGGGGATTGTTGGGGTGTCCTGGGCAGGGCCAGGAGTTGGATCAATGATCCTTGTGGGTCCCTCCCAGCTCAGGTGACTCTGTGGTTCTATAATTCTATGAAAATCATTAGAACTGATGCAAATGAAAAACCAGCAAAACCAGCAGTGATCCAAACCCGAGAGCAGCTGGATCATGTGTGAGACCAGCGGGTTGAGGGAGGGGATTCTCCCCCTCTGCTCCCCTCAGGTGAGACCCCACCTGCAGAGCTGCCTCCAGCTCCGGGGTCCTCAACATCAGAAGGATGTGGAGCTGCTGGAGAGAGTCTAGAGGAAACCACGGAGATGCTCCAAGGGCTCTGGAGAGACTGGGAGAGCTGGGGGTGTTCAGCTGGAGAAGAGAAGGCTCTGGGGAGACCTGAGAGCCCCTTCTAGGGCCTAAAGGGGCTCCAGGAGAGCTGGAGAGGGACTTGGGACAAGGAGTGACCTCGGACTGAGGAGGAAGCAAAGCTGCACTTGAGGCAGAAGAGACTCATCACTCCTGTTGTCGCTTCTGCAGCTCCTTCAGCAGCAGTGGCCAGATGGTGGTTTCTGGCCACATGGCCAGTAGCCACTTCCAGGTTTATTTCCATAGGGATATTCCAGGCCAGAGGGCACGACTTCCCCGCTGTTCCTGGACTCCCACTCTCCCCATTTTCTTGGAGCACCTCAGTGCACTGGGCTTTCTGGGCTTGTGTCCTTAGTACCATCTCCTGAGCTTGCTTCCAGCCTTTCCTTTAGGGAATAACTGGATTTGTCAGCCCAGTAGCTGGAACAGTTAATTTGCATCAGAATAAACAGCCCAAAATCTGCCCTAAGCTTTGAGCACAAATGCAGTGAAAAACTGCTGCTCATCCCTTACACAACCACCCAATTCCGGCTCCCTCGGTGCTGAGTTTTGTCTGAATACCACCAGGAGAATTTGTTTGAATTCCAACTTGCCGGAAACCAGAGATTCCTGGGAGATTTCCAAGCCACTTGCTAAACCTCACTGGATTTTGGTTGCTCTGTCACACGTGAACCCGAAGTTCTGGGGGTGCTCTGACCCCCCCCAGCAGTGGGGTTGTCCTGCCCCCCTCCCCTGGTGTCACACTGACCCTTTCACAGTCTCTCTGTGTCAGGCTGTGGTTTGTATTTGTCCTGTTTCTCCCATTCCCAATATCTCATGGAGTTGTGGAATGGCTTGGGAGGGATTTTAAAGCTCATCCAGTGCCATGGGCAGGGACAC
>NW_020898027.1:84491-90726 GCF_003984885.1 Neopelma chrysocephalum
TCCCAGAGTGATGCAGGACAGTAAAATCCTGAAGGAATCAGCAGAGCTGCGATGGGATCTGAGTCCTTTTCCAGCCTTAGGAGTGTTCCTTGAGGGATTTCTCTCCCTTTCCCCGGGCAGACACACTATCAGTGCTGAGAATTCGGGGTTTGTTCCAGGCAGCTTCTTTTTAGTGATGGGGAAAACATCAGCAGGGGCAGCAGATTCGTTTCCCTCCTCCCCAAGACACCGTAACGGGAATAAAAGAGGAAGAGAAAAAAGAGGCCGGTGGGGGTGAAAGGTCTTGCAGAAGATGCCCTGCAGTGGAATGACAGCGAGGAGGAACCTCCAAGGACATTCCAGGCATGTGAATATTCTCTCTGTGTCAGTCCAGGTTTCATCCTCCCACCGGGAAGGATCAAAATCAAACCCTTTTATTGACTTTTCACCCTGTTCGATTCCTTTCCCCCAGCAATCCACCTATAAATAAACGGCTTGAAAAGCGGGTCCAGCCTTTGCTGGGAAGGAGGAACCCCGTGATCCCCCTTCCAAACCCCTGGCAGGGCGGATCCAGGCGCTCCCGGGGTGGTGGGATTAGATTTGAGGTTGGATTTTCCTCCTTCCTTCCTTCCTGCCCGACGCCCGCGTTCCTTCACTTCACCAAGCAGCCGGAATCCCGGCACGCGGCGGGAGCCCGGCTGCTGGATGGGGAATGGCAGGAAGGGATGCTCAGGAATCTCTAATCAGGCCCATGTGAGCCTCCCTGCACCCTGCACGTGCCCCTTTTCTGCTGTGCTGGCCACGTCTGGTGGCCTTTTTTACCTCTGGAAAGCTGCTGTCCTTCCATCCCATCGTCTTCCTCCACGGAGCTGAACCCCCTCGGGGCTTTATCTGCATGGTTTGGTCTGATCTCGACCCAGACTGAGGATATTTTGGTGTTAAAAGTGGCAACATTAATGAAGCATTTCAGGGAAAGTGGCTTTTCCGGGGTTTCCTCTTCTCCGGCCCTCGGGCAGGATTCCCGGGATGTCGGCACAAATCCGCCTCCTGGCCCTGCCTGGAATGGGGTCTGCCTGGAATGGGGTCTGCCTGGAAGGGGGTCTGCCTGTTTACACTCTGCTGTAGACCAGGGCTGGATGGGCTTTGGAGGGGCTTTTGAAGTGGGAACAAAGCTGGGATGATGGGTTGGGAATCACAGAATGGGAGGAGGAGGAGGAGGAGGAGCAGGAGGAGGAGGAACAGGCCAGTGCCCCGACTTTGCACCCAAATATTCATCCTGAACTTCATCCTGTCCTCAAAAAACAAATCCGTGCATTTAAGTCATCCAGAGTTCATATCCCAATAAGGAAAATCGCCTGGAAAGGGCTGTCTGGGAAAACAAGGTGTCTCCTCTTCTTGGGAGAAGAAGAAGAGGCTTGATCCTCCTAAACTTTGTGATCCAGGTCTGCTGGGATGAGCCGAGTGGGACAATGTCCTGGACTCTGGCACATCACTCATCCCACTCCCCATCCCTGCCCCTGCCTGTGGGATAGGTTGGAATGAGATGATCTTTAAAGTCCCTCCAACCCAAACCATCCTGGGATTCTCTGATTCCATGATGGTGTTAAGATGTGACCAAACTTCCAACGCCTGAAGGGGCTCCGAGAGAGCTGGAGAGGGATTCTGGAAAAGGGCATGGAATGACAGGACAAGGGGGAATGGCTTCAGACTGACAGAGGGAAAATTTAGATGGGATATTGGGAAGGAATTCCTGCCTGGGAGGGTGGGGAGGCCCTGGCACAGGTTGCTCCTCTGTGGTTGCCCCATCCCTGGAAGTGTCCAAGGCCGGGTTGGAGCAACCTGGGATAGTGGGAGGTGTCCCAGGGGGTGAGAATGGAGGAGCTTTAAGGTTCTTCCAACCCAAACCATTCCTTGATTCCATGATTTCTGAGCTAAACATGTCGTTATGCTCCACATCCCCCTTCTCCTGGCCCAGCTGGGCAGCCAAACTTCTTCCCCCCCTATCCCAAAATCCCTCAGGAAACTGCTCGTGAGCCCAAAAAAAACCCACCAAAAAAGCACAAAGGACTTTGAAGAATCCAACTGAGGGGCTGAAATTGTTTAAGAAGGGAGATTAGATAAAATATTTCAGAGCACATGGGGCTTCTTGACCACCCCATCCCCGCCTGTCAGAGCCTGAGCAATCCCAGAAGGAGTTAAAGGAGACCTGGGCGGGAGCCAAGGGAAGCTTTATCTCCCCCCACCACCAAAATATGTGATGTCTGGGGCTGTGGACATGGCTGTTGTCCTCATAAAACACAACAATAACAACCAAACAGGCCCTTGCTATTCACAGCTCAGTAAAACAAGCCATAAAAAGGGGGAAGAAGAAGAAGAAAAAAAAAAAAGGAAAAAAAATGAAAAAAAGCCCTGGAAATGTAAGAGTTTTTTTATTAAAATGGAACCATGTGTTTCCCATAGTCCCGTCTCCATAAGCTTGTGCACATCACATGGATGTTTATGTTCTCCTCGGGTGTGTGAGGGGGTTTTTTCCATGTCTGTTAGTGATTAGACAGAGGGAGCCTGGATGAACTCATGTCTCCTGTGAGCAGGACCAGGAAACCTGCACACACACGGGGCTGCAGGAAAGGCACAAACTTCCTGAGGGGTGGCTGGGATTGGATCCCTAAAAAAAACCCCACGGGAGATGGGGCTGGAGGGAAAGGAGGGAAGGGAAAACTCCACAGTTAAAGAAAAAAAAAAAGAGGAGGAAAATTGTCCCGTGGCTCGTTGCAGGAATTGAGAATTCAAGTGCTGGATGGAGGATATTCCCTGGAGTTGTGTCCTCCTGTGAGCCTGGAATGGGCTCAGAGAGGCCCTTGGGCCACTGGTCGTGTGTGTCCACGGCTTCAAAACGTCCTCCTGTGGGACCCAGGAGGTCTTTGGGGTCTCCAGACCCACCAGGTGCTCCTTGGATGAGGGGATGGACCCTTGGAAAGACGGTGGAGACTCTACAGCAGCTCAACCAAAGAATGGGCAGTTCTGGGCTTTGACAGCCCTTAAGATGCACCAGGAGCTTTGCTGAGCCTGGTCTCAGACTCGGATTAAAAACACAGAGAGAGTTGGGAGGGCAGGTTTGGGCAGGAATGGCCAAGGGAGCAGGTTCAGAGGAGGAATCCCAGGGGAAGGGGGTGATCAGGTATTTTTAGCTGGAACCATCAGTGCCATAATTGTCGTTTGGATGGGGGTGAACAGCCCAGGGAAGGACTGGGAATCATCCCCTCCCCACACTGAGCAGGTGTGGTGACATTTACACGGTGACAGAGCTCCACAGAGGCCAGAAGGGACGTGAGATCATCCCCAGTGACCTCATATCTGTCAGGGATTACCACATTTCACCCATTTCTCCTGGTCCTGAGCCCATCCATCCATCCGACCGGCGCGTTTCCTCCCGCAAGACATCCAGACTCACTCGGGGGAATCCGTGACTTCCTCAGAATCTTGTGGCAGTGGCAAATCCCAAATTGGTTTGTGTTGGAAGTGACCTCAAAGCCCACCTCATTCCATGGGCAGGGACACTTCCACTGCCCCAGGTTGCTGTTAAAACTCCCTCTCCTTATTCCTCATTTTTAATCGTCTGGATTTGGCGTCCAGCTCGTGATGGGTTTTTTTTCCCCGATGGTGAAGAGTCGTTTTCTATCCCACATTTCCCCTTCCCCCCGTGATATTCATGCCTGGCAATCAAGTTATCCCTCAGACTTCCTTTTGCTTTGATAAAATGAGTCCCTCAGCCTTGCCAGCCCTGTGACCAGGGACTTTCTTGAGGCCTTTGATCAGTCTTAGCTCAGTTTTACGGCCTCTGGGCCTCAGCTCCCTCCCTTTCATGGCCCTGTCCTTATTCCTGTGGAAAACTTGGCCAATTTGGGGTCTGTAAATATTCCTAGCAGTGCTTTTTCTTCTTTTTTTTTCCCCTGTGTGTCTGATGGAAGATGAAAGGTCACAGATCCGGGGAATCCCAGAATGGTTTGGGTTGGAAGGGACTTTAAGGATCATCCAGTTCCAACCCCCTGCCATGGGCAGGGACACCTTCCACTAGCCCAGGTTGCTCCAAGCCCCATCTTTGGACATTTCCAGGGATGGGGCAGCCACAGCTTCTCTGGGCAACCTGTGCCAGGGCCTCCTCACCCTCCCAGGGATGAATTCCTTCCCAATATCCCTCTGGCAGTTTGAAACCATTCCCCCTTGTCCTGGCACTGCTGCCAAAGGCCAGTCCAGGAGCAACACAGGCCATGGAGCTGAACCTGGGCTCCTCAAGAAGTCCAATTTCGTTGCCATTCTGCTCCTTCAGCCTTTCAATTCCTCGTCTTGGTGAGTTGCCTCGAACATGTCCCAAAAATAAAACCTCCTGGCACCGGCGTCAGCTCCCACCAGCACCTTTCCTGGCACGGTTCCTGCTCCCCCAGCAGCTGCACCAGCCCTCTGAGGCCCGTGTCCACCGCCTGCACCGTGTCAGACGTCAGCCAGGAAGGGCTTTTTTTTCCAGGGAATAACTCACGGAGGTGTTGGCACCGAGGAAAGTTCGCTCCTGCCGTCAGTTCGCAGCTGGCACCGGGGCGGGGAGAAGAAACAGGGGGTTTTTTTTGCACCTCCCGGGGAAAGGCAGAGAAGTAAGAGCTGAACTATTCCCTCCAATTTAGATCTATTAAGAAGAAACAGATTTTCTGCTGGCTCTTGGTTTGTTCTCTCTGCTGGGAAGGAGACCCTGCAGGCGACGGGCAGGAGAGTCTGGGGGGTTGTTGTGGCCAAAGGGTGACATCAGCTGACGGAGGAACTCGGAGCAGAGGGTGACACGGCCCCTTGATGAGCCAAAGGATTAAAAAAGGAAAATCTCCTTCCCCAGCCCTCGAAATATTAATAATATTTGCGGGACGACCAAGTGATGATGTGACTCCTGAGGGGCTCAGGGAGATCTTCTGCCAAAGGAGCTCAAGACACCGAGTGATTCCTGTGAGGAGGCTGCACTGATGGGATGGAATGATGGGAATTGTGGAAGCACAGCGTGGTCTGGGTTGGGAGGGACCTTAAAGATCATCCAGTTCCACTCCCACCCCCTGCCATGGGCAGGGACACCTCCCACTAGCCCAGGTTGTTCCAACCTGGCCTTGGACACTTCCAGGGATGGGGCAGCCACAGCTTCTCTGCCCAACCTGTGCCAGGACCTCCCCACCCTCCTAGGGAGGAATTCTTTCCCAATATCCCACCTAAATTTCCCCTCTTTCACTTTGAAGCCATTCCCTGTGTCCTGTCCCTCCATCCCTTGTCCCAAGTCCCTCTCCAGCTCTCCTGGAGCCCCTTCAGGCCCTGGAAGGGGCTTAAGGTCTCCTTGGAACCTTTTCTTCTCCAACCTGGCCTTGGATACCTCCAGGGATGGGGCAGCCACAGCTTCTCTGGGAATTCCATCTCAGCTCCTCCCCACTCTCCCAGGGAAGGATTCCTTCCCAATATCCCATCCAACCCTGCCCTCTGGCAGTGGGAAGCCATTCCCTGCTGGTAGCCAGGTTTGGAGCAGAAGTCTTCCCATCCCTCGTGTCGTGCTCAGGGGATAAGTGAGGTCCTGCTCCAGCTTAGATGTCCTGGGGCAGGAAGAGAATTCCAGGATCTGGATATTATCCATGAAGTGATGTTTTCTGGGCAGGAGAACAGCCCTTGTTGTGCTAATTTGGGATGGAGCTCGTTCCACCCCTTCCTCTGGTGTGACACCATTTGTGGGTGGCAGAGTCGGGCTCTGCTCAAGGGTTTGGAGTGTTGGGGAGAACCCGGGGCTGGATTTGCTGCTCAGGAGGGTTTGTTGTCCGTGGCACTGGGGCTGCAGGGAGGGGGGAACCCGTTCCAGAACACTCTGTACTGTCCCAGCTCCAGCGTTGCCTGCGTGGTCTGGCAGGGTTTGTGTTCCACCTTCCGTGGAGGCAAAGCCCAGGACGGGAAGGGAAGGAAAGAAAGCCCAGGCAGGAGGAAACCTGAGAGGACTCACATTTCCCAGCTGGTTCTGCACAGCAAGAGAAGCCAAGTCTCTGGATCTCCTTTGAATTCTCTGGATCTCCTTTGAAATCTCTGGATCTCCTTTGGAATCTCTGGATCTCCTTTGGAATCGCTGGATCTCCTTTGGAATCTCTGGATCTCCTCTGGAATCTCTGGATCTCCTATGAAATCTGGATGTCCTTTGGAATCTCTGGATCTCTGGAATCTTTGGATCTCCTTTGGAATCTCTGGATCTCCT
>NW_020898027.1:90736-101051 GCF_003984885.1 Neopelma chrysocephalum
GGAATCTTTGGATCTCCTTTGGAATCTCTGGATCTCCTTTGAAATCTCTGATCTTATTTTGAAATCTCTGGATCTCCTTTGGAATCTCTGGATGTCCTTTGAAATCTCTGAATCTCCTTTGAATTCTCTAGATCTTCTTTGAAATCTCTGAATCTCCTCTGGAATCTCTGGATCTCCTTTGAAGTCTCTGGATGTCCTTTGAAGTCTCTGAATCTCCTTTGGAATCTCTGGATCTCCTTTGAAATCTTTGGATGTCCTTTGGAATCGCTGAATCTTTGAAATCTCCTCCCTGAACAGCTCCTTCTCCACAGCCTCTGCTCCTCCATCAGCTCCCCAAGCCCTGCCCAGCTCAGTGGGACAAATTCCAGCACATCCCTGCCTTCCTTCTGCTGGAAGAGATGGGGAGACAATGTCCAGATGTGGCCTGAAAGTGCTGAAAGAAAGGGGAATAATCCCTGCCCACGACCTGCTGGCTGCACTGCTGCTCACACAGGTTGTGCTCCCAGGGATGATGGAGAGCAGCCTCCCAGGGACTTTGGCCAGAGCCATCAGCACCTTTGGATCCGTCCCATCTGCTCCCATCTGCCTGTTCTGGGTCTGGAATTAAAAAAAAAAAAGAAAAAAGTCTAGGGAATATCCAAACTTGAAGTTGAGGTTGGAAAAAGCTCTCCAAGATCACGGAGTCCAACCCTTCTGCCGCCACCAACCCGTGTCCCCGAGTCTCCCTCACCTCCCAACAAATCTCTGACTGAAAGAATCTCCTGGTGACCCCAGAACTTCCAGCAACCACCTTCCAGAAGACTTGCTTCCCACAGGGAAATCCTCCCTGTTTTTGGTTGGGTTTTGTGAACCTGCCCGAGTTTTGCTCGTTGTCATTTTAACCCACCTGGGTCAGAAAAACCACCAGGAGCCACCTGGGAGTGGCAAAGTGGGAGCTCTTGTTGCCCTCTGCTCCCCTCCTCGTGAAGCTCTCCAGCCCCTGTGGATTCATCCCTTTTCCCTCTCCTTGTGCCAACTGGGCTCGGATTGGGAACAACCTCCAGGAGCATGGACGTGGTTTTTCCTCAATTGTTGGCACTGGGAGACAAAAGAAGGATTTTCTCCCACAGGGAATGACTCCAACCTGTGGCTTTTTTACACTTGTGGATGTTCTTGAAACATGTTCTGCCCCATCTTCATCTCCATGAGAATCCAGTTGCGGATCCACCACACTGGTGCTTCCACCAAGGGAAGGATTTTAAAGCTTTCCCTAAAATAATCCCATTGTTCTCACTTGAAATCAGCTCCCTTGGAATCTGCAGGCTTTGGACCTTTGGGGGAAGGACACTCACACAATCACTTGTGGATTGCTCACGTCCTAAAGAAAATTCCAGCTCCTCTATCTGAAAACTGGGATTTTTTGGGTTTTTTTTAGGCTCTGCCTTGGCCGATCCAAGCAGTGAGTGGCTGGAAATCCTGCACACGGCATCGAGCAGAAGTTCCTGGGATCTGGGGAGCTGGGCCAGTGTTCTCCATCTGTTCCAGCAGCGTTGCCAAGTCAAACTTCTGTGCTGCAGATTTCACGGAGGGGAGAAAAGAGCCATAAATGAAAAAAAAAACTGAAAAAAAAACCCAACAAAAAAGGTTTGAAAACGGGCGAACTTTGAATGGAGAAGACAAGAAGGTGGGAGCTCCGTGGGGCTGGAGCAGAGGGATGTGGTGGGAGATTCCCATTTCCACTTCCTCACCCTCAGGGGAGCAAGGGCTGGAAGTGCCTCCAGCCCACCTGAGGGTGACAAGAAAGGTGTTGGTGTCCCTGGCTGGAATTGCACGGGAAATGGAGGGATCACCTTTCTCCTGGGCAGGAGAGAGAGGCAATTTTCCTTCTAAATAAGGCAGCTCCCGTGTCAAAAGTTCCACAGTGAAATCCCACCTCGCTCTCCGCACGACTTTTGGGTTGGTTTTTTTTTTTTTTTTTTAATGAATAAAATCTTAATAAATGTCCGGCGCTTGATTTTTCGCAGCAGACTCGCCCGGCTTTGATCTGCTGCTCCTGCCTGGGCTCGGCTCAGCCTGCCAAACTTGGACAAAAAAAAAAAAAAAGAGTTCCTTTCCTTTAGGGTGAAAAAACTGTGTTTTTTTTAACCAGCTTGGCTGTCGGGCCCGCGTGTGTTCGGCATCCCAGCCCCGCTCTCTCCCCGATCCGGAGCGCGCACACTGAAACAATTTCCCTGTGGTTTCCCCCTCCTTGGTGGAGTCGAATTCCTAGAAAACAAAAGGAATGTTGCAACCCGTGGTCACAGGCTGGAGGGCTGGAAATCTTACACACAGAGAGGCTGAGAGAGCGGCGTGGCCTGAGTGGGCACCTTGGGGTCAGTCCTGCCTCTCAATCCCGATTCCCTCATCCCAATTCCCTCCCCGGACGTGATTCCTCACACGACTGTGTGGAATTAGGGAATGTTACTCCAGCCCTGGGAATTGGAGGAGGTGATGGGGGTTTAATCAGCTCTGTTGATCCCTTTTCCCAGCTCTGAGGTCACCCAGATCTTCCTGTCCCTTCCACAGGTCTCCCTTTGGATCCGACGCCCCTGATTGGAATCCA
The DNA here is from genome assembly GCF_003984885.1 of Neopelma chrysocephalum. Taxonomy (NCBI): domain Eukaryota; kingdom Metazoa; phylum Chordata; class Aves; order Passeriformes; family Pipridae; genus Neopelma; species Neopelma chrysocephalum. The sequence continues at coordinate 93,318 of NW_020898027.1, forward strand.
AAGTCTTGGGATGGGCACAGACTCTCATCCAAGTGAATCCACGTTGGATGTAGAGCCAAGAATTCCCCCCTGGGAGGGTGGGGAGGCCCTGGCACAGGTTGCCCAGAGAAGCTGTGGCTGCCCCATCCCTGGAAGTGTCCAAGGCTCCAACCTGGAGCAATCTGGGATAGCTGGAAGTGTCCCTGCCCACGGCAGGGGGTTGGAACTGGATGATCCTTAAGATCCCTTCCAACCCAACCCATCCTGGGATTCTATTTGAGGTATCAGCCATGGGGTGATCCCTTGGGATGATTTTGGTTTTGGGTTTTTTTTTGGGGGGGGGTTTGGTGAATTTTTAGGGCACCTGGACAATGTGCAGGAGGTGAAAGCCACTGCTATTCCCTGCTGTCAGGAGATGGGATAATTTCCTTTTTAGGGGCTGGCACTGACCTCCCCCTTGTGCTGCTCCCATTCACTGCCCACAGTGATTAAGGAGGGTGATAATTTCTGGGGGAGATCATCAGTTTTCATGACAAAGCCAAAGTGCTGGAGCATCATTTAACCCTTCCCCTCCCAGGCTCCACTTCTCTCGCATTAACTGTGGGCAGCAATGCCACAAGCACACCTGATCCAGCTTTTCCAAACCTCAGGGATCACCTATTCCCTGGCTCATCCTTTCTCTTCCCTGGCTGATCCTTTCTCTTCCCTGGCTGCACATTTGGAGAGTTCTTGTGTCCACAAAGGGTTTTTTTTTTAGTGCATGTTTTAGTCAAACAAACGTTCCTTTGGCTCAGCCAAAGGTGAGGCAGGAGAATGGTCTGGGCTGATTTTTGGGATGTCAGAGAAGGGGATCAACCAGCCTGGTTTGGGGTTCCAAACCTGCCCCTTGGGTGCGAAACTGGGCAGCAAGTGGAAGAGTTAATGCTGTGGAAAAATTTCCCCGAGGAAACCTTGGTCTGAGTTTGTTCCTGACTGTCTTCAGATGCCTCATGTGGTGCTGATGGAGCCCACTTTTGATCTCGAGCCTTTCATGGAATTTGATAAGAAGTTCCTGGAAATTCCCTGCATCTGGTTTGGACTCCAGGGCACAGGCACTTCCCAAGGGAAGGATGGCACTGTGCCCCCCCCCTCAAGGGAATCACAGAAGCAGGGAATTGTTTAGGTTGGAAGAGCCCTCTCAGGTCATTGAGTCCAACCATTAACCCATGATCCACATCCCCATGGATCCATCAGCTTCCACTGCCTGGGGGACAGGAACCAAGGAGGTGGAATGGGCAGGTGGATGTGTCTGCTCCTGATATTCCAGTGATTGCTCCTGGTCTTCAGGTCATAGATCCTCACCCCGTGATGTCCCCAGCAAATGAGGGCACAGGGAGAGGTGGTTGTCCCTCAGCAGACCCGGAGAAGGGTGGGAATTGTGTGTCTCGGGCTCTGTCTTCATCTCACAGATCTCACTGGCAGGAACAGCAGCAAAAGGATTTTGGCTCCAGAATCAGGATGGGGCTCTGGACACATCCTGCACCTCCTGGAGGAGGGAGGGATGGTCTCAGGTGGTCCTGGCCCCAAGCAACAACCCCCTGAGCAACCTGGACCAGTGGGAGGGTCCCTGCCCAAGGCAGGGGGTTGGAACTGGGGGGTTTTTGAGGTCCCTCCCAACCCATTCCAAGATTCTCTGGGTCCTCCAGGAGGAGTCCAGGGCTCACAGCTCCATCCAGGACAGAGCACCTTCGGCTCCCCACCCGGGAGGAGTGGAGATCTCGGCACAGGATCCCTCTCCAGCCCATTACCTGGTCCTGGGGATCCAGCTCAGCATCCCCTGGTCCCTCAGCCCCGTCCTCCTCCCCGTGTCCTCCCCACGCCCTCCCACACCGTTCCCTTCCCATCAAACCCCTTCATTCCTGACTTCCAAAGGCAGAGGGAGCAGCTGTGGGTCTGCCAGGACACAGCCTGGCAGGGAGCTGGGAGCAGCAGCGGGAATCCCACATTCCCTGACCTCAGTTCTCAGTGGGAATCTCGACACCAGACCCCGACCTTGCTTTTTTTTCCCCCCTGTTTTTCCCCTTTTATTTTTCCCCTTTTTTTTCCCCCCTTCCCCCCCTTTTCCCCCCCTTTTTTTCCCCCCTTTTTCCCCCTTTTTTCCCCCCCTTTTCCCCCACTTTTTCTTCCCCCACTTTTTTCCCCCTTTTCCCCCCCTTTTTTTCCTCCTTTTCCCCCCCTTTTCCTCCCCCTTTTTGCACCTGTTTTTTCCCCTTTCCCCCCCCTTTTTTTTTCTTCTTTTATTTCCCCTTTTTTTTCCCTCAGTGACATCACAACCCAGAACTCTTGTTGCCCTGACAGCAGTTGTGTCATCCCTGCGAGAGGCAACTTGTGTGTTAAAATTAGTTAAAATTAGTGCCCCTAATTTTAGCAAAGGCACTTCTTCGATGGCACTCAATAAAGCCAGAAATGGAAAAGTTCAAGCTGCTTTCAGTCAACTTTGCTGGGTGTTCCTGACAGTCCCTGGGGGGACCAGAGGCAGCATCTCCCACACTTTTGTCCAGGAATAGAGGGAAGAATTGCCAGGAGCAGAACTCACACACCCCAAATTCCCACCTCTTGTTGCACTCAACAGATCAAAGGATCCCAGACTGGTTTGGGTTGGAAGGACCTTAAAGCTCATCCCATTCCACCCCCTGCCATGGGCAGGGACACCTTCCACTCTCCCAGGTTGCTCCAACCTGGCCTGGGACACTTCCCAGCTTCTCTGGGAATTCCATCCCAGCCCCTCCCCACCCTCCCAGGGAGGAATTCCTTCCCAATATCCCACCTAAATTCCAGTTTGAAGCCATTCCCCCTCATCCTGTCCCTCCATCCCTTGTCCCAAACCCTCTCCACCTCTCCTGCTCCCAGGGAACAAGGGGCAGGAGGAGAGGAAACCACCTCAAGTCGCACCAGGAGAGGTTCAGGTTGGATATTGTGGAATATTCTTTCGTGGAAAGGGTGGTCAGGCACCGTCCCAGGGCAGTGGTGGAATCACCATCCCTGGAATTGCCCAAAAACCCCCTGGATGTGGCCCTTGGGGACACGGTTCAGTGGCAGAGATTTTGGGGTTTATTTATTTATTGATTGATTTACTATTAGGCTTTGATCCTTGGGGGGGATAAGGAGGTTTTATAACCTCAAGAGGTTTTATAATTCTATAATATTTGGACACTTGAAAGTTTGGGGGTTTTTTTGGGTGGTTCTTTTGGGTGTTTTTTTGGTGTTTTTTGGGCATTTTTTACTATTAGGTTTTGATCCTTGGGGGTGGGTATCCCTTCCCTCTCCAGAGGTTTTATAATTCTCTAATATTTGGACACTTGAAAGTTCGGGGTTTTTTTGGGGTGGTTTTTTTTTGGGGGGGTGTTTTTTTGGGTGCTTTTGGGGTGTTTTTTACTATTAGGTTTTGATCTTTGGGGTGAGGCCCCTTCCCTCTCAAAAGGTTTTATAATTCTCTAATATTTGGACACTTGAAAGTTAGGAGGAGTTTTTTGGGGGTGTTTTTTTGGAATATTTGGTGGTCAAAAGCCACAGACAGGTTTCTGGGAGCTCCCGCAGACACAACAAATCCCCTGTTTGTGTGTTTTTAGGACTCGGGACACCTTTAACCACCCCACCTAAACAATGGGATGATCCCAACACAAGAAAGTTTAAACTAAGCTGGACTGGAGAGTTAATCTTTTGCCCCCACAGCAAGTGGAAAAATGTAGGTTTTTTTTGCTCTTTCGTGGCTATTTTTGCCCCAGGAATTCTGGAATTCCCAGCCCAGGTTTAGTTAAACCCAGAAATGGGGTCTGTATCTCCTTGGGCTCCGGGAGGTGTTGACAGAGCCACATTCCTTGCAAGGCTCTCCCATTCCCGGGAAAAGCAGCTCTGCCTTTTCCCTGTCCGTGCCCAGTTCGCTCTTAATTAGGCATCGTTTAATTAGGCCGAGCATCCTCCTGACTCCTCTAAAACCGGCGGGGGGTTGATTAGGAAGAGCCAGGAGAACAAAGGAAGCGGCCGGGAGGACACCAGGAGAAGGGATGACAGTTTCCCTGGAATTCCTGCCCCTCTGGGAATTGAGGATTTGAGGACGTGAAGCCTCCAAGAAGGGGGTGAAGAAGGGACTTGAGCTCCAGGACACCTCCTCCTCCATCCACCATTTGGTGCAGGAGCTCCTCTGAACCTCTGGGACCTGGAAAAGCAGCTGGATTTGGGGCTTTTCCGGGGAGGATTCCGGCACCTTCCAGGAAAAGCTGTGGGTGTGCGGTGGCACGGAGCAGAGAGGAGGAGGAGGAGGAGGAGGGCAATGTGCATTTTATTATATATATTATTTTAAAAAAACCATTGCTCCTAAAGCAAGAGGCAGAGGGAAGTATTTTTGGTTTGGTTTTTTTTTTGGTTTTTTTTTTTTTTTTTTTTCAGTTTTAGGTTGGGGTTTTTTTGTTTTAGGTTTTTTTTTGTTTTAGTTTTTTTTGGTTTTAGTTTTTTTTTTGTCTAGTTTTTTCCAGTTTTAGGGGGTTTTTTTTGGTTTTAGGGGTTTTTTTTTGGTTTTAGGGGTTTTTTTGGTTTTAGGGGTTTTTTTGGTTTTAGGGTTTTTTTTTGTTTTAGGAGGTTTTTTTGGTTTTAGGAGTTTTTTTTTGTTTTGGTTTGGTTTTTTTTGTTTTAGGTTGTTTTTAGTTTTGGAGGTTTTTTTGGTTTTAGAGGTTTTTTGGTTTTAGGAGGTTTTTTTTTGTTTTAGGTTTTTTTTTGTTTTAGGAGGTTTTTTTGTTTTAGGAGGTTTTTTTTGTTTTAGGAGGTTTTTTTGGTTTTAGGAGGTTTTTTGGTTTTGGGATTTTTTTTTGGTTTTAGTTTTTTTTTGGTTTTGGGGGGTTTTGTGGTTTTAGGTTTTTTCAGTTTTAGGGTTTTTTTCGGTTTTGGGGTTTTTTTTTGGTTTTAGGTTTTTTTTTTGTTTTAGGGTTTTTTTGTTTCTCTCTCAGAAGAAAGGCTTCATATCACCGCCGCGCTTTTATTTCGCATTTTATTTTTCAAAAACGTATTTATTTGGAGAAAACGCTTTTTAACTTCCAAGATTTTCCTCCTCTGGAACCAAGGTAACTTTTGAATCTGAAGGTCCTGGGCTGGGTCACCTATCCAAGTATCCACCTTTCCTTAATTTCACCTGAGTTACACCCCAATCCGGGAAAATGATCAGCAAGAAAAGTGCTTTTAACTTGATTTTTATGTATTTATTTATTTATTTATTGCTTGGGCACCCCCTCATTTTCCAACCCTCCCTGAAATTAGGGGGCTAAATCCCAAATTAAAACCGAATTATCCCCCCCTCCCCAACTCTTTTGATGTGAAGCCACTGTCACTAATTCCTTCCCGCCGCTTCCAGCCTAAAAATTTGGGACAAGCTGGACAGGGAAAAACCTTCCCTAATGAACTGCCCCGGGACTGGGGAGGTGATAATCACGTCTGCATTCAGGCTTTGCTAAACCCAACCTCTCTCTCTCTCTCTCTCTCTCTCCCCCCAGAGCCCCTCCTTGAAGTTAAAAACTTTTGGCTCAAGAATGTGGTTGGGTTGTTCCTCCCCGCTACTCCCACTCCTCCTGCACCCCTTTCCCCGGCTCAAGGCCCTCCCCCTTGTCCAATTTGGATGAGGCTGCACCTTTTCTTCTCTTCCCTTCAAGAGTGAGGGTTTTAGTCCCTTCTTTTCTGCCCCTCAGGTCTCCACTAAACAAAGGAGCTCTGGGCACATCACCACTTCCAGGACGTAAAAAGGTATTTAAAAAACCCCACTTTCAGACTAAAAAAAGCCAGAGCTGCCAGAGCCGGTTTCTTTTCTCTTTCTCTTTTTCTCTGTTTCATTGGGGTTTTGCACAGGTTTGTTTTTTTTTTTTTAATTGATTTAATTCGCACACTCCAAGCCTTTTGCCTTGGGAAACGTTTCCTGCTCCCTTCCCAAGACCCGGTTTAAAAATCTGATTTAGTGGTTGATTCTCTCATTGCTCTCTCAGGGTGTTTCTTACAAGTGGGGGCTCGCTGGGATTTCTCAGCGCTGAAAATAACTTCGGAACCTTTTTTTTCCCCTTCTTTTTGTCGTTGTCGTTGTTATTTAAATTTTAACTCTCTTGCCGGGTGTAAACGACTTTTCCGGGCTCTCTCAGTAAGACTTGTGCGAGCGCTCTCAGGGTTCGGGGATCGATCATTTCCTCAGGATTCTTCTCAGTTCTCCGGGAGAGGAAATGGAAAAGCGGCAGCTGGACTTTCTTCACTCGAAATTTCTGCGGGGCAAAACTTTATATTTACGCTTTTTACCACTTCTTTTTTCGTTTGTTTGTTTGTTTTTTCCCCCCCTCTCCCCGCATCTGTCCCGCACCTCTGGGAGAGGGGAACACTCTCCCTTTTGTCTCGCCGGGATAACCCGACCCCAGCCAGGCGAAGTCAGAGCTCTCAAGGGCTCTGCAGGAAGGGCAGTTTCTTTGTCTCCCAGCCCTGCCTTTCCCCCTTCCCACTCTCCCTTCTCATTCACTGAAATATTAGAGCCTGAAAAAAAAAAAAAGAAAAGTCCCTGCCCTGGCGAGCTGACACATTCCCAGCTGGGGAAAAAGCAGGGGAGGGAAATGAGGTTTTAATTATTTTCGAATAATTATTTTTTTTAGCCCCCTTTTTTTTTTTTTCAATAATTTTTTTTTGATGGTTCAGACACATTTTCTGTCTTGTCTGGGCTGATTTTTTTTCTTTTTTTTCCCCTGCTTTGAGGCCGGGCTGGAACGGGAAAGCTGCTGTGGGAAAGCAGGGGGGACAGTCAGGGGGGGACTCGGGGGCCCTTTTCCCTCCCCGACGCTGCTCCCGGGGCCTCTCGCAGCTCCAGATTGTTTCCACTCTGGGCTGGGGAAGGGAGATCCAGGACCATTTGCCTCCCTGAAAGACCAGATTTTTCTGGGGGAGGTGTCTCGAGGTGAGAGATGCACCCTGACCCTGCTGCCAGGCAGGAGGAGGAAGGATGGGCTCCCCAGCCCCGATTCCACAGGGGGGGATTTGGGAATCGGGGGGTGATGGGGATGAGGGGAAGGAGAAGGGGGTGCAGAGTGTGGAGTGGGATCCACTTTTCTTTGGGTTTTCTCATTTCCTCCCACCCTGAGCCCGGCCTTGCCCCCCTCCCTGCTCCCCACACCCCACAGCAGCCCCCCGGGTCACAGTGGCCACCCCAGGGAGTCACTGAATGTCCTCGTGGCTCCTGGGGGGGGTCAGCGCTGTGCCAGGGTCTGCCCCCCTTCCCAGGGCTGTTCTCCTTCACCCCAGACCCCCCAGACCCAGGATGGCTCTCAGGACTAAGCCCACCCTGGGCTCCTTCCCCCCAGCTCTTCCCATGGTTACCCCCGTGCCGTGTCCCTGTTTTCCCAGGAATGGGTTTGCTCGTGGCAAAAAAGCCTCTGGGGGTGAAGACCTGCCCTGGTGTGGTTTGGGGCCAGCCTCTGGATCTGGAGCTGTGTCCATCTCCCAGGCTCTGGAGCTGGGCAGGCTGTGCTCATCCCAAGCTTTTTCCAGAGCCTGAGGGGTGAGTGGTCTCCTTCCTGCCTCCCTTGGCCCACTCCCCTTCTCCACAGAGGCTTTGGACCTGTTTCATCCTCCTCCTCATGTCTCTCAGCTGCCTGTCCCAGCTCAGGAGCTTTTCTCCATCCCTCCAGCACATCCACCCTCTCCTCTGTCCCTTCCCTCTCCATGGAATCCAGGCTTAGCTTGAGGCATCTTCATTCCTTGGTCCCA
>NW_020898027.1:101061-104073 GCF_003984885.1 Neopelma chrysocephalum
GTGGCCAGACCCTGGTTCCAAAAATTATTCCCAGCTTAAACCCTTTTTTTGATTTCTGGTTGAGTCTGAAGAGCCCAAATCCCAAAGGGCGCTTTTAAAAAACGAAGGGGCAGATTCCCAAGGCAGAAACGACTTCTGAAAAAAAAACCCTTCTGCACTTTGAAGCACCAGGCACGGACCAACATTTAAGTGAAACAACACCAAGGGGGTTGGTTGGGTAAGTTCTCAGTGGCCACACAGCCCTGTCTGGCTCCCAGTCCCCTGCAGGGAGCTGAGGACCACACTCCTCCCTCCTCCTCCTCCTCCCCTCCTGCTTTCCTCACGCCCTGTGGAGCAACTGCTGGAGGAAAAGAGAAAAAAAAACACAAAACCCACTGGGATAAGTGCAAGGTCTGTGTAAGGAAGTCTGGGCAGCTCTAATTTAAGCCAACTGAAGATTCATTGTTTTCCAGACCCTCGGGAGAGCAGGACTCGTTCCGAGGGAGGGATTCGTGGTGGGCAGCACAGGGGGGAGCTGGCAAAGCTTGGAGTGGCTGGAGTTCCTGCCCCAGGCACTTCCCATGCTCCCTGATGGTTTTGTGTCCAAATCTCAGGATTTCCAGCCCCTCAGCCATCCCTCTCTTTAAAAATCCCCGTTTTCCAAGGCAGGGGGACACCACTCGTGACGAGAAATCTGCATTTTAAATAATGTTCTGCTGGGCTTAGAAAGCACATACAGGTGTCACCAGGTGGGTCTGGCAGCCAGTGAGAGCCATTTCATGCAGAGCCAAAAACCCCAGTGATTTTTGCTGTGGAATCCCCCAAACTGGGCTGATCCCTTGTCCTCGTGCTCTGGCTTGAAACAGTTTATTGTGGTGGATCAACATCAGCATTGGGCTTGGTAATCTTAGAGGTCATTTCCAACCTTTCTGGAATCCTCCCTGACCTGGGTTTTGCTGCTTTAAGGTATCAGGATTCTTTGCTGCAGTGAAATTTCCCATGGGGAAGATCAGACTCGAGGTTTGGTGCAAAAGAAACGAGCGAACGGCGAATTTTCTTGGTGCAGCTTGAAAGGTAGAGAAAGGTTGGATCATCTCCAGTCATCTCTTTAAATTGGGGGTGATTCTGCCTCATCTTGACCCCTGCATTTTGTGGGATCATCTGCAGCCACACCACTCAAGCTCTGATTTATCTGGTGTCCATTTTAATAGTCCGTGACACCGTTTCCAAGGTTTGCTTTTGGCACTTGCTCCCAAAGACCCACAGCTTTCCCTTCCAGGGGGATAAACCAACTTCAATCCAACCTTCAGCTGGTCCTGAGACTTTCTTTGGCTCTTGCACCAGCTGGAATTAAATAGAACTGGACTTAAGCAGGGCTCAGCTGTGTCACGTGGGCCTGAACTGAGCCCTGGGCCACCGTCCCCAACCACCACCCTGAACACTCTGTGGGAACCTTCAAAACTTCGTGTCTTGGCTCTGAGTGGAGGGAAATGCAGTGCAGAGTCCTGACTTCTGCTTTTTCTCCTCCGTGGAACCTCCTCCTCAGGGTTTCTGGAGCTCTTGTTCTCTTTGTTCCCTGAAAAAACACCATTTTTCCCATGGCAAGTCAGTGAGAATTTTCCTTTCGTGCACTCGAGGCCTTTCAACCTTCCAGATCTCAAAGCCTTTTAAGGTGTTAGTGGAGCATTTTGTCCTTGGCAGAAGTGGTTTTTGCTCCCAGGGTGGTTGATGACACACAGACACATCCAGGGGCTCCAAGGACAGTCCCCAGTCTTGACAGGATCTGGTTTTGCTCTCCCATTCTGGGGTTTTGCTCTCCCATTCTGGGGTTTTGCTCTCCTGTCCTGATTTAAGGGTTGGACTTGATGGTCTTGGAGGTGTTTTCCAGCCTCAATGATTCTGTGATTTATTGTCTGTGCCTCCTTTTCTCTTGGGTGGCTGGAGGCACAAATTCCCTCCATCTCCAAATTGTGTTATACCACCATTTGAACAAGAAAAGAGATTCACACCAGAACTGCAGAGAGAAGTGGGACCCAGGTGCCTTTATAGGGCTTTTTATACCAACTCTGGAAGAATCAAAGCCCCGGATATATTAATTGGATATCTTACTTCAGTTTCTCTTAAATGAGAGAAATAAATTCTACTCCTACAAACGACTTCCTGAAGGTTTCACAGAATCCCAGAGTGGTTTGGGTTGGAAGGGACCTTAAAACTCATCCAATCCCACCCCCTGCCATGGGCAGGGACACCTCCCACTATCCCAGGTCGCTCCAACCTGGCCTTGGACACTTCCAGGGATGGGACATTTCCCAGGAAAGAGTTGACTGAACCCAAGTGGTCCCAGGAGATCTTTTCCCTTTTGGTGGCACGTTGATTTCTGTGAAGTCTTCCATCAATTAATACTCATGGAAACACCCCAAAATTTCCTATCATCAAGCTCATGGTAAAGAAACTGCTCTCCAGGAACTCCAACGTGCCCAAGACAAACCCTTGCTGATGTTTGGGCACCACGAGGGCATTTGTAGATGAATTGTTGATAAAAGAGGCTTCAGCAGTTCAGGCCAAGAGGTTGTGTGTATTTTTGCTGGAAAATCTATTTATTTGGGAGCTCATTTCCCATCCCAGCCCCCTCCAATAAAGGGAAAAGCACGAAACAAATGCAAAGCATGGCCTAAACACAAAATAAACAAGCCTCTTATCCACCAATGCTTTTACAAATAACAATTAATAAAGCAACGTGGAGCAATAAATCGGGGCCAAAGCCACGATTTTAATCTGTCCTTGGGCTCATTAAAGGAGAGACAATTTGCAACGACCGTCTCCTGAAAGGAACAGCCCTGACAAATCCATTTATGAGGGCAGGATTTGAATGGGATTATTAGTTTAATGAACTATTGAACGGCTTCCAAGAGCAGGAATGTGTTTAACAAAGGGGAAAGCAAAGATGATTAGTCTGCAGCCAGCTGAGCTCTTGTGCTGGCACCACGATTTCCTGTAAGTTCCTGGCTGCCTGTTTTTTCAGGGGAGAAGAAA
>NW_020898027.1:104083-112888 GCF_003984885.1 Neopelma chrysocephalum
ATTCCTGGGAATCACAGGATCCATGGAATACACTCCAGGGATCATCAGTCCAATGCCTGGCCCTGCCCAGGACACCCCAACAACCCCACCCTGTCCCTCAGAGCCCCTGGTGAGGGAATTGTCGGAGCTGCGGGATCCGATTTCCTCAATCCCTCAGAGTCCTTTAAATGCAGAAATTCACCTTTATTTCCTTAAAAAAATATTCACATCTTGACCTACAAGCTGTAGAAAAACCTGCTTGAAAATGAACAATCCTGTTTGGAGCAAGAACAACTCCCTGCCAGGAGGATGGAGCCGGGTGGGATCAGGCTCTTCTCCCAGGGAAAACAAGGAAGCAGGAGCAGAGGAAACGGCCTCGAGTTGTGCCAGGGGAGGTTTATATTGGACATGAGGGATTTGTTTTTTTCCCCCAGAAAGGGTTGTGAAGCCCTGGCACAGGGTGCCCAGGGCAGTCACCAACCCTGGAAGTGTCCAGGGATGTGTGGATGTGGCAGCTGGGGACGTGGCTTGGTGGAGAACGTGGTGGTGGTGGGTGGGTTGAGGACCTCAAAGGTCTTTTCCAGCCTCAATGGTTCTGTTGATTCTCTGAACTAAGAGGCAGCAAAAGCTGGAATGTCCCAGTTCCTCACTTAATTTAGGCAGCCAGATTAATTCTTCACTCAATTTAGGCAGATCTCCTTTAATTACTGGTCAAAAGAGCCTTTAACTACAGCAATTTAAATACTTTAAAAAAAGTATTTAATTGGCAAAATACAGAAAATTTCCCCCACTAAAGGTGCAACTGGAGTTTCTGTCGCCGTGATCCGGTGTGATCCATGCCCTGAGCACATTCCATGCCCTCCACACACATAAACCTCAAGTTTATCCACAGAGCCAGAGATGAAATCCTACAAACAACAGCAGGAACCGAACTCAGGAGGCAGCTGGAAACTCCTGACTTGAGACTTTTCTTCCTAAATTTTTCCTCGCGTGTCTTGATTTATGTCATGAAATGGTTGATCTTGGACTTCTGGCCCGGGCAGGAAACATCAAGGAGAGTATTGGCATGGGAAGGGATTATCTGGCAGAGGAGTGAAGGGGTTATATGGGTTTGTCTGGAAGTTTTAAGGACTGTGTTTGAAGTTTTGATTTATTTCAGAGTTTAAGGGAGGGGGGGGGGAAAAGTGGAGGAGTGGGTGATGCTGCTTTCCAAATGGAAGTGTTGAGCAGTTCCTGGAAATCAGTTGGATTTTTAGTCTTTTTCAAAGGAAAGTCTTCTCTCTGTGTCTCCTTGCTGATCTCTAGGGTGTGGATTTAAAGGTGCACAAATAAGGGCAGATTTTCCCTGCCACCACTCACATAAAGATGTGTGAAGATCTGGATCAAGGGGGAAAAAAACCCCATTATTATTGTGAAAGAAAAGGTGTATAATGACATTTTAGGGGTCCCCTTGCTAAAAAAATATAACACAGAAAATCATGAGGATTATTGGGCTTGAACTTGGCCTCGACCAAAGCAGCAGGAAGCCAAACCCTCTATAGAGTCTTTTTAAGACTCTTCTGCTTCATTTCTTTTATGAAACTGAAGAATAATCATTAAAAAAAATGAATTCCATCTCTCAATGGGGAGATTTTCCCAGAGAAACTGTGGCTGCCCCATCCCTGGAAGTGTCCAAGGCCAGGTTGGAGCAACCTGGGACAGTGGGAGGTGTCCCTGCCCGTGGAATGAGATGAGCCTTAAGGTCCCTTCCAACCTAAACTTTTGGGGGATTCCATGTTTGTTTTTTTTGTGCTGAGTTCTGAACACTTTTGTCCTTGCACTGTCACCCTGCAAAATGTCTGTTGGGAGTTCCTGGGGTGGGAGTTTTACTCGTGGCATGGACAATCAGCACCTTTAAAACCTGATTTTTAGACCCAGAAAGAGTTGAAATCAGAGGGATTTCCACTTATTCCAAGAGGTATCAGGAATCAGGGATTTCCACTAATTCCCAAGAGGCATCAGGCTGCTTTTGGGAACAGGAGGGTGGTGTTCCACCTGGGAGGAATTTGCAGGTCCAATTATCTTTACATTGAGCAGGGGTTGCCTCGCTCAGATCGGAGTTTTCCAGTGGTTTTCCTCAAATTTTTCCTTTGCAAACAGGTTATCAAATCGCCCAAGCAATGTGTGTGCACTGACAGGCCTGGGGGTGAGCAGAGAACACCCAGACACCACTTCTAAAACTGAGAATTCCCCCAAAAATCCACCTGAGAATTCCCCCAAAAATCCACCCGAGAATTCCCCCAAAAATCCAACTCGTGGCCTTTCTTTGAGGGATCTGCTCAGTCAGGAGCAGGGAGGGCATGAACATTCCAAGGATCCCAGAGTCAGCATTGTTTCAGCTCTGTTCTCACGCCACCACACAATCCCAAATCCCTCTGGGAGAGGGGGGGGGACATGAATAGCCAAAAGCCACCCTCACATTTGGCATTAATTATTGTCCCCCCCTGGAAATCCCCGCTGAGGGGCCGAGGGTGACTCGATGCCCCCGAATTGTTGTGAGAGCAGCAAAAAAAAAAATCAGCCCCAGAGATCAAAACCCAAGAGGATCTTGAATTATAGGGGAAAAAATTTCCAGCTCGGGTGGAGAGGCAGGAATTTCACAATAAGAGAAGGGCTGCAGGGGGGTCACAAATAATCCAGGAAGAAACTTCTCTGTCCCTTCCCTAAAGTAGCTCTTCCCTGGATGGCAGACAGGCCTCCTTTTGGGAATATTGAATCAGAAATCTTCATTAGCCTGGAATTATTGAGTTTTCATTGATTGGAGAAGCAGAGATGGCTCTGAAGGGCTGTCTGAAATCCGGTGATGAATCGCAGTAAAAACCGCCCCAAATGTGCCCAAAATTGAGGCAAATCCAGCCCAGATCACCCTCAAAATCCCAAATTCCCAAATCCACGCAAATTTCACAGAAGTTCCATCCAACTCCCACAAAAAGCCACAGAAATTGCAGCGAATTGGCCCAAAATTGCAGGAAAACCCACCCCAAATACACTCAAAGCACAGCCAAATCTGCCCCAGATCACCCTCAAAGTCACCCCCAGAATTCCCAAATCCACAAAATTCCATCCGATTTCCGCAAAATTCCCTGAAAATCGCAGCGAAATGGCCCCAACTCGCACTCAAAATCCCCCAAACCACACCCAAATCCGGGCAAATCCGCCTCAAAATCACCCCCAGAATTCCCAAGGTCCCAAATCCGATGGATTTGATCTTTTGATGTGATGGATTTGACCTTAAACCCCTGGGAATTTGCACCCCAATATCCCCATTTTGGACCTTGAAAATGCCATTTTTTGGTCCAAAACCGGCCAGATTTGGCTCCAAAATCCCCCCAAATCCCATTGAAATCCCACGAAAATCCCCAAATTCCTCTCCCCAATCCCCAAATCTCCACTCAATATCCCCATCCCTGGAAGTGTCCAAGGCCAGGTTGGAGACGAGAAGGTTCCAAGGAGACCATAGAGCCTCTTCCAGGGCCTGAAGGGGCTCCAGGAGAGCTGGAGAGGGACTTGGGACAAGGGGTGGAGGGACAGGACACAGGGAACGGCTTCAAAGTGAAAGAGGGGGAATTTAGGTGGGATATTGGGAAGGAATTCCTGGCTGTGAGGGTGAGGAGGGACTGGGATGGAATTCCCAGAGAAGCTGTGGCTGCCCCATCCCTGGAAGTGTCCAAGGCCAGCTTGGAGCAACCTGGGATGGTGGAAAGTGTCCCTGGCCACAGGTTGAGTTTTAAGATCCCTCCCAACCCAAAGCAGTGCATGATTTCTCATCCCAAAATCCTCCGGATCCCGGGAAAGCTGCCGCTCGCCGAGCTCCGGCCTCACCATCGCCCGCACGGTCGTGCTTTGGCAAGGGCAGGAGGGGGGATTTGAAGGAGTGTTTTGTTTGAAACACTTGGAGAAGAAGGAATTCGGGCTTGGTCTCTTGCCTGACTCCCATCTGGGGCCCGGGGGAAAAAAGCAAAGGATCCTTTTGTTAACCGAGTCTTAGTTCCCAAAAAACGGAGCCGTCGAGTTTCCGAGGGCACCGACCCTGGAACTGGGACTCGTCCTCATCCAAGGAGGAACCTGGAGAGGGAGGTGATGTGGTGGCATCTCTGCCCATGCCAAGAGACCCCAACTGGCCCAGGGAACCATCACTCAGTGCTGCTGGACTCAGCTCAGACTCCTTTTCCCATTGAACAGGGAAAAGTGGACAAAGAGGACGGGTATGGCCAGAGTTGCTTTTCCCTCTGTCCTTCCTTAGCATCTCCACCTTGGAGAGTGGTGCCCAGGAGATTCCCCGTGCCCAGGGGACGTGTTTTCACCCCACAGGACCAAGTTTGAGGTTGTGGCAGGGAGGAAAAGGAAGGATGACTGGGATCTGCTCAGGTAGCAGGTATCCATCCCAACTTTTCCAGGCAGAACGCGACGAGTTGGGAACAGCATTTGCTGGACCTCTGAGCGTGCAAGCAGAGCTAATTCCAGCTCAGGGAATCTCAGGGTCTCTCCAGCTGGTGAGAAGAGCAGGAAATTGTCCCAAAGCAATGAATTCTTCCTGAATTAATGTGCTGAATGAGACCAGCGAGGAGGAGGAGGATGCAGGAGCAGCCAGGGCAGCAAAGCCCTGAGCAGAGCAGAACATCTCTGAGAGTCCTCTCCCCCCCAGCCCTGGCAATCCACCAATTTTCATTTATTCCTGCCTTCCTGTAATTTTAAGGAGTGGAAATAGGACTTTAGGAAGGCTGGTGACCACTGAGGTGCATTGATTGCCCGTGACAGGGGAGACAAATCCCGGGCTGCTGCTCCCGCTGTCTGGAAAACTCCCACCCCGAGCAGCCGGGGGTTCATTAGCTGTGGGAGGAAAAGTGCTCCTGGGACATCGGTTATTCCCCCAATTAGTGACTGGGCAGAGCTCTCTGGGGAGGATTTGGGGGCTTCACTCCAGCTGGGAGTTGTCTCCCATGGCAAAGCCTTGCTCTGTGTGTGTGTGTTGGGGACAAAGCTGCGGGCGAGCAGGAAACTCAGGGTGACTTAACTTTGGTGACTTCACTTTGGTGACTTCAGGGTGATTGTGACCATTTTTTTTTGGCTGGAATCTGAGCCTGCAGAGACTCCTCAGCCTGGGGAGTCCCACCTTTAACAACGAGTCCAGTCCTGCTGGAATCACACTCGGCTTCTGACAACAACTGGCAGGGCTGAGCCCTTCTCAGCTCCTCGCTGGGCCCATAAACGACCACTCCAGGTTGTTTTTTCCAGCTTTTTCCAGCAGCCCCTCGTGCCCCGTGCCCACAGCAGGGCTGGCACCCCCAGCCTGCGGGCAGGGAACGTCTCCCAGCCCTCCCTCCTGCCTCCCAGCCCCTGGTGGATTCGGGAGGAGGGCTCCTCTTGCCAGCAGCGTTTCACATCCCGTGGTCGCAGCTCCGCTCTATTCCCGTGGTTTATTTTTTTTTCCTTGGCGTTTTCCAGCTCTCTCCGATGGAGGCACTGCCAGAGGGCAGCTTTTGGTGCCATCATTGAAATTCCTGCTGGCTCTGCCCCTGCTTATCTCCTCAATCCCATTGTTCATTTAAAGTGGGCAAAGAGGACCCAGAGTTGCTTTTCCCTCTGTCCTTCCTTGGCATTTAATTGTCTTCAGCAGCTGAGCCCTTCCAGCCTTTTCAGGGATGATCCCAGGTCGGGTTTTGCAGCAGTTGAACCAGGGGCTGGACCAGCAGTGGGTCCTTTTGTCAGAAAACGCTGCTGGGAAGGACCAGCACAAATGTGACTATTTCAGCTTCTCACTGGCTGCTCCAGGGATTAAACCAGGACCTGCTTGGATTAGGGTAGAGGGCTCTGATCTCCAGGGTTCTGACACCCAAAGGGAAATTCCTGTGGGAATTGGCACCACCTCAGCGGCACAACCATGGAAAAATGCTCCTGGAATGCATCCACTCTGGATAAACTCCCCTTGGGAGCAAGGAAGCAAAGCTGAGGGTGAGGAGGGTTATAAAACCCTCTTGGTTTTTTTAATTTAGGACTGATTGTTCCATCCCCATCCCTGGAAGTGTCCAAGGCCAGGCTGGAGAAGGGAAGGCTCCTGGGAGACCTGAGAGCCCCTTCCAGGGCCTGAAGGGAGAGCTGGAGAGGGATTTGGGACAAGGAATGGAGGGACAGGATACAGGGAATGGCTTCAAAGTGAAAGAGGGGAAATTTAGGTGGGATACTGGGGAGGAATTCCTGCCTGAGAGGGTGGGGAGGTCCTGGCACAGGTTTTCCCAGTGAAGCTGTGACTGCCCCATCCCTGGAAGTGTCCAAGGAGAAGAGAAGGCTCCAGGGAGACCTGAGAGCTCCTTCCAGGGCCTGAAGGGGCTCCAGGAGAGCTGGAGAGGGATTTGGGACAAGGGATGGAAGGACAGGACACAGGGAATGGCTTCAAAGTGAAAGAGGGGAAATTTAGGTGGGATATTGGGAAGGAATTCCTGGCTGGGAGAGTGAGGAGGGGCTGGGATGGAATTCCCAGAGAAGCTGTGGCTGCCCCTGGATCCCTGGAAGTGTCCAAGGCCAGGTTGGAGCACCCTGGGCTAGTGGAAGGTGTCCCTGCCCGTGGCAGGGGGTGGCACTGGATGGACTTTAAGGTCCCTTCCAACCCAAACCATTCCAAGATTCCATAATTCCACGACATCCCTTTTATCCCCAGTGATGGGATTCCAGCTTGTATTTCCCAGCCTGGAGATAACAGTTCATTTTAAAAGCGTTTTTGTCCCAAATCTGCTGAAGATGTTATTTTTTTATTTATTTTCCTTCTTCTCCTCGCTGAGTTATTGCTTTGGAATCCGATTTCATTCTCCCTCCAGGTCATTCCTGGGCCACCAGATTAATCTCAGCCCCATTCAAACTGGATTCTCCCCGTGGTTTGTTTTGAAACTCTGGTTAATTTTTAGCATATGCTTCGAAAAGGCCGGTTTGGGAGGAACAATTTGGGATTTTGGAGTTTGACTCTCAGTGGAAAAGGGTGCCCAGGACCTCTCCCAGGATCCCTGCATGGAGCTGGATGGAATCCTTGGCTGAATCTCTTTTGGAAAGAGCTGGAATTTGCCACCAAAATTCAAAATACTCCACTTTGTCACCGATTTCATTCAACTTCCTTCTGCCTTGACCCACGGGATCGATGCCAGATTCCTGTTCCTTCACTGATTTTGGCCAAAAAACACCCCAAAACTAAAACCTCTCTGAGTCTTTTGCCTGATAAAATGGCTCTGTAATATTCTTTAATCTCCACCAAGGTTTGAGGTATCCTGAGGCCAAGGTTGGATGACAGTTGGTGCATTAATGTTAAAAATTAATGTTAAAAATTAATGTTCTTTGGGTGGTTGGTCCCATCCCTGTGCTGAAATCAGATTCTGCAGGACCTGAAATTAGAAATTCACTATAAATATATGTTTATATGTATTTATATACATAAATACATATAAATATATATTTTTATATATACTTATATTTATAAATATATAATATAAAAATATATTTTATTTTATAAATATATAAATATATTTTTATATTATACATAATATATAAATACATCTAAATATAAAAATATTTTTATATATTTATATATGTATGAATATATATTTAATATAATATTAGTATAATATTAATATAAAATATATATTAGATATATATTAGATATAAGCCCAAATAAATATATATTGGATATAATTTCACTATAAGCACAAATATATTAGATATAAATTCATTATAAATATAGATTAGATATAAATTCGCTATGAGTATAAAAATATAAATTATATATAATATAAATATATTTGTAGATTAGTTAAAATTCCTCTGTAAACAGCATTTTCTTTGGGAATGGGCTGTTTGATGGCAGCACCGTGTTCTCCTCTCCTCTGGAATCTCATCCCACTCTTCTTAGCAAATATAGGAATATATCTCTGTATATATCTCTATGTATTTGATATAAATTCACTGTAAGTGTAAATAGATATAAATTCATTATAAATATATATTATATATAAATTCACTATAAGTTTAAAAATATAAATATATCTATAATATAAATATATGTGAATATCAGTTAAAATTCCTCCTTTGCTCAGAGTGAACTTTTCTTCCCAGTTTGTGCCAACCTCAGGCCCAGGTTTTTGGAAAAATTGGGATCAAAATTCAGATTTACCCTTTGCCTCCCCCAACCCAAGCACCGAATCGTGTTCCTTGCTGGTGGCAGAAATAAATAACAAGGAAATAAATAACAGGGAAACAAATAACAGGGAAATAAAGGGAGGCTGTTCCCTGGAAAATGAGATTTATTTGTTGCTCTGGACAATCGGGGATGAATCAGGATTTAAAAAAAAACAAACCCAAACAGATCAACCAACCCTTTTGGGGCTCTTAAAACCCAAATAAAGGTTTTTAACCCAGAGCATTCTGCACACGAGGGCACAAGTCAGTTATTAAAATTCGATGGGAATTAAACACGGTTTATCCCATTTAACAGGGAATGGAGTTTGCCAGGGAAATATCCCTGGAGGAGCCATTCCCTGCTGTCCTGCAGCCGTGCCACAGCTGGATTTACCCCCTGGCACTGCCCAGAACCAGAGGAAAACCCTTATTTTTCATTTTCAGGCCCAATGTCTGCGGCTCCAGGTTCCATTCCTACTGCTGTCCCGGCTGGAAAACGCTGCCCGGAGGGAACCAGTGCATTGTCCGTGAGTATCCACCAGGATCCACCCCCCTGGGAAGCTTTGGGAAGGGAGGCCCAGCTCACACTTGGGATGACAGGATGTTTCCCAACCCACAGCAATTCCTGGG